>NC_034594.1:44164044-44219374 GCF_900095145.1 Mus pahari
GTGGAACAACAATATGAACTAACCAGTACCCCGTGAGCTTGTGTCTCTAGCTGCATATGTAGCAGAAGATGGCCTAGTCAGCCATCATTGGGAAGAGAGACCCCTTGGTCTTGCAAACTTTATATGACCCAGCACAGGGGAATGCCAGGGACAAGTAGTGGGAGTGGGTGGGTAGGGGAACAGGGATGGGGGGAGGGTATAGGGAATTTTCAGGATAGCATTTGAAATGTAAATAAAGAAAATATCTAATAATAAAAAAAAAAGAGCCAGTCTTGTTATGTTGCCTAGGTTGATCTAATCTTCAGATTTCCAAGTAGCTGAGACCATGGACACTCACTGTCACCCAAGATGACACTTACTTTGTGAATGGAAAATTTAAGTCTAGAACTGTTTTGTTTGTTTGTTTGTTTGTTTGTTTTCCAAGACAGGGTTTCTCTGTGTAGCTCTGGCTGCCCTGGAGCTCACCAGTCTGAGACCAGGCTGGCCTTGACCTTAAGAGAACAACCTCAATTCGAAAATATTCGAGAGCAGAGACGATGATCCCTGCCCGTGATCTCTGAGAGACTGAGCCAGGATAATGAGTTTGAGGCCAGCTTCAAGTGCAAATTAGGAGTTTTACAATCTTTGTAAAAATGCCTTACATTTTTATAGAGAAGATTAAAATATGTATTGCTTTTGTCTTCATGTTTTCCTAATAGGTTTTTGTTTTGTTTTGTTTTTACTTTTTCTTTCTTTTTTTTTTCAAGACAGGGTTTCTCTGTAACTCTGGCTATCCTGTAGCTCACTTCGCAGAATAGGCTGGCCTTGAACTCATAGATCAGCCCGCCTATGCCTCCCAAGTGTCCCTGGCTCTCCTAATAGTTTCAGCTAGAAACAATGTGCTTTTTTAACCCCTATTGCCCTAGGGTCATCTGGGAAAACTGATGGATTCTAGTACCTTCTCTCCTTTGAGAAGTGGTCAGATGGTTGTCTATCACTTGTGCTGTCTGGGATGAAGTGCCCATGCTGCATGGGCCTCCTCTGCTTTGTGAGGTTTTCTTGCAAGGGAGCTGGTCCATGACTGTAGGTCCAGATTGGAGTTCACCATGCAGGTAGCACTAGGTCAGATGTGCATACTGCACCACTTCCTGCTTGGATTCTGGAAGGCCTCCTGTATAGGCAGTGTCTACAGCCTGCACTCAAGCTTGTCAGGAGGGCAGACCAGAAAATGAGAGACAGCAACTCCACACATTGACTTTTTTGTTCTACATTTTAAAACCCTCCTTTTTGGAGGGGTGGTGGTGGAGCGTCATGCATGTGTTAGAGTCAGGGGACAACTGTCACCATCTCTCCTTTCAATATGTAGGTACCAGAAGGCAATCTAAAGTTGTCAAACTTGGTGGCAGGTGTTTTTATTGGATGAACCACCTTACTGGTCCTAATGGATTTCTGAGGTGGGAGTGTCCAAATTCACAAAGCCTCCTCCACCGAAGATACTGGGATGAGAAGACCCTTCTATTAGTTTTGAGAAAGAAGCCAAGGAGGCTTCCTACTGTTCCCTCACCACCCACCTCTCTCTCTCTCTCTCTCTCTCTCTCTCTCTCTCTCTCTCTCTCTCTCTCTCTCGTATTTGGGGAGTGATTTCATGTCTTCTTGCAAACACTTTACTAACCCATTTTCTTGAGTGCATCTGCCTGGAGGATCTTCAACGTTTTTCAATTAATGTGTTAACAGTTGCCTGCCGAGTAGCCTTCCTCCCTCACCAGTGTCTGCTATCCTTCCCACCCTCCACCAAACACCCTTTATAAGAGTACTGTTTTTAAGACTGAAAACATATCATGTCTTTCCCTTCTTAGAAATCTTCACTGTCTCCTTATTAACTTACAGGGCAATGCCTGCATTCTTTAGTTTATGCAGTGTCTGCTGATAGTTTATTAGGCCCTTAGGTCTGTCCTTTTTCCTTACACTGGAAGCGGGATCTTGCAGCACTACTCTGTCCTTCCAGGGCAGATTCCCCTCACTGTCTGTTAATTCACATACTCCACTCCTCAGCAAACTTTTTGTTTGTTTTTGATTATTTTGGAGACAGGGTTTTTCTTTTTCTTTTCTTTTTTTTTTTTTTTAACCCTGGAAGGAAAGGGTTTATTACAGTTCAGAGTTCAATTCTATGTAGCCTTGGGCATCCTGGAACTCCCTTTGTAGACCAGGCTGGCTTAGAACTCAGAGATCTGCCTGCCTCTGCCTCCCGAGTGCTGGGATCACAGGTGTGCACCATCACAAGCTGTCACACAGTAGACTTCTTAAAAGAAGAAATTTTTTCAAATCAAATTCCCATGGCTAGGATATAATCTAGTGTCTGTGTTACTTTTCAACTTGATAGAGCCCAGAATCACCTGGGATATGGCCTCTAGGCACACACACTAGGGTTTCTCTGATTTCTGTTTAGGGCTATAGGAAATGCCATCTTGGTTCCTAGGCTGGGGGTCCTGGACAGTGTACAGTGGAGGAAGTGTGCTGAGCACTAGCATGCATTCATTGTTCTCTACTTCAGGACCAGCTGCTTCAAGCTCCTGCTATGCTGACCTCCCAGCCACACTGGGATGTACCTTGAACTGTGAGCCAAAACTAACCCCTTCTCCTTTAAAGTGCTTCTATCAAGGTATCTTATTACAGTAATAGGAAAAGAAATGAAAAACACTTTTTAAATAAAAACACATAATAAACACTTCAAAGAAGAGTCATTAGTACTTCATTTTAATAAAATTAACGTTTTAGAAGGACTATACTGTAATAGTGTTTAATATCAACTTCTGGGGAAAAAAAAGTCACATTTATATAAAAGAAATGCAGCAGGCTAGCAGAAATCCAAATGGTGTGGCTCCCATTATTGCACATGGGTGAAATGTGCTGTTTGGGGTAGGATAATACTTGGGCTGGGTCACAGGAGAAGAGAAATCAAAGAGCAGAATCCTCCAGTCTGCATTTATTCTAGACTTGGACTTCTCCAGTGGCCTTAAAATATAACTAGTATATTGGACACGTACATGCTCTTTACAAACACGTCTGCCATGCATTTTAGCTACACACATCCTATCTGTTCCAGTCTTGTGTGAGCTCATTGTATAGCTCTCCCACACACAGTACAACATTTGCACACAAAGGCCTCAGTGTTCACACTCATGGACAACAGGGGAAGTGAGTTTCTCTTTTACCCTTGTGGGGAACCATACTGTAGCTATTGTTCACCCTTGGAGCACTTCTGATTTTGGTCATTTACGTTAGAGCATGAGAAAACGTGACAGTTAATTGTGAACAGGTACTAACATAATTCCTACACTGCTATTACACAATAAAATACAATTAAAAAAACTTCCCCACCACATTCATTAAGGTGGCAATAACTGTATGAAAAAGAAAAAAGGCTGTAAACATATAGAAAAGTTCAACTTTGTCTTCTAAACAAATTACAAAATGATTTTTGTTTTTAACTTTGAGTGCTACTAAAAAAAAAAAAAAAACTACGTAAACCTGTGGACCTAGTTATCACAAAGACTCATTCTAAGCCCAGGTTTGACCTTAAAGTTTGGCCTGAGCTAATTTGGCCTTCAAGTTTTCTCCAAGTTTGTCCATAAACTCAAATGTATTCAAGTAGTCAGAACGTTGTACACTGGTGGGAGAAAAAAAAAAAAAAAAGAAAGAAATTTAGTTTTTTTCTCTGACGCGGCAGGAGGCAAATAAAAACAAATCATAGCAATGCTACTCACACTTCTAGAAAAGACCTCATTAACGTTAAAAAGCTACAAGTCTATGGGCCATGACTGAGGTTCCTGGTGCCAACTGCGCTCAGGGTAGCCTGCAGTGGGGCCTCATGTGCATACATTCACAGGAGACTACTTGCTGTATGGCTTTGAACTACCAGGAGCTTTAGGTCAGGCTAATGCCAATGTTACTGAAGTCATTCCACTTAAAGTTTGTTAATAAATGCCTGAAGAGTAGGATTCAAAACCACTATCCTGGTAACGATGTTGCAAATGTATCTTTGCTGGAAATTTAAGAAACATGTAGTAAATGAGTCTACCTCTTTGCTGGGCTACACCAACTGTAACAAATCTCTGAGGGTGTACTGGTGGGGAAACGGTATTAATTTATATTTAAGTAGGATTTTATTTTTTGTTTGGTTTAAAATTTTTAAACTTTTGCACATTTTAATTGAAATATAATTATATTACTTTCCTCTGTCCCTTCCCTCCCTTCAGTCACTCTCAAGTCCTAGCTCTTTCCATGCCCCGCCACTCTCTCATTGATAGTCTTCTTCCCCAATTATTATTGTTACATACGTATGTATATGTATGCACAAATAAGCAAACACAACCTGATGAGTCCATTTTTGTTGTCATGTGTTTATGATTTTAGGGTTGACTTTATAATTTCTCCTTGAGAGTGGATTCTGAGTAACAGTTGATCTAGCAGGACACTGGCTCCCAGGTCCTCAAAAAAATCCTGGCCCCACAGGGACACTGGTAGGTACTTTAGGGAGGGACTACACCATCTGGATTGCTTCTATTCATATTTAGGCTATTTACTCGATGGGAAGTTAAAGACAGCAAAAGGGTAGAATAATCTAGTATCCAAGTATCCTTCAGTGTCAATTTTCTCAAAAGATTTATTTTAATTAAGTTATGTGTGTGTGTGTGTCTCTCTGTGTGTGTCTGTTTGCACATCAGTATAGCTACCTATGTCAGAGTCCTGGAGTTACACTTATAGGTGGTTGCGAGCCACCCAACCTGGGTGCTGGGAACCCAACTCATGTTCTCTGCAAGAGCAGTAAGTTGTTCTCAAGCATGAATCATCACTCCCGCCTTCTCATTTTCTAAAAAAAATTAAATACAACTCTTTCATTTTAACAACTGAACACTAGTTCAGAAACCAGCAAATTTAGAACCCAGCTCATAAACCAAATCTAGTTGTAGCCCAGTTCTCTACACAGAAGTTTGATTGGCATGCCACTGTACCTATGTATTTCTTTATGATCTATGACTACTTTCCTGCTACAGTGACAAGTGTGAAAGTATGTGGTTGTACAAAGATGATTTTCACAGAGCTGAATAGGTTGTCTACCTGATACCACACACTATACACATAGTGTGTGCTGACCCCAGAAAAGACAAACAGCTCACATAATTTCAATGAGGGGTGATTTGACCAGAGTGCAGGGCATCTTACACTTACTTGGGTAAGCCTTTAATGCAAGCAGCCAAGTCCTTAGTCATAAAGCCAGCCTCAATGGTCTCAATGCAGACGTCTTCCAAAGCCTTTGCGAAGAAGCTGAGCTCATTATTGTTATCAAGCTTTGCTCTGTGGGCTAACCCTCGGGACCAGGCAAAAATGGAAGCTAAGGAAAGAAAACAAAAAAATTTCCTATTTCAAATCACTCCAGGTATGGGGATTCCTAGTGTTTCACTCTTTCTAGAGATGGGGCAGGTTTTTGTTTAGGTGATGGGCATCATTAGGTGTTATGAATTACGGATGCATTTTAGGATGGTTGGAAATATTTTATCTGAAGCTCTGTTAAGAGAGATTTATCCATTTGACCTTAAGTGACACCTCATTGTTCCTGGGTAAAGGAAAATGCTTTTGAAAATGTTCCTGGGGGGGGGGGGGTTAGGGAACTTTCGGGATAGCATTTGAAATGTAAATAAAGAAAATAATAATAAAAAATTAAAAAAAAAGAAAATGTTCCTCTCTGTTCTTCAACAAATACAATATTGATCTTCTGCATTTTAAAGGACATTAAAATCGCTCCTAATTATAGTATACACCCATTAACCCAGCACTTGGGAAGCAGAATCAGGAAGATTACTACAATTTTGAGGCTAGCCTGTGCTACATATAAAAGTTCTAGGCTAGCCTAGGATACACAGACATTGTTTCATCACCCACCCTCTAAATAAAACAAAGTAATGATTTTGGTGATGATTTTATAGGAGTCTATGAGCAGCAAAGGTATGTGTCTCAGTTCCTCTGAGATTGCCTTTAAAGAGTTCTCTGGCTGAAAATCAGTAAAGTAGATACTATCTTACCAATGGGGTTGGTGGACGTCTCTTGCCCTTTCTGGTACATGCGGTAGTGACGTGTGACAGTGCCATGGGCAGCCTCTGCTTCTACCGTCTTACCATCTGGACAAATCAGCACACTGGTCATCATGCCAAGGGAGCCATAACCTGTAAGGGTAGAGCGTGAAGTGTTGGGTACAACTGCATGAACAGTACTGCTCTAGAGATGAGAGTAAGTGACTGGATGCTGATAGGGTATGATAAACAAAATCAACACAAGCGCATACAAGCATAGGCAACGCTCTTCAGAAAGCAGGACCCCAGCTTCGAGTTTGAATCAAACTGCCTGGAAAGGCTATTATTCTTTCTGGAGCATCTACTTTGTGTTAGGGGGTGACCTGTACTTCATTCTACTTCTGAGGCTTCATGGTTCCCATGACTCAGTTTTCCTGCCTGTAAAGTTAGATAATAAAAGCACCTACCTACTTGGCTGAGTTGCTGTGGGACTAGAGGAATGCACACATAATCATGACTATGTGGCTGCATACTTGTATCCCTTAGAACAGAACTTCCTGTGAAGTAAGAACCCACTCTTGCTCTATGCAGAGTGCCCCTTGGTTCTGGAGTACAGAAGTGAGTTATCTGCTGCCCTCCTGTGGCTCACTCACCCTTGCTGAGATGGAGATGAAAAGGCAGACTAAAAGCAGGATGGGACGGGTGGATGTAGGAACAGCCTACTTGCTTTCCCTTGCTTCAATACTCTTGACAAACACCTCTTTTCTGCAGTTCCCTACCCAGCGAACCTTACTGCCACTTTTAAGTCCATGCAACTGTTTTTCCTTTTCATGCATTCTTTACTCAACTGCGAAGCACTTCCATTTTCTTTACTCTCCCATGACCACCTAATGAAGCTGATGATAAATTATAATAATGGTTATAAGCAGGCTACTTTTTTTTTTTTTTGTCTGACACCAAGAAAATTCTTTTATTTTACTTTTTGGCCACATTAGTTTTTTATTATTATTATTATTATTATTATTATTATTATTATTATTATTTATTTGGTATGTGTGTGTATGTGTCACATCTGTGCCCATGTATGTGTGGAGATCAGAGAATAACTTCTGAGAGTCAGTTTTATCCTTCCACTGTGTGGATCTTGGAAACTGAACTACAATCACCATGCTTGGTGGTAGATGCCTTTGCCTGCTGAGCCATTTTACCAGCCCATATTGTTTTTGTCATCTCTGACTTCAGTGAAATCAATCTTTTCCCTCCTTAATTTATGCATTTGTAAGTGATTAAAACAAAACAAAACTTCACACAAAAGTAGAAAGTCACTTAATTTTCCTATCGTTGTATATCACACTGAAAATGTAAAAAGAGAACCAAGGTATTCTGGTGCTCCCCAAGAGCTCATTATTTGGCAACAGGTCCTAAGTATGCTCCTGAGGAATTGAGATTCCTTCTCCCGCCGCCTAAATGTACCAGTCTAAATCTATTCAGTTGACCTAACAGCAACTCCTTATGTTGAAAGTGGTAAACAGAGGGAAAGCATTTAAAAAGTAAAGATGCTTCTGTGTGGGAGCAGTGGCTCTCTCCAGTACCTGTGCAGCCCCAAGGCTTCAGATGCAGTGACTGGTGAGGGGCTTTGTACCTCACTTTGGGTCTGATCTATGCTCCACTCCACTCCACTCTGTAGCTTCATGGCTCCTACCCAACATATCTACCACAACACTAGCTGGTGCCACTGTCAAACTGAGAACATAATTGAGTACACAGCAGTTGTACCTCTCCAGGAGAGGGAAGTCCCACTCTGCTGCCTTGCAATCTGATTTGCTCTCTGAGGTCATGTGATGTACGGGCTTCTGGCCCGCGCACAGGACCTTGGCTGACAGTGCTTATTGCACTTTGATAGGACATTTAACAACAATGGGTGTGGGGGACTTAGCTCACAATACAGCACATGCCTAGCTACACAAGGCCTTAGAATGGCTTTGTGTACCTTTCCCAGAACTCTGATAACACCCGATGTTTTGTTGTTGTTGTTGTTGTTATTGTTGTTGTTATTGTTTTATCTACCAGGGTGTCACTACAAAGGACTGTTCCACTTGGCATAAATGCATGAGATTTTAAAGAGACAGAAAGTTGTGTAACCACTATATATGATACTAATGTTATCTTTTGTTGGTCTGGTCTACTGATTTTCAAACTGATTAGAGACGCTCAGCTTTCAAAGACCAAAAGCAGCACCTCCAGTGGGAAAGTAAACACAATTGAAACTAACACAAACCCTCATCTGGGGGACTCCGGTTCTTGGACTTCCCTTGTGCAAACTTGAAACCAAAGGGCAATCTGGGGAGGAAGGCAGGGAATTTTACATGTCAAAACCACCCGGTTCTTGAAGTTTCTATAAACAGCACTGGGCTTTGCACACTCCTTTGTGTTGGAAGCTAAGTGCCAAGCATATGTTTTATAGCATTAGAACAGCCTTCAAGGTTGGCAGGAGGAGCACACTTGGGACTCGTTGCCTGATGAATGACCTCTTGGAGATCCCGTCCTTGGTGCTGGGGTCCCTTACTTTACAACTTCTGTTTGGTTTTCTCTCTACATTCTTTTGTTTGAGACAGAACTTTTCTACATGTCCCTGGCTGTCCTCGAACTCATTATGTAGACCATGCTGGCTTTGGAAATCAAAGAAATCCACTTGCCTCTGTCTCCTGGTTAAGGTGTGCACCCCCACACCTGGCCTCATGAGCTATGAGGATAGGGGAATTGAGTGTTCGGATATGGTTTTAGCTACCCACTGGGAGCTTTGAAACTTCATCTGAGGTAGAGGGCTGAGTTGTGTTAAGGCTGGAGCCAAGAAGGGCAGATCACTGAAGAACTTCCTGTGTGACTGAGTAAAGCTACTTTCCCAGGAGGAGTGTGATTCACTTATCCAGGCACCTAAGAGTGCCTCCAGGCCTCCTGCACTGTTAACGGTTCATCAGTAGACAAGGACTAAGACACTCCCTTTTATGGCTGGGCTGGAGAGATGGCTAACTGCTAAGAGCTCTGCTCTTCCCAAGGACTCTGGTTCAATTCCTAGCAACCAGATGGCAGCTCACAGCTGTTTATAGCTCCAACTTTCCGGGACCTGGCACTTTCACAGACATACATGCAGGCAAAGCACTAATGTACATAATGAAGTCTTAAAAACAAAAAAAGAAATAAAAGTTCCTTCTCACACCAGAGAATTTTGTGGAATAACCTCGCTGCCAGCATGTGCTTTCTCTCCGTGGTCCTCTGGCCATCTATTTAGATTTACCTTGGGCCACTGAGTCCGACTGCACATCCCCATCATAGTTCTTACAGGCCCAGATGAAGCCTCCCTCTGACTTCATTGCCTGGGCCACCATGTCATCTATGAGCCTGTGTTCATACCAGATCTTCTGAGCTTCAAACTGGGACTTGTATTTCCTAAAACAAACAAATGAACAAGAGAAAACAAGAATAAAATAGAATTAGTTTTATCAGGGATACCATTTGCAACTCTCCAAAAGGACAGGAAACATTATTGTTAGTAGATACAGCACAAACTTGAGACAGACCCTCAAAGTGGCCGCCTCTCAGAACACTATTCTCTCTTATGAATGAAGGCCTAAGAATTACGTGAGAAAAACAGATTCTCCCACATATTTCTTTGCTTCCGACATTTTCAGTAATGATCAGATTCTGCGATGCAATTTATTTTAAAAATGTAATAGTGCCCAAGCTTGGAACAGATGGGCCATAGGAAGAGGAATCTCCAAGCTTCAGCAAAGGTCTCCTTTTATTTCTCAGCTCCCATCTGAACACTTGCCCTAACTGGGAGTCATGCCCTATTATGAGTGGACCCAAGCATACCTCATGTGTGGTTGAAATGAGAACTGTTACATATGAATAACATAACATCTTAAAGCAGACCTTTCAATTCAAGCAAAGGTCTTAAAAATAAACTGGGCAGGTTTCAGAAACACACACTTTCAAAACATTGGCACTTTTCAACATAAACGGGCTACTTCATTCAAACACTGAACAGCCCTGTCCCTACCAAGAAAAGAAAACACATGGCCCTTATTTAGGAACACATTTGCCTGCTAAGAGCAGTTTCTTTTCGGTCCTGCTAAATCTCAGATTTGCCATTACCCAATGTCAGGGCAGCGATGTGGCTCATACAGTTTGCCCCAGGGGCTACACCTTAAATGCCCTCAATTCTTACTTGGAAACAGAAAAGGGAGTAAGGGCCATAGTTACTTGTCATAGATCTCCTGGAAGATGTCTTTGAAACGCCCATCATACTTCTTCAGAATAGTGTTCTTGGTGCTTAGATACAAAGGCCAGCCCTTTGACAGAGCCATTTGGAAGGAACTGTGTGCAAAATCTTCAATTGACTTATCCTGGTTGTACATGCCCATGGCAACACCACCACCTTCTGTGGAGAGGAAATCACCAAGGACAAAGAGGAGAAAGGTAAGGATGATGGTATTTATACCAAGACTAAAACCATGTACAATAAACACCCAAGGACCAATTTCTCAGCAGCCACCACGGGCTCATCAGGACTGTGAAATTCCAGAACTACCAACTTGAACAGGCTATGGCACAGGCACAGAGGGGAAGCATTTGCTTTAGATAAGGGCGTTTTAATGTATTTTAGAAGGGCAACAGCAATAAGAAAATCATATGGTCCTTAAGATTCCAAAGATTGCAGGCACAGAGGTACAAGTCTTTAATCCCAGCACATGGGAGGCAAAGGTAGGTAGATCCCTGTGAGTCTGAGTCAAGCCTGGTCTACAGAATGAATTTTACGATAGCCAGGGCTACACAGTGAGAGCCTGTCTCAAAAACAAAAACAACAAAAGATCCTGAAGATATCAAAACATGGAAAACTACCCCTGGGAACTAGAAGTACAATCAAGAATGGGAAAGAAGGGGCTGGAGGGATGGCTCAACAGTTAAGAGCACCGACGGCCCTCCCAGAAGTCCTGAGTTCAATTCTCAGCAACCACATGGTGGCTCATAACCATCTATAATGGAATCTGATGCCCTCTTCTGGTGTGTCTGAAGACAGCTATAGTGTACTCATATACATAAAATAAATAAATCTTAAAAAAAAAAAAGAAGCCGGGCCTGGTGGCGCAGGCCTTTAATCCCAGCACTCGGGAGGCAGAGGCAGGCGGATTTCTGAGTTCGAGGCCAGCCTGGTCTACCAAGTGAGTTCCAGGATAGCCAGAGCTATACAGAGAAACCCTGTCTTAAAAAAAAAAAAAAAAAAGAATGTCTTAAAAAAAAAGAATGTGAAAGGAAGTTGGAACTTGTCTTACACACTTTAACATGTTCCAACATGGAATTTGTTTTTTTATTTTTGTTTATTATTATTATTTTTTTGAGATAGGGTCTCTCTGTAGCATTGGCTGTCCTGGAACTTGCTCTCTAGGCCAGGCTGGCCTCAAAGTCACAGAGATCCCCCTGTCTCTGCCTCCAGAGTGCTGGGATTAAAGGCATGTACCACTACTGCCTGACTGCACTTTATTTTTTCACTGCATATATAGGGCGTGTGTTCTTGTGTGTGTGTGTGTGTGTGTGTGTGTGTGTGTGTGTGTGTGAATGTGTGTGGTGGCTGTGTACCACGGCACTCATGTTGGCTAGAAGACAATCTCAGCCTTCATCTGTTGCTGTAGGCAGAACCTCTTGTGTTACTGCATCCATCAGGTTAGCTAGTTTGTGAGCTTCCAAAGTCTCTTGTCTCTGCTTCCCATCTCCCTGTAGGGGCACTGGGATTACAACACTTGCTTTTGTGCTTGGCTCTGTGTGTGGGACCTGAGGATTTCAGCTCTTGCTTGCACAGCGAGTACTCTGCCCAGTGAGCGATCTTTCCAGTTCCCAGTGTGCATCTTAAACTTAGGTATCCGTATGGAGAAAGATTTGCATTTTAACCACTGGGTAAAAATCTTCTCATTTCCGGGGGCATACTGAGCACACCTGTGTTAATTGGGGTAAATAATTACACTACACGTAATCACTGGTGTTTCACAACTCTTATTAACTGACCTCTGTTATTACTGAAAGTCAGAACCTGAATTCATGCCAAGGTCCCCAGGCTAACTTGGCTGACAATGTGAAAAACACTAAACAGGTAGAACTAGAATCTATGAGTCTATGAAGACACGGAATCTATGAAAACAATATCACTTAGAGGAGGCAAGGAATGCAAAAGCTGGGGAGGGCCTGGGTTTCCTGTTTGTGTGAATGCTTAAAATTTTGGACACAGTTTAAAATAAATTTGTGTATGTGTGATGATGTTCATGTGTTATGTATGAATGACTGCATGCACACATCTGTGGAGGAGAATGTGTGGAGGTCAGGACAACCTCAGGAGTGGGTCTTCCATCTTGTTTAAGACGGGGTCTCATGTTGCTAACCACTGTGTGGGCCAGGGTAGCCAGCCTGATATTAGGCATACAGTTGTGCTTAGCTATATGTGGGCTCTGGGGATTCAAACTCAGGTCCTAAAATTTGTGCTGCAAGTGCTCAAGTGCTTTATCCACAAAACCACCATCCCAACCCTTTAGATTTTGATGTTCCTCAGAAATGTTGAAGATTCAGGTCGTCTTTTTAGGCAATTACATAACTACCCCAACCCCTTTTTTTCTTCTCTTAGAGACAAGGTTTCTCTGTGTAGCCCTGGCTGTCCTGGATCTCAGTCTGTAGCTCCAGACTGGCCTCAAACTCACAGAGATCTGCCTGCCTCTGCCTCCCAAGTGCTGGGATTAAAGGCATATGCCACCACTACTTGGCCATAGCTAAGTTAAACAAAACTACTGTAACAAGGTATCCCAAGGGATCTATCCGTACAGTGACACGCAGCAGGGTAGACTGCACATACCTTCGAAGTCATGCACCACGTATGTCACCTTCTGAGTTCCATCTTTTGGTGTGTAGGTTATCTCTACTTTTCCAGGCCCAGGAACAACAAAATCAGTTGCTCTGTACTGTGAAGAGGGGAACACACATTAGGAGAAGTAGTCCACCTGAAACTGTAAGGGGGGAAAATAGATTATGGAACCAAACACCAGCAGTTTAACTTGAGGCTGTTTGGTTTTAAGAGCTAGGGTTGAGGTTAGGGTGGGGTCCACTATGAGGGAGGTCTACTAGTTGGTAACAGTGCATGTTGAAGATGGGCACATCTTCATCAGGAACCTGTGGAATAGACAGCAGCGAGGATGGAGAGCATCATAAACTTCTGTCTTAGCTTTGTTTCTGTTGCTGTGATAAAACACTCCAACAGAAGCAATTTGGGGAAGAAAGGGTTTCTTTCAGCCAGGTCCAAGTGATGACGGTCCACCACAGTGGGGAAGTCACAGCTGCAGAAGCTGTGGAAGCTGGCCACGTCACTGCCACAGTCAGGAACGGAGAGGAACACGCATGCACGCTTATGCTCAGCTTTCTTTCTTTCATCCAATCCAAGGCCCAGTTGGTGGGAAATGGTGCCACCCATGTTCTGGGAGGACCTTCCCTCTTAGATTAACTGGGTTCAAAAAAATTCCCTCACAGACAAGCCAACAGGCCAACCTAAATCAAGACAATGCCTTCTTGAGATTTCGTTCTCAGGTGATTCTAGACTATTAAAATGGCAATCAAAACTATCCACCACAGACAAGTCCCTTTAGGAAGCTTGTAGCTGTGTCATGGCAGACACAGGTGAGAAGTTTTAAGTGTCAACACGGGGGTGGGGGGCTCTGGGTAGAATGAGGCCACAGAGGGAAAGCTAGCGTGAGATGCCAGCACCAGCTCTCCCACTGAAGATGACAACAGAGCTTATGTCACGTCCTGACACTAATCTTGAAGCTGAATGCTGAGCACACCTGATTGTGGCTTGGGATGTGACATGCTGTTAAATTTTCAGGGTTCAGTCTCCCTCTGTGGTGATCACTGTTGCTAACACCTCCAAGATGGGCCTGAGCCACTCTACAGTGGAGACATGTGCCCCCGACACACCAGGTGCTCACAGGTCACTGCTGCACAGGACCTTTTTCAGGACATGGGCAGTGCCAGCTGCACCTGTCGATTTACAGTAATCCTAACCACAGTGTGCAGAAGGTCAATCAGATAACAGAAAAGACTAAACACTTCTGTCATCCAAAGTTCTTTACTATGGCAGCTGAGGCACTGAGGTGCCCTAAAATACTTTGTACAGATCTATGAACATTAAACCATGAGTCAACATACTAGTTCTAAAAAAACAGAACAAAACAAAACAAAAAAAAACAAGAAGAAGAAGAAGAAGGAGGAGGAGGAGGAGGAGGAGGAGGAGGAAAGAAAATAGAATCCATTTCTCAAGGAACTGAAACCACAAGAATTGAGCAATAAAAAGGAAAAAAAAATACTGAGTAGGCAGTATACTCAGGGTGAAGACTTATCAAGAGCCACAGGGTGAAACAAAAGCCATGGGACACATCAAGGACCATGCTGGTAACCCTGTTGCAGGAACAGAGACATCTGCTGTGGCCACAGTCCTCAGGGATGTGTCCATAGCAGCCTCTCGATGTTAGCTGGCTTCTGCTTTGTTTAAGGCTCCTTTTGATATATAAGCTACTATCTATTAAAACCTGAAATCTCAGTTTCTACAGACTTTGTAATCTGTGCTGTCAGCAACTTTTCTGCCCAATTCACCAATGAGACCAACTGTACCAGTACAGAAACGAATGACATTTGTTTTCCAAGCAGTACAGAATGCTTTCACAAGACTGATCGAAACTACTGGGTGACTTTCTCTTTATCCACGAAGTGATCGGTTTAATGTAATACCTGGTAGTTCTTTATGTGGCTGAATGTTAGAATCGGGTGGGGTTTTTTAAAAGAAACACCAATCCTCACAAAATTCAAATTTCAATGGTTCTATGGTGGGACTCAAATATTAGAAGTGAAACAAAAACAAACAAACAAACAAACATAAAACCCCCAAACAAACCAAAGTAGCAATGCAATAAAACCATCACCATTACTACCACCAGCAACATCTCATGAAAGGGTCCCAGTGCGCAGCCAGCACCGAAAACCACCAATCTGAGCGTATGGTATTACTAATACAAAAATGTCAATATCATATGGAATAACTTAACAAAAGGATATTTGGGGGAAAATGTGTTAAGATGAGTACTTATTTGAAAGTTTATCTATATTTTTACCCTTTCCTAAACATATGTAAATTTATAGTTTATTCATAATATATGTTGGACCTCTCTTAAGGGTGTAGACCCCAAAGGACAAACATAGGTATCGGAGCTAAAGGTCTATGAAAAATAAACATGGAAAAAAATCAAATTATGCTCACTCAAATGACTTACTTGGTCCCCATATGCGTGTCGGCCAATGATGATGGGTTTTACCCAGCCTGTCACTAGCCGGGGGATATTTTTGCAGATAATAGCTTCTCTGAAGACAGTGCCACCCAGAATGTTTCGGATGGTGCCGTTTGGTGATTTCCACATTTGTTTCAACTTGAATTCTTCAACCCTCTTCTCATCGGGGGTGATGGTAGCACACTTGACGCCCACGTTGTATTTCTTTATAGCCTCTGCAGCATCTTTGGTGACCTGGTCATTGGTGGCATCACGATTCTCTATGCCTAAATCATAGCTTGGAGAAGGAGAGATGTCAGGGCAACTGTGCAGACAAACTGACAGGCTGCAACCTGCACGCAGAGCTTGCTGAGCCAAAGTGAAGACCATAAAACAGCTAACTATGTCAAGTTCTAGCACCAAACAAAACATGGGTGCTTAGCCTGCAAAGTGGTGACACTACTCTAGGAGGCTGCGCCCTGCCTCCCTCAGGTGGGAGAGCTGCTTATCAGGGAACTAAGCAGAAGCCAATGCAGTCTGCTAAATGGCCTCCTGGTTTTCCACCATTTGAAGGCAGCAATAGATCAGAGCAACCCTTTGGCTTGGCTTCTGTCCACACAACTAGCAAACAAATTAAAGCCAAGTCCAACCTTATTTTCCCATCATAAGTTTTATACTCTGTAAGTACCGAGGCGGCAAGGTGAAAGGATTAAAGGGCTGGTTTGTATTTCTGGTACTGAAGTGGTAGGAAGGTTAGCTCTTGCCTATCCGTGCCAAAAGAGCTGACAACTCTTTTGTTAAAGCCAGTTAGTCATATGGTAAACCTTCCCCTACATCTTGGTAAGTCTCTTTGTTCTGGAAACAAGCCTGTAGTTTATTGGATAAGCAATGGAATCCACTAACCATCTTGTATACACTGTATTTAGCACAGCTCCCATGGTACAAACTATCCACAGAGGAATGAATGCTGGCTGTCCACGGAGCATAGGAAGTAACCAAAAAGCTTACGTATATAATGGTTTATTAAAAGTAATACAAGTTGGGAGGTGCTGGTGCATACCTTTTCTTTAATCTCAGCATTTGGGAGGTAGAGGCAGGGGGAAATCTCTGAGTTTGAGGCCAGCCTGAGTTACAGAGCAAGTTCCAGGGCAGCCGGGGCTACTCACACACAGACACACACAGACACACACAGGTGTTTTGGAAAAGCCAGAACAAAAACCAAAACACAAAACAAAAACCAAACCAGATACCCCCCCCCCCCCAAAAAAAAAAAAAAAAAAAAACCCTACACCTACACAAAATCACTAAGTGATTTATTTAGTTCTCCATGGCCTTACAGGAAAGTCTCAGCTCTCCAAGCCAGCTAATAACTAAGCTGCCTTTCTCTTCTGAGGGTTTGCATCTCCCTGTCCTGACCTATCCCAACCGCTGGTAGACCACAGTCCACAGGAGAGAGGGTGTAAAACTGAATGTATTGATCAAAATGAGCATCACATCTTTAATACAGAACAAAGAAAAGCGGGGCAGGATACATTCGCAGTTACAATGACACAAGACAAAGGACAAAAGACCAGGAGGTGGGACCAGGCAGCTGGAAGAGGAAGCCAGGTGCAAGGCTAGTCAATAGTTGAACCCCACTGTCAGGGGCCCCCAATAATTCTTCCATTATGCTGTCCCTTTGGGCCTAGCAGAAAAACCTGTTTTGGGGGTTTCTGCTCTGGCAGATCTCAATACCACATCCCCCCTATTTCCTAGGCCTTGGTAAATACTTGGATAGGAACGTAACTTCCACAGGTGTACTACTCTAAGCTTTGCCCTGGGCTTGGCTCTGTTCTTTGTGATGCTTAAAAAGGAGAAACACCAGGGAAAAGGGAGAGAATAAATAACCTACTCCCTCATCTGCCTCTAAACACAGCCAACCCAGGGCAAAGGCACACGGGACTCCTAGGGAGCTACTGCTGGAGGTGGGGTACCCAGGCAAGCAGCATGAAGAGCACAGAAGACGCAGGAGGAGAAGGAAAGCCCCGCCCACTGACTCAGTGGATGTGCAGAAGAGCCAGCTGGGAAGGACAAACAGGAGTTCTCAGCATTTGGGTCACCTTTTGTCCCCTATTTTTTTTCATTCTACAAGTAATACACTGACTGTTCTAGACAGCTGATGTGCAAAGACATTCAGAGGGCAAACAGAGTTAGACATGCCTCAAAATTCACCACGTTTCTTTTACAGGACTTAACTTTGAAATAATGGCAAGTCCACTTTTTCTAACAGTAGGTTAAAATAGAAGATTCCCGGAGGGCTGAAGGGCAATGGCTCACTGGGGAAGGATTCTTGCTCCTAAGCCTCATGATCTGAGTTTGATAGCTTGATTCACTGAGCCCACATGGTAGAAGGAGAGAATCCACTTCCACTAGGTGGTTGCCCTGATCTCCACTGTGGGACATGTGCTGTGGAATGTGCATGAGTGCACACACACACACACACACACACACACACATTCAAAAAAACAGATTCATCTGCATATATTTAAGATAAAAAAAAAAAAAAGCTTTGGCTAAGAATTGTGACATATGACTGTTGTCCTAGCACTTGAGAAGCTGAGGCAGGAGGACTTTTGTGAGTTCAAGGCCAATCTGCGCTATGTCTCAAAGAAAATCCAAAAACCCAACCCAAACATCAACAACAAAATGAAAACCTTTAATCACAAAACACAGGTAGTTTATATGTAACAAAACAATGTCAGGTACAATTGGAAATAACAATCGTTTCTGGGTTTGCTAGCTACAGAGAAGAGCAATTCATTTATTTACCTATGCAGATCCAGTTCCACATAGGGAAGAATGAGTTTTTCTTTAATCAATTCCCAAATGATTCGTGTCATTTCATCTCCTTGCATCTCCACCACAGAACCTCCATGGATTTTTCTGGACATTTTTACTTCAATAACCCTAATTAAAAAAAAAAAAAAGATATGTACCTTGTCACGTTATAAAGTAGAAATGTAGTATCAATGAATTGGTGACTATTAAAAAAGAACAATTTATAATAGCACAGTTATATAGATAGTCACAACTACATTTACCAACACAACTAAGAACTTCTCTGTGCAAGGCACAGCTACAATGCGTTATGTGTTGCTTCTGAATCAGGACTATAAGATGACTCTAAGAAATTATTTTCCCACTTGAGAGATAAATAGCTTTGCCAAGGCCATCTCACTAAAGTGTAGGGGAACCTGACCCTAAAACACACCCTTAATAATGCAATCATTATCTCAACCATTACAAGAGCAGATCTGTTATCTTAGAGATGACTAAATAATACTAAAGTGATTTAGTATTTCAGGTAGAGAAATCAGGAGACAGAAAGGTCCCTACCTAGTACACAGGCTTATCCAAGTTATGTTTCTTGGTATCTCAAGTCCCACTCTGTTCCCTTGGCTTTTCAGGGGCAAGAGCAGCTGTTTGTATGATGGGACACTACATTGTTCTAGGAAGGCCATCACTTTAAAAAGTATTTATTTGCCAGGCAGTGATGATGCATGCCAGGCAAGTGGATTTGAGTTTGAGACCAACCTGGTCTACAGAGCAAGTTTCAGGTCAGCCAGAGCTACACTAGAAACCCTGTCTCAAAACAAACCAAAAGTATTAATTTATCTGATTCCGATAAAGGTCAAAGGTGACTGCTTGGAAAAGAGAAACTTCAAGGCTTAAAGAATAACATGTTTGTTTTCAAGAGGCAAAGGGTCCCTGAGCCTCTGAGAGTATCTATTCCTTATAGGACACTGTTATGTAACCGTTTTCTCTGTAACTGAAACATTCTATCCTACACTAAGCTCTTTAAACAGGCAGGTAAAGAACTAAAAAAATATAGTTTCAGGATGTCCCTGAAACTGAGCAGAGTTGCTAGGTCCCACCCTGACTGGTGGGCCGGCCACCTGGAAAGGACAGTCTCCAACCCTTGAGCTGCCAGCAGGCTGCACAATATGCACCAGGTTCCCAGCTTTTGTGAGTTCTCACCCATGCTGGGGTGAGGTGATGCAGAACCATTTTTGCTCCTTACCCATATTCGGGTAAGTAATCCCATCAGTACTTATTGGTTCGCCAAGTTGGATTTTGGTGGTGTCTCTGCTTTGTCCTGTCATAGGATCCCTGTATGGACTACATGTGTTGCATTTATCTAGGCAACAAGTGCCCTGTTCTGTCACTCAAGTGACAAAATAATGGGGAACTTTCTTTCCAGAAATGCAATGGCAGATATATCAATGTTATAGCTGAGGAACAGAAAAGTTGGGAAACTTTAAAGCAATTAGATAACAACCTAAAGCTGTCTTGAAAAGTATAGCTAAAATAATTTGATCCTTAAATTAAAAAAAAAAAAAAGGGTAATGATTATTAGACAGTAGGTCTCAGCTCTCACAAGAAGCCAGGAATATTTCCAACTCTCAAATCCCATTTTTATGTCTGAGATTTGCATTTCTAGAATCCTATTTCTAGTATTGAAGTGGTACCCTGAGTCTATCACCAGAGAAGTTTCTGGAACTCAATTAAAAGAAATCAACAAGCTGGTGTGGGAGAACCAATACCATCCATCAGATACAACTTAAAGATTAACTTGCAGAAGATCATAAAGTTCATAATTAATTCCATTTTTACCATGACCATACTTTAAAGGCATGAGACAGAGACAGCAAACTTATCTCAGTTTTGATACTGCATTTTCATGGTTATGTTCCTACACACATTACACAACAGTTATGACTAGGCTATTTTTCTGTGACAGCAAGTACAGCTAATAAAAGATCACAATGCCGGGAATGTCTGAACTTTTTGTTTTGCTTTATTATTTCCTTTTTGGTGTGTATGTAGTCTGCTGTAATATTTCTATATCTCAGAATGCACCAATGAATGATACAAGTCAGCTTTCCTTCCCTTTATCTATTGATTTTTTTTTTTTTTTTTTTGCACTTGTTAAAGAAGTGAAGCTGTATTGTGACTACTATCACACTTCTGGACTTGATTTCCATGGCATGTGTGGGCTTTAGGTACCCCTAGATTCCCTGACTTCTTGGGTCTCACATTTTCTGATTCCACCCAATCCCAACTTTTAAAGGAAAGTTCGATCCAAGCCTACCAGCTACCAGCTTATTTACATAGTCTGAAGGCAGCCAGTTTCCAATCTGACAGCCTGTGCAGTTCCAGAAAACAAACATAATAGACTAGTTAAGCAATAGGAACTCTTTGCCATACTTAATTTTACTTCCATAAATCTCAAGTTTCTATCTTGAGCCAATCTGTTTGTTTTCTAGCCAAGTTCAAATTGCAAAACATGTGGGGACTCTAAGGAAGCAGTTGCAGTATATTGTCGGAAAATTCCTGCTTCTCTCTTTTGCAGAGTCTACACTCGCACTAACGCCCAATTAACTATACACTGTGGCCACATTAAGGAAATCAGATTAGAGGGCAAAATTGCTAATTCTCATCTTGATGGTGAACGGACTTCCAATTATAACAAGGCCTCTCAATCTTGATGACTTAAACAAATGTCCTTTCAATTTATCTCCTAAAACAAAGCAAAATCGGTAACAGAAAGTCTTAACATACCAATACCCCTGCCAGGAGGATTTATTTGGATTTAGTATCAGCCCGACAGCCCAGTTTATCTGGTTTAAAGTACAGTGCTTGAGTGTATCCAGAGGGGCAAAGGGCAGTTTATTTGCACAGGAGCCTTCCAAATAAAGGTCACAGGAGTACAAATATCGGTGCACACACATGCTCGCTCACACCACAGGAGGGTGAGTCCTAGAGTGAGCGCCCGGCTCTTTGGCTTTTTGCGGGTCTCCGGTTTGTTCGACCTCGGGTGACACTGAATCAGGAGATATCCTTGAGGGCGTTGTGCAAGCTCTGCTTATGAAGCAGATTCGGTCCCTCCTTCCAGAGCCCCACACCAGCCCCTCCTCTCAGCAGTGCCAGGACCTTTTAAAGATGAGGTCCACCCAGATGGCTGCAGAACTCCTCTGGAATCGAATTCCCAGGGCGCCCCCAAGTGGCTAAGCAAACACAACAGGCTGAAGCTGGAGGCCCCGCCTACCTTCATCCCCTCCCTCTCTTACACTTTCATTAGCTCTTCTCCGGCTACAAGGCAGGTCCCACCCCAAGGCAGGTCCCACCCCTGAACCTTGATAGGGGTACACGCCTAAATTCCTGGCTTACACCCTTTCTGCAACCAGCTTTCCTGCCTAGTCCGTTTACACCCAACACTCAAGAGTTCTGTGCGTCCACCTCAAAGCTAAATTCTCCTCCGCGTGTGCAGATCTGCCTTGCCACTTGTCACTGCTTGCAACGTCCTCGCCTCCCAAAACGATCCCAACCTCGGAAGCGCCGTTCTATACAGATAGGCAAGCAGCACTCTGCTACTCCCATTTTCCTTCTCTACGCCCAAACTCTGGAAGCGTCCCTAAGTGCACCAGGGCCTTGTCACTGAGTTCATCTCTGCACAGCCAAGACCTGGGGTTTCTTCCTTTTTTCTCACTCCAGCCTTCAACGGAATAGTTTAATAGGGGCGGCGGCTGCCGCTCTAAGCCATGGGGCACCTGCAGGGATGGGAAGGAGCGCCCGCTTGCAGCCGGAGGCGCCCCAGCTACTCACCGGCTCACACCCGCGCGCACACACAAGCTGTAATAAGCCGGCCCCAGTTAGATCAGCATCCGCCACAACCTTCGCTCGGACGCCCGGGGGCAGGGTCAAGGCTTTTAACTCTTCCCGGCTTTGTCTCCTCCCAGGCCCCACCCTCTCAGCCCACCTCCCGTAGCCCCGCCCCCTCCACGACGCCATTCGCCGCCTCGGACTTTGTGGGGTGGGCGGAGGCATAGATTGAGATTAAGTCTGGGATGCAGCCTTCGGGTGTTCCCGGTGGGGGATGGGACTGCCACGCCGCTGGGATTCCTCGGGAACACCCTGCAGATGAGGGGCGAGAACGCCACCTACTGGCAGGCTACCAGATGCACTGAGGCCGAGTGTTCTGGGCTCCGCCAGCATCTAGGAATCCCAGCGTTGAGTGTCCAGGTTTCTCTGTAAAAGGTACAAAAGAGGGAGCCCTCCCTAGACTGGATCCCTTCCTGAAATCTCCGAATGCCTCTTAGGGATGAACCGTACCCTTTAAGAAATGTGCGTTTGGGGTTTTTAAAGGCGTGTGAGTACTACAGATTCTGCCTTAATGCAAAGGCTAAACAGCGCATTTTCCATTTCAAAATCAAGAACAAACAATACCCTACACACAAATACACACATGAGTAAAACCATTCATATTCTCATGCTGAGGCTCTTACAGAACTTCACCATCCCACCCCAATAATTCCCTCCACTACCAATAATCCGTATTCCCAACTGTCGCTGTTTATAAATAAGCTTCACTCACCATTTGCCATGGAAGACAGTGAGGTTTATTTTCTGGGTTGCAATGAAGCTGCACTAGAGATACACGATATAAATCTTAGAATTCTAAGAGTGGGTTAAAAGTATTCCAGTCTTTCCAGAGATTTTTCTGTCTGTATTCCTTAGTCTTGAAAAGGAGAACATTATGACTTGTAGGACAACAGATCATCCTTGATTAGTCAAAGTTCCAACTCTCCATACACTTTTAAAATAACCAGCAGTTAGTAAGATTCATTTTGGACGCTAGAGAGCGCTATGTGGAAAAGGAATCACATTTGTGTTGTCAGCTGTTAATGTTGATTAACTGGGTATTAGCTGCGACCTCCGTTTATTTCTATAAAATGATTAGAGAGTGTGTGAGTTTATACTTTCACCTCTAATCTCACTTTAAATCACGTGAGACTGCAAACGTTACTTACTACCATCAGGCACATATTGTTTATATTACTAAAAGTAAGTATTCATAGCCATTCTTGTTCCAGAAAGCATTTTAGAATAAATTCAAGAAATGAAGAATATAACACAATAAGAAGTATTGACTATAGGTGATGGAAAAAGTAAGAAGAATGCATAGGAATGCAGAGCCAAGGTGAATTTAAATATAAACATCTTCAACCAAGTTCTAAATATGTGCATGGATTAAATATCTGAGACACTGAGATAGGAAATATGTCATTTATGTGCATGTCTCCATCTGAAATCACGTTTTCAAGAGCTATAGTGCATGAGCTGATATACCACTGAAAGAGAATATTTGTAGATGCTTGCTATTGAATTAAATTATTACAAAATAAGCCAGGTGTAGTAGTGCATGTTTGTATTCCCTCACTTGGGAGGCAGAAGCAGGAGGACTGCCACAAGATCCAGGCTAGCCTTGTCTACATAATGATCTCTGGGCTGGTCAAAGTCCATTTCAAAATCAAGAACAGACAACATCCTATACTCTAATAAATATATGGGTAAAACCATTCATAGTCTCATGCAGAAGTTCTCGTGAATCATAAAATAATAAACTTATAGACTAAATGACTGGAAAAATTACAAAACATTAAAAAAATTATTATTTGTGTCTAATATGTGAGTGTGGGAATGTGTATGCCA
Organism: Mus pahari; assembly: GCF_900095145.1. Taxonomy (NCBI): domain Eukaryota; kingdom Metazoa; phylum Chordata; class Mammalia; order Rodentia; family Muridae; genus Mus; species Mus pahari. Next base: position 44,187,974 of record NC_034594.1, read on the forward strand.
CGGAAGGGATGTGGAAGCCTGAGGACAGTCTTGAGAGTTGTAGGTTCTGGAGACCAAACAGGTCAGAAGGTCACAAGGCAAGTGCTTTGATCCTGAGCCAACCCTCTAGCCTCACAAAGCAGTACATCACCACTATTAGTAACAATGAGACTTAACAACTGGTGTTTGGTTGAAAATTACATTTCTCTTAAAAATGTGAATATGACATTCACTGCTCATATTCATGTAGCTCACTGCATTTGCATACTTATGATTTGCTATCCTTTTTTTTCATTTACTCAATAAAAGTATCTAAATATTTGAATAAGGTCTGGTCCGAACACTACTGTAGACATTAATGGGAACCTGGGTCAGAAAATGTCTTTTAGCATGTTTGCCTATGAGACATTCATCCAGATGATGGGATTCCCATAAGATTCCAATGCTACTTTATGTTCGTTTTTGATGATCTAAAAAAATAAAAACACGGGCTGGTGAGATGGCTCAGCAGGTAAGAGCACCCGACTGCTCTTCCAAAGGTCCAGAGTTCAAATCCCAGCAACCACATGGTGGCTCATAACCATCCGTAACAAGACTGTCTGAAGACAGCTACAGTGTACTTACATATAATAAATAAATAAATCTTTAAAAAAAAAAAANAAAAAAAAAAAATAAAAACACACAAAAAAGAAAATGAGGGCTGGCAAGATGGTTCAGTAGGTCAAGGTATTTTCCTCCAAAGCAGATATTCTGAATCTAATCCCCAGTACCCATAAAGTAGGAGAGAATTGACTCCTGCAAGTTGTCCTCTGATCTCCACACATATAGTGTGGATTGCATACGTATATAGGTGCATGCACAGACACACACAAAATAAGTGCAAATAGATAAAATGAAGGGAAGTAAAATGACATCATCATTACTTACCCATTAAGATTATCAGCAAGAGAACAGCAAAGATAACGGTTGCACTTGGTTTTTGAGTGTCAGACACTCTTCTACAGGAAGGGATAGGGTCATGGGTTGGATGACCAAGATCATGAGTTTAGCTTTAGGACTGTTTAAGGTGAATGCTTGTGGGACAGGAAAATGGAGTTGTCCAGGAGGCAGCTAGCCATATAAATCTGAGCTCAGAAGAGATGATGGGGCTGGGGACCCAAACATGGGTTTCTTTTGTGTATGTTTAGTGTGTTTAGTGATAGCACTGAAGATGGTGATGAGATCGTCCAGAAGTACTGAAGAATAGCCTACCAGCAAGAACCCTGAGGCACGTTTGAATCTTTAAGGGTCAGGTAGAAGATTTGAGTCTCCACCCCCAAAGAGAATGCAGAACTAGGGTAGGAGAATTACAGAGTCTGATGTGATGGAAGCCATCAGCCCAGAGAGTTTTCAAACACAGAAGTGCTGTAGAGTGGTAAGAAAAAAAGACAGAGCCTGGAAAGAAGAGAGGGAAGAGCTTGTGAATGCACTTTAACTGGGATGGCCCTACATTCATTCTGATCAGGAATGGTTTTAGAAGGGGAACAACGTCATGAAGAATGCACCTTTTAATAAAGATTGTCTCATGTGGTCCAGTTAACCTTGAACTTGTTATGTAGCAGAGGCTGGCCTAGAGCTCCTGATCTTCTTGCCTCCGCATGCCAAGTGTTGGGTACAGGTATGAGTTATACTTAGAGAACAAATGTCAATGATTGCATAGTTCCTGTCATCTGGCATACTTGCAGGCCATTTGACTTGAGAAGAGTGGGTCAGATCCTGTTACATTGGAGTCATTTGCTTTGGTTGTTTCTTCTTTTATTTCCTCATCGCATCAATAATAATGTAAAACCCATCTTTATCTTGCTTGTTAAAAATGCTCTTTATCAATTCTGAATGCTAGATTAGTGGAACTAGTGGGACTGGAGTATAAACATTTTCAAAGTGCTTGTTAGATCCACCAAATCATTTTGCTGAAACATATACCTACTTATACTTTCACATGCAGTGAGAATGAATGATAATTTCATTAAGAGTCTAGCTAGAAGTGAGTCTTACAGTAAACAAACAAACGAACAATAAATCTACCACCACCACCATTGTCACCACCACCACCATCACCACCACCAAAAACCCAACCAAAAACTGTTTGCATTATATACCAAATGAAACCATAATTTCTCAGACAGTCAATAGATTATAGGCACTGTACAGGAAATGTTGGAAGTTAGTCCGCTGGGCCAGACAGTAAATATGTGCTCTCAATATGTCAGGATTGTACCCACAAGTCCTCTGTAAAGAGTTATTTGTGAAAACTGAAAGCCTCTTGCGTCTCATCAGGCAGAGGTCCTCACTCTTGCCTTGTCTCAACACGCTACAAGACAAAGAAAGGCATAGACGGTATCCAGATGGGAGAGGAAGAAGTTAAGAGGCCCTGCCTGTAGGTGATGTGATCTCAGATCAGAAAAATCCTAAATGTGAGACCTAAAACTTCTCAGAAGCACTGAAATTCAGTGGCACCATGTGCCATGCAACCAACACACAAAAGTCAACCCTCGGGAGAGATCAAGAAAACAATCTTACCTGTAACACTACAAAATGAAAATGCTTAGAATTGGAGACTGGCCTGGTCTACAAAGCTAGTCCAAGACAGCAAAGATTGCACAAAGAAACCCTGTCTTGAGAAACCAAAAATGAATGAGTGTGGTGTTTCAGCCCTGTAAACCCAGCACTCAGGAGGTGAGGCAGGAGAATCTCTGGTTTGAGGACAACTCTGGGTACACAGACATTGTCTTAAATCACCTGGTCCCCTAATAATGCCTCCCAGCTTTAGGAAGCAGAAATCTAGAAAAAGAAGTGTTTCTATAATTTGTAGGACTACTAAAAGAGTAGTCCTAAAAACAAAAGATTCCAAATAGTACAAAGCTATGGTCATCAAAACAGCATGTTCTCAGCACAAAAGTAGACACACAGACCACAGAGTAGAAAGAAAAGAGCAGAAATAGATCCACTTATGATAGACTTACTATTCAGAAAAGCCCTGAGGGAAAGGATGGTCCGTTTAATGAATTTTATGGGAAAAACTGAATACCCACAGTACATGAAGGAAATGAGATCGATATTTCACACTACATTAAAAATTAACTCCAGTTGAATTAAATATCTAAATTCAACACCTAAAAAGTACAAATTAGTAGAAGAAAACACAAGCAAAAAGCCCCATGACATTGCCCTGAGTGGTGACTTTTATTTTATTTATTTATTTATTTATTTTTTACTTTTACTTTTATTTTGTTTAACCCAAAAGCTTAGGTAAAAAAAAAGCAAAACAGACAAATAGGATGTTATCAAAATAAAGTGCTCTGGAAAGCTAGAAAAACAACTTTGAAGAGATGATCTATGGGACGGTAGGGAATATTTACTTGACTTTGAACATAGAACAAATATAAATTTAAAAACAAGGAAATGTTCTCCTTTGTGGCCACATACTGAACCTGGAGGAGTCTATAGGAAGGGAAATATACCAGAAATAAAAGTCCGGTAAGATCTCAAGTGTAGAGTTTTAAAAATGTTAGGTTAGAAAGAAAAAGAGCGTAGAGTGGTAAACTTTTAGGGGTCGGGGAGCAGAGGTAAGAGGGAAAATACGAAACAGAAAGCAAATGTTCAGAAAGTCGCGGAAGCCTGGCAATAGTGCCCAAGGATTTCATGAGATGCTCCCATTGGCCAAATCAGGGGCAGCTTTTAGGAACTGAATAGTGACGGTGCTGACTTAGGGCATTGCTGAGAAAAAAAGAAAAGTCTATATTGATACTAACCAATATAAAGAGAGGGGAAGGCTATGAATTCTCAGTAAAGTATTATAAGCATGTGAGCACAGTACCATAGGGCAACCAAGCCCAGCAAGTATCATAGAAGTGCTTGGATGGAAGTTCTGGGAGAGAATAGTTACAGATACGCACAAAATGTCTCTACGTAAAATACACCTGGGATTAATTTTTGATGTCTACTATGAGGTAAGAACCCAAACTGATTTCTTTTCCTAAAAGAGAAGTCAATTTTCCCACAGAAATTAAACTTCATGCTAATGTAGGCACGGAAGTGCAAACTTCTGGGGAACATGGACTGTGTTATGGCTGCAGCTTTACCTTTTTAGCACAGTACCTATGTGGCCAATGACTGACTCAGAGAACGAGGACTTGTCCAATTAATGACTCATAAAATGTTAGCTGAGGAGCTGGCGAGATGGCTCAATGCTAAGGGCATATACTGCTTTCGCAGAGGACCCAAGTTTGATTCCTAGCACCCACACTTGGTGGCTCACTACCTCCTATATCTCCAATTCCAGAGGAATCTGACCCTCTGGCCTTCCCACTATGCTCCTCTGGCACCTGCCCAGCCCACTATATCTTTTAAAAAGTGTTAGTTGAACAGGTGTTTCTGTACATAGAGTTTCTTCTGTATTTTGTTATCCTCTCAGCTGGATTATCTATTGTGTTCTCTTGGCCTATTTTATAATTTATTGTACATTTATGGAATATTAGGGTCTGTTGGGCTAATTTAAGAAAAGATTTTTTTTTCCCCCCTTAGGGAAGAAGCTTGTGTATGTTTATGGGCCAAGGAAGAAGGTATTGAGAAAGGTTTGGTTGAAGAGACATGGCAAGCCCCCAGGGATATGAGTGAGGGACGTGGTTGGTAGTAGAGGTGGTTAGGTTAAGGATAGATAGTACCCAAGGTAGCCCGGCTTTTTGACTTGCATAGATGACAGTTAGGGTACGGAGAGTGGAGAGAGGCACAGCAGTAATGAAGACCAAAGGCGGTCAGAGGACGCCGAGGACAAGATCCAAGAGCCAGTTAAGGATGGTGACCAGGAGTTGCAGCGTCCCTTAGCTTCAGGTTTTGATGGTACTTTCCAGCGTTGAAACCAACCAACCAACCAACCAACCAACCAACCAACCAACCAAATCTGGGTGGGAAATGCCTAAGTTCTAGAGGAAAAGAATTCTCAGAATAACACCAACCTTCAGATTCCTTTCAATGCTCCCCTGCAAAGCCCTATGTTTTCAGTAAGCAGGTTTTAGCTTGTTTTCTACTTTTAACGGACAGTTCTTTTAGCAGGACATAAATAACGGGCCATGTTAATACTAAGCTGAGCAAGTCAGGGCTTGATTTCTCTTATCTGCAACACAAAACCCGAATTAAAAAAAGCTATAGTCAACATCACTTGGGTCAGGCTCTGTGCCAGCTGTCTTTCATGCACTGTTCTACCTAATCCTCAAACAAGACCAACAAAAACATCATCATCATCATCAACAACAACAACAGTAAAACAACAGGGAATGAACGCTACTATAATTAACCCTCCTTTACCCACCAGAGGTCTGAGGCCTAGAGAAATAAGCGATTTGTTCAAAGACACATAGTTGGTTTTAGCGGAGTCCTGAAAGGATCCTGAAAGCTCACTACCTCTTCACTCTGGGCTACACAGGTGGAAGTCGGTCCAAGAGAGCTCTGAGAGCGGTCCTAAATTATGAGTGCTCAGAGTGTTGAACACATACGGTAACAGCCGACCGGCTGGCGTCTAATGCCCGGCGCGCGTGATGCTCACATGCACCGTCCTCCCTGCTTCCTTCAGGAAGGCTGAGGCAGCATTAAGTCCTCTGGGGGCCTAGAACGATCCTCTCTGGGTTGGATTCTTTCAGCCTGAACATCTGATCGGAAGGTCCAGAGGGCGGAGAGGAGTAGGCGGAGCCGGCCCTCGGAGTCGATTGATGATTGGTTAGAAGGGATACCGGGCGGAGCCTTGAGGTGGTAGGCGGAAGCGAGAAGCCGCAGTTACCGCGTAAGCCTCTGGGCTTCTCGGCGCGACCGCCGGCTGCCTGAGAAAGCCGGCGCGGCGCTTGGCCTCGGCTTCCCGGCCGAGAGTGGTGAGGCGGAGGCCGGGGAGGCGGGAGGCCCGCGGGGCCGGGGCGGGAGGCGAAGGTAAGGGAGGCGGCGAGGCATGGGCAGGCAGGGCGCGCAGTGGGAGGAAGGCCGGCGTGGGTCGCGGAGCACCGCCGGAGGGATGGCGAGGGCCCGGGGCTCTGCGGCCGAGTCTCGGCCGGGGAGCGGGGAAGACCCGACGGGAACCGGCTGGCTTCTGTGCGCCCGGCGGCCCTGGGTGGCGAGACCGGCCGCGGCCTCCCCGGCCATCTCCCGCAGAGGCTTCCTTGACACAATGGAAGTTCTCTTGCTTCTCTGTTTTCCTAGTGCCCGAACTTATTTCGGAGGTGGACCATGTCATCCCTTCCTCTGAGCGGGTGAGCTCAAGTCTCAGGGTGCAGGCTACTCAGGAAAAGAAAGTTCGGACCCACAGAAACCATTCCATGCTTGAGTGTGTCCACCAGCTTAAATGCTGGTTTCTGCCAGTTGAGGCTTTTATTTTCTCTTTTTTTTTTAACTTCAACGTAGTCCTTTTTTGAGGAGACTTTATTTCCGAGTAAGTCGTTTCCACTTTCCCAAGAGGTTCCCAAGAAAGGTTGAAAGTGAAATTTGATGGATGCATTTAGGAATTTAGGGTCTTCTGTCCTATTTAGGCTCTTAGGACATTCAGGGAAGGTGCAAATTCTGCATAAAGCAGGTTATTGCTGTGTATCTTAAGTGCGTAATGTGTTAAATGATGAAGGGTTGTTTCTTCATTCGGTGCGTCTTGTGTTGGTAGAGGTAGACGCCCAGCAAACCGCACCGTCTTGTTTTACATTTATTTGAGTCCCTTTCTGCCTCTCTGACCCGTTCCCCCTTCTCCCCCCCCCCCGGGGGGGGCAGTGAGAGACAGAGACTGACACACGTGAAGATAGTCTTAGTTTCTTTCTCTTCGATTCATTAGGTTAAGGCTTGTGACTAAGGTCAGGACTTTTCTGAGAAGCAACACTAATTTCCTGAGTCCTCCCCCTCCCTTCGCCTCTTTCTGGAAAAGTTACGTGGATCACACTGGTTTTTCCTTTAGTGTTTCTGTTGCACATGGGTCACAAAACGAACAATATGCCTTTCTTGATGGAAGCTAACATTGCTTGTATTCAGCTGTCCTGCATTAATAGATAAAAGTTTGAGAATTGTATTTAAGAAAAAAATGACCCTAGAAAATGATTACACTGCTGTTTGGAATTTCACCTACAATTTTCGAATGAGCTGATAGGTCAAGTTATTTCCTACACTTTAATACCGGATTCATTTTCTGATTTGCTTCACCAAGATACTTATTTCAAATCTGCATATACCACACTAGTGCAGAGAGACACTGCAGAAGTTATTGGATAAGTAGGTTAATTTTTCTAATTATGTATGCAGAAAGAGCCATCCTTTACAGCATAAACAGTTATTATGCTGCTAAAAATCAGAGTTGTAAATTTTTTGGTTGCTGGTGGCATGTAATTATTAAGTCTATGTGGTTGTATTTATGTTTTAGAGACTGCACTTGATGTGTGTTTTCACAATAATTTTTTACCTTCACATGTCCAAAGGTTAATGAAAGTTGTAGATATGGAAGACCTTTAGAAGTAATTCTAAGACTCTGTAGGCAGATTGGTTTCTGTGCTTTTATTGGTACTTTTGTGGAAGTAGAATATGTTTAGACGCATGAGGGTTTTCATTGCCATTACATCTTTTTTCTCTGGTGGTCTTTAAAACAAAACAAACCTTTGAATCTTTACTTGATCAATCACCATCTTAATACTTTATGCTATGGGATTGTAGTTGTATGTTAGCATTTTACAAGCTGTAGTTTTCCCACGGGAGAGCCTCCATCGAGGCTTCGTAAGCTGGACTGTAAGCAAGCCTGCAGGGTATCTTCTTAACTAGTGATTGATGGGGGAAGGCCCAGCCCCACTGTGGGCGGTGTCCATTCCTGGGCTGCTTGGTGGTCCTAGGTTCTGTAAGAAAGCAGGCTAAGCACTTGCTCATGAGGAACATGCCAGTAAGCAGCCCTCCTCCATGGCCTTTGCCTCAGCTCCTGCCTCCAGGTTCTTACCCTGCTTGTGTTCCTTTCCTGACCACCTTTGCTGACAAACACTGGTGTGGAAGTGTAAACTAAATAAACCCCGGGCTGGTGAGATGGTTCAGCAGGTAAGAGCACCCGACTGCTCTTCCGAAGGTCCTGAGTTCAAATCCCAGCAACCACATGGTGGCTTACAACCATCCGTAATGAGATCTGGCGCCCTCTTCTGGAGTGTCTGAAGACAGCTACAGTGTACTTACATATAATTAAAAAACAAAACAAAACAAAACAAAACAAAACAAAAAAAACCCTTTACTCCAGAAGTCATCCTGGTCATGGTGTTTCATCTCAGCAATAGTAACCCTGACTGAGGCAGTACTTTACCTGATACTAGAGGTCCTCCTTCCCTGTCTTTCTTCTTCCCTTTCCTCCTCTTTCCCCTACTCCATTGCCTTCCTCTTTTCTTCCCCCCATCCTTTCCAATAAGCACTTGTTGCCAAAATTCCATCCAAGTCAGTGGTTTCATTTCTGTTTTAATTTACTAATTTGAGAGAATCTTGAGTATTAAGAGACTACAGTTGGCTAGAATTGGAAGTCTGTGAATAATACAATTTTTTTTTGATAGAAGACTGTCAGAGAATTTTGTTGCAAGATTTGTATAGTCATAAGTCTATTTATTATTATCTCTGATTCACCCAAAAGAAAACTGTTTTAGTTGCCTCAATTGTTAATTATAGTAATAATTCTTACTTATGTGACTTCTAGGAATGTTGTGAAAATAAAATGAACCTATATATCTGATTTCAAAGGAGAAAATATTTCTAGAAGAATATGATGCCCTTTTTTGTAAAGTATAGATAGATTGCAAACTTTAGCATCTTTTACTAACACAGCAAAGGATATTTCTCTTTAAACTTTGAATCTAAGGGGAGGAAGAACCTCAGTCCCTTCCTATAACTTTATTTCGTGACTAGACTTACTGCTTTGGCCCGTTATGCTTTCTTGGTTACTTATAAACAAAAATACCTTTTAAGAAGGTCATACCTTAATGTCTTATGAGTTTAGGCTTATAAGGTGGTTGTGGAAATCCCAGGTTCCTGTGCCTAAGAGGAAAGAAGAGGAAGCTTGTTGATTTGAGCACTTGTCACAGGCATTACCAAAGCCCTTTGCTCAGGTTGCACAGACATGTCCTACAAGGTGGCTGGTTTTCTTTTCCTGAGATACATACATAAAATAAGGCTGAGAAGTTTATGTTATATAAAGTCAGTTTCCACTGTAACTTTATAAAGCTATTATTATTTTAACAAAAAACCTTGGACACCTATAAGCAATGGGATTTTTTTTTTGTCTGCTCATATTTATGTCTTACCTGCAGATTTTAAATGAACTTTAATTGTAAAGAGAATAAAATAATAAAATAAAATAAGCTCAGCCACCTAACCATGGTTTTAAGTGTTGAGGCTCTTTCCATTTACACAGCAGTGTTTTTTAAGCCTGAATTTTTGAATATTTGGACATAGGTCTCCTTATTCTTTTGTGTTTTTTTATTATTATTTTCTTTATTTACGTTTCAAATGCTATTCCGAAAGTTCCCTATACCCCCACCCCCACCCTGCGCCCCTGCTCCCCTACCCCCCTACCCACCCACTCCCACTACTTGGCCCTGGCATTTTCCCCTGTGCTGGGTCATATAAAGTTTGCAAGACCAATGGGCCTCACAGACTGTGTTCTTGAAGGGATCTGAGGGCTGGACCAACTTGAACTTGGAGACTGCAGCTCTCCTTGGAACAGAATTGTCACACCAGGGCTGTTTGGTTATTTGCCTGTTTTTCAGATGGTTTCTAAGGAATCTCTTTCCCTACCCGCCTTTCTTTCCAGACTCATGAAATGGCCACAGATGACAAGAGTTCCCCGACACTGGACTCTGCTAATGATTTGCCTCGCTCTCCTGCCAGCCCTTCTCACCTCACTCACTTTAAACCCTTGACTCCTGACCAGGATGAGCCCCCCTTCAAGTCAGCATATAGTTCTTTTGTAAACCTTTTTCGTTTCAACAAAGGTAAGATTACATCTTAAACCCCATAAAATGCAGTTTGAATTCTCTGCATTCCCTTCTTTAGTGTCTTGCTGTGTGGTTGCGAGAACGTGAAATATTAACAAGGTGGTGGCTTCAATCTCAGGTCACCAAGTCTTTCTGTCTAAGAAGGAAAAGATAGCATTTCATTGTAATCTGATTATTTGTATAAATTTAATTTAAAGTGGCTAGGGAGGTCCTTTTTAATGAGAAAGCATTTTTTTCTATATATTTTCTATCAATGTGCTTTGACTTAAGCTTACAGAATGAAACTTGTTTTGAGGGAGGCATTGGTAATACGATTTTAAAGCAATAATATTAAGCAGCAGTATATGGTTTGTATGTTTAGAAGCTTACATGCTGACAGCAGGCATGTTGGGATTTTTTGTAAATGACATAAAATGAACAGGTAAAGGATGAGTTCTTGAATGCAATGTTCATTGTTTATAAGCAGAATTTAAAATATAGACATATCTTGCTTTTTTTTTTTTTTTGAGACCAGGGTCCATTTTTTGGCTTTGGCTAACCTGAAACACTGTGTAACTTTGGACATGAGGCCATTTTCCTGTATTAGTCTTTTGAGACCTTTGTTGTAGGCATGAGTTACCATGCCTGATTTATTTGTCTTTATTGTTTTATTGTTTGAAATGTGTTAGAAGATAGAACCTGATTTTAGGAATTTAATAGTTTCACTCAGTAGATTTTTTTTTTTTTTTTTTTTTTTTTGTTTAAAGATAGGGTCTTACTCTATAGCCCTGTAAGCCAGGCTGGCCTCACACTCACAGAAATCTTCCTGTCACTATCTCCTTAGTGCTGGGATTCAAGGGATGTGCCACCACACCTGGCCTTTAGTAAAAATTTTAATAGTACTAGCTCAGTTTTCCTAACAGTTTTGTTATCGAGGATAACATTTTACATTTAGTTGTTGTAAGTTATGCATTTAGGAAGGTTTAAAAAGCACCCGGTGTGCTGGGCACTGTTTCCGTAATATAAAGAGACCTCTCCCATACACTGATCTAAAAGGTCAAGGTCTTATGTGAGGCTTGTGTTGCTTCCTTTAGTATGTTCACAACCTTACAAATGAAAAGCAAAACACACAGTTCATGTACACAAAGTGTGTGACTGTTAGAATGGAATTTCATTCTGTTTTTTTACTTTTTCTTTAAAATACTTAAAAATTAAAAAAAATAATTTTATTTTCAGTTATGTGTATGCATGTGTTTTATGTACATGTGTGTGAGTACCTGAGGAGATGAGAAGAGGCTTAGTTACAGGTGATTATGAGCTGCCTGACATAGGTGTTGGGTCCTTTGCAAGAGTGTTACATGCTCAGTTATGAATATAATACATGAATATTGTCTGAAGGAGCTTATCTGTCATCTTCTTGTTGAACTCTGAGCCTTAGTTTTTCAAGTAATACCAAATTTCCTTTGTCACAGAGCGAGGAGAAGGGGGCCAAGGAGAGCAGCAGTCTCCGAGTTCAAGTTGGTCCAGCCCTCAGATCCCTTCAAGAACACAGTCTGTGAGGTCGCCTGTACCTTATAAAAAGCAGCTTAATGAGGAACTCCACCGGCGCTCTTCAGTGTTAGGTAAAACAGCTCTTATTTCACTTTGTGTGTGACTTTTCATCTTTGTGCTTTCTGGTGATATGCCGAATTCATGTTTCTGTTACTTGGAACAGTCAAGTACCCTTCAGAATAAGTAAAACTTACTTACGTGATAAAACTTTTCAGTTGTTGAAAAGTTCTTCATCATGTCATTAAATGTCGATTATGCAAGCACTGATGTCTTGATTGCATTTTGATTAATCACTTGCTTGGGTTTCAGCAGAGAACACTTTGCCACATCCTCAGGAGAGCACAGGTTAGTTCCAACTTTATAGATGAATTCTGCACTTATTCTTGGATGCTAGTGAAGTGTGATGTGCATGCCACTGGCTGCAGAACACTGTCAAACTCCATTGGTGGGCTGCTGATTGCTGCTGGCCTTTGTCTTTGTTGGTCTTCACACTGTCAGTGTGGCTGGATACACTGTGGATACACTGTCCCGCTTGCTTGCTTGTTCTCCATCTTGTGGTACTACATTGTCACCTCGTGCATTTCCATGCTTTTCTGATGGGTGTGGGTTGGGAATCTGTGTTTAATTTAGGGACTACAGGTGGTTTAGGTTTTATTTGTTAGATTGTTAAACTCAGTGAAGTGGTTTGCTCACCACTCTAGGTGATAGAAGTGCAGAGGCAGTAATTCTATAGAGAGGAGAGGTGGTCCATTGGGAATCACTTGTCCCTAAACCCCATATCTGTCCTGTCTGGCTGCTCCCTTCCACGAGATCCTTGAGTGAATGATAGTTGTATAATGGTGGTTGGCAGAAGGATATTTTACTGCTTGTTGAGGTTTTTCTTTCTGAAATAAGGAGGAAGAAGCTAGTAGAAGAGGTGTCTTTGCTGAATGGCTTGAATGAGCTGGCTGGGTAACCCCCACACATTTCCTAGGGCAGCCCCCTCAGCTCAGGTTCTATCATTTTAAAAGGGAGAGTTGGGAGATGGAGGGGCAGAAAATTTTTGTCCCAGATTATTTAGGTTTAACCCCAACCTTACTAAACTTCTTAGTTTTTACACCTGACCCGTGTTAGGAGGATGAGGCAGGAGGATTGCAAATTCAAGTCAGCCAGGAAATACTAGTAGGTTCCAGACCAGACCAGTGTAGGATACACAATGAGACCTTATCTTAAGTAGCATAAACAAATCACAGCAACAGAATCTGACCCAAGGCAACACTGTGCTATATTTGAGGGTGCTCTTCTGACTAAATTCCATGCGGAATTAAAACACTGTTGCCTGAAAGCTTTCATTTCCTTTTCCTTGCTGAACTCAAGTGTTTAGTTTTTCACACAATGCCAAGCTATCCTTTGCTGCAGAGGGAGGAAAAATGGGCCAAAGATCAGTCTGAATTTCTTAAAATTGAGGAATTGGACTAGAATTCAGCCTGCTAGGGATTGCAGAGTTGTAGCTTGCCAAAATTTGCTTTTATTGTTATGATAAACTTGAGCATAAGCAGAGCTTTTCTCCTTCAGTGTGGTTCCTACATTCCCTGTCTAATTGAGTTCAGTTCTTGGCTTTTACAAACTTGGAGGCCTTTGAACTTAAGAAGTTTGGGAATGCTTGCTTAGTCAAATACATTTTTTCCTTAGCTGTTCTTCTATAGATTGGTAGTTCTCCTATCTTAGGGAAGTTACTTGGTTTTCTAGCATCCATTTTACAAAGCAGTAGCTAACGTTATTGTGTCTAAGGGCGTTGATCTCTTTTCTTTCTCTGAGATCAGTCAGGGTCTAACTGTTCACTCTTTCCCAATGGAGGAGGATATTGATACCTTTCTCTTCCAAGCAGCTAAGTGCAAAGAACTTGACAATTTATTTTTGGTGGTGCCACGGATCACTGCCATTATGATTCCTACAGCTTTGTGTCTCCTTTTAGGACTTATAATCATGGAGACTTTTTAAATCATTGTTTGAGATTCAAGAAAAATTTAGCTGTAATACATGTTAGCATAGCACATCTCAGATATATGCTGCAGTTAAGATAGGTGCGGTTTAGATGAGGTGTTATTTTAGTGATTTAACTGCCTTAAGAAATTTTGATGCATTTGGATTTATACATCTCTCACTCTTTGCAGTCCCTATTTTCTCCCCTCCCAACCAAAACAAAATGCCTAGTAGGAAACTAGTAAATAGATAGATTCAGGGTGGGATATTTCCATTTTATAGTAAATTACCTTATAGAAGATACCTTTTGGATCCTCAAGTAGATGACTAGAGCCAGAGACAGTGTCAAAGCCATAGTATATGATGTTTTTGTCACTATACATTGAAACCTATGATAAATTAATTTATAAATTTGGCCAAGAGATTAATGTCAGTAATGCTAACCTAGCACATGTAGCAGTATAATCAAGTCATGTGATTGTGATCTGTTTCTCTTGAGCTAAGACAAATGTTAATATTTTCAGACTATGTGACTGAGGACAACTGAAACCTTGGGAAGTAAAACTGGGATATGGAGGAATTATATAGATTAGGGAGACTCCACAGGTTATTAGGTTAATGTGCTTTAATTAATAAGGATTTTTTTTTATTTTGTTTGTTCAAGCCACTTTAACCTGAGATTTTGAAACTGCTGTAGCCAGGAATAAATAGAAACTTCACTTGTAATTTTCATCTAAAATAAGAATAGGTAACAACTATGGTAGTTTCATGTTCCATTCTGGTCACAAAGCTAAAATTTGGGCTTGTTTTATTATTAATATATTTGCTTTCATGTTTTTTTTTTAAGTGCAAATGATCTCTTCCAGTGTGGCAGGATTGAGGAGGTGGTGGGTAGGGTGTGGGTATGGGTTGTCAGGTTCAGGATTGAGGAGGTGGTGGGTAGGGTGTGGGTGTGGGTTGTCAGGTTCAGGATTGAGGAGGTGGTGGGTAGGGTGTGGGTGTGGGATCCTGGATGTCCTGTAAAGCCTGCCGGGATCTGTGGAGAGTTGATCTGTCAAGTTTCTTTCTGATGATCTGCTATAGAACTGACAGTTTGGTCCTATTGTTTACCTATCTGACTTTTGGGACCAAGTTAGATTAACTCTCTGGGATTAATTTTTCTTCTGCTCAGTGTTTATGAGGAGTTTATTATTTATTTGGTTGGGAATTAAGTGTGCAAGAAATCATTAGTAAATTCTGGACATGTAAGTGATGCTTCCATTTCAACCATCAAACCCATCAATTTTATTTTTTTTTTCAGATAGTTCTTACATAGCACTTAATTACATGTAAAATAGTGGTTTATATGTAATGCATACTTTCAACAACAAGTTACTTTTGATAAAAATCAGTTTTATCAGTGTTAATAGCTGGGAGAACATATATGCAAACAGTGGGGATGATTTGTATTATATTACACACACACACACACACACACACACAGCTTGAAATAGTTACTAAAACTATGAAAACAGTTATTTTCTTTTTAAAAATATCTGACTCAGACTCCAGAAGGAAAGCAGAACCAGCCTGTGGAGGTCATGACCCACGTACAGCTGTTCAGCTTCGAAGCCTCAGCACAGTACTGAAGCGCCTCAAAGAAATCATGGAAGGAAAAAGCCAGGTATTGTAGAGAAGCCTTGGGAGATTTTTTTATTAATCACTCATGGAGATCATGCCATGACATACTGTCACTTAAGTCAAAGTTTATTACTTCCTCTGATTGTGAATACCAGAGTTTTATACATAAATCCTTAATTTGTTTTATTTTTTGTGTAGTCTAATTTTTCTTCCTTGTCTTTTTTATATTTTGTTTTGGGGTTAGTCTGTTAGGCCAAGGCTTGTACATATTCTTCAGCAAGATTTATTATTTTTGTTCATAAATATGGTTCCACTTTTCTTTTGTCCCTTTCAGTGACTAGTGAATCTAGCACATTGCTTTTAGATAGCCCTTCTTTCAGTGGTTACATTAAGTAACTCATCATAAGTCCGTAGACTTGCAAGCTGGCCACTCTTTCCTGTATTATAGTTCCATTTTGTGTGTCCTTGTACTAATACTCTGTCTAAAGTTACTGTAGCTTTAGCCTGACTTCTGAGAGTGGGTGATTTAAGTGTAATTTTTCTTTAACATTGTCTTGATCTCTCTCTCTCTCTCTCTCTCTCTCTCTCTCTCTCTTTAACATTGTCTTGATCTCTCTCTCTCTCTCTCTCTCTCTCTCTCTCTCTCTCTCTCTCTCTCTTTCTCTCTTTCTCTTTTCTGGGACAGGGTTTCTCTGTGTAGCCTTGGCTGTCCTAGAACTCACTCACTCTGCTGGCCTAGAACTCCCGAGATCTGCCTGCCTCTACCTCTGAAGTGCTGGGATTTAAGGCGTGTACCACCACCAGCTCTGTCGTGGTCATTTTAACCTTTTGCGTTCCATCTGAATTTTAGAACTAGTTTGTCATCTGCAAAAGACATCTTCTAATATTTCTTTTGTCATTGCAACTTAATACTCATTATTTTTAAGAAGCCCTCACACCACGCATTTTTGTTGTTATAGGACAGTGACCTGAAACAATATTGGATGCCAGATAGCCAGTGTAAAGAGTGCTATGACTGCAGTGAAAAGTTTACAACCTTTAGGCGCAGACACCATTGCAGACTGTGTGGGCAGATTTTCTGCAGTCGTTGTTGTAATCAAGAAATCCCTGGAAAATTTATGGGCTATACAGGTAAATGCATTTCCTTGATAGTTGTTATATTTAAAAGTCAAATTATGAAATAGTTAAATAGAAGGCCAATATTTTAGACATTTTTTTATTTTGGGTTTTATATTTATATATCTATACAAGGTATAATTATAAGGTATGATAGTGAGAAAGAGATAGACAGCTTTGATTTTAAGAACTTTGTGCTTGAGTAATAAAGGAGGTGATGTTTACAAGTAACTAGAGGAAAAATATAGCTATTATATAAAAATCTAAAGTAGCATTAGTGATTATTAGATAAGATAATACAGATTTTTAATTTATGTTTCTGTAGAGGTTTTAGTCACAAAATAAAGGTTGACTTGACGTACATGATAGTATACTTTGGCAAATTGTATTCCACTTATATTACATTAATTGGGAATGTAGTGAAATTCTGGTAATGGAGAAAGTATAAGGACATTGAACCACGGGCAATGTATTAATGCAGTGATTTGGGAATGGAAGGTAGGACTGGTCTTGTTTTGTAACTAGTCTTGACCATACACTCTTCCCATCTTAGTCATGCAAGTGCTGGGTGTACAGATGCTTCAGCACCCTGGAGTTTAAAATTTTATTTTCTCATTTATTTGTTTGTTTGTTTATGGTTCTGGGTATCGAATGCAGAGCCTTTTGCATTTAGGAAATCACTGTCCCACGGAGTTATGTCCTCAGTTTGAGAATGTGCTTAACATGTTTCTCATGTTATTTTAATTATTATAAAGATCTTCCTTATTGTTTATTTTTAATGTAAGTTGCTATAGAGTTTATAATTTCATAATCTTCCATTTATATTATGACCATATCTTTTAAAATTATTTTTTTAACCACTAGTCCTTTTTACTATTACTTTTTCCCTATCTTGAATTTACTTTACTTGCTCGAGTTAACCTTTTGTATGCTTGTTTGATCACTAGTGTGTGTCTCACTGATTGTTGTCAGCCTTCATAGGCAGCTTTCTTCCTCTACTCTGTTCTTGTTCACCTCCTTGCAGTTTGAGACTCTTGGCATCTTAGCTTAGCAAGCACCAAGGTAACAGGAAGTAAGCCTTATAGCTTCTTCTTCTTTTTAATTGCTTTACTTTTGTATTGCTTGGGATCAAACTCAGCCTTGTCCGTAGAGATAACTACATTTGTATAGTTCATGAGCTGGGAATTTGAATCTTTTTTTTTTTTTTTTTAAAGATTTATTTATTTATTATATGTAAATATATTCTAGCTGTCTTCAGACACTCCAGAAGAGGGCGTCAGATCTTGTTACAGATGGTTATGAGCCACCATGTGGTTGCTGGGATTTGAACTCCGGACCTTCGGAAGAGCAGTCGGGCTTACCCACTGAGCCATCTCACCAGCCCAGGAATTTGAATCTTTAAGCTCACCCTTTTTTGTATTTTGTGTTCTACATTTAGGAGCAATGAGCTAATCTCATATTTGTTGGTTTGACAGGTTTGTCAAGTATTAACCTGAGCACTGTCAATATTCAATTAAGAATATCCAGAATTATTGCCTTCTATTTTTCTGTTGCCTTACCATTTCTCTCAGTCTTCTTGTTACTATTAGATTTAATCCCAGCACTTGGGAGGCAGAGGCAAGTGGATTTCTGAGTTCAAGGCCAGCCTGATCTATAGAGTGAGTTCCAGGACAGCCATGGCTACACAAAAAAACCCTGTCTCAAAAAAACCAAAAAAAAAAAAAAAAAAAAGGTTTACTTTTTTAAAAATTTATTTTAAGAGTTATTTTGTATTTTATTTTTTTTGTGTGTGTGTGTGTTGCAAGTTATATATGTGTATAAGTTGTGTACCTAGTGTGTTCACAGAAGTCAGAAGAGTGCATTGGAGCCCCTGGGATTGGAGTCACAGATGGTGCTGGGAATTGAATCTAGATCCTCTTCAAGAGCAACAAGTGGGGCTGGTGAGATGGCTCAGTGGGTAAGAGCACCCGACTGCTCTTCCAAAGGTCTGGAGTTCAAATCCCAGCAACCACATGGTGGCTCACAATCATCCGTAACAAGATCTGACTCCCTCTTCTGGAGTGTCTGAGGACGACTACAGTGTACTCAGTGTATTATATGTAAATAAAATAAATAAATAAATAAATAAATAAATAAATCTTAAAAAAAAAAAAAAAAAAGAGCAGCAAGTGCTCTTAACCACTGAGCCATCTCTCCAACCCTTTTATTAATGGTTTAAGTTGAATGTAATTAGAGAACCAATTTCAGAAATCTCAGAGCCAATTCTGAAAACTTACCCCTAAGCTATTGTGTCTATAAAACTGTTGTTGCACTGAATCTCTTACACTGAATCTGTATCTTTCAGTTGTCTCTACAGAAGTGGGACCAATGGGTGGATTTATCTATAGCCAAGGAATCAACTCAAGTGCTTGTGCAGTCTGAAGTTATCAGGGTTAGTCAGCAGGGTGCGGTGCTGAGACAGTGTTCTCTTGATTTTGGAAACTTTAATCTTTGTACTTGAGGCCTCAGCTGATTTGATGAGAGTCATACTATGGATGATAATCTTCTGTATTTAAAGTCAGCTATAGTGTTTGTTAATTACACTGGAAAAACAACAAAACCAAATGAGCTTCAACTCTGGTGTTTGACCAAAAATTTGTTTAGGCAAATTATCCCTTTAAGTTTAACCCTTGCAGATGGAAAATGTATTTTGGATACAATTGCACACTTAGACCCTAAATAAATATAACATACCTAGAATTTCGATACATAGAAAAATCAGTGGGTTGGGCTAATGTGGCCGCACATGCTTTTAAGCACAGCATTCTTCATGGAATGAGAGGAGTGCTGAGGCTTGGCTCTGTTTCTTGGTTTGATAATTTTATTCTTAATGGTTGACTTCTTAAGGGAGTTTATCCTTTATGGTCTAAGCCAGCCTTTGCTGTGGTGAAAATTGAAAGTCTGTCCTCAGTTAGTAATTTCACTTCCTTAATGTGGTGAGTTTTGATCAGTGGCAGTGATTATCATTGCACTTTTTATTTGTTCTAGACTGAAGGTTACTTTGTTTTGTTACTGTTTACTGAATTCTGATCAAAATGATATAGTTTTCTTTACTGAGTTTTAATACATTTCATCTGCTAAACTGCAATCTTAGAAATTAGTAAACTAGTGACTTTTTTTTTTTTGATAAAATAGAATTATATAATAGTTTCATGGGGGGGGGGGCAGGGTTTCTCTTGTGTAACAGAGCCCTGGCTGTCTTGGACATGCTTTGTAGATCAGGCTGGTCTCAAACTCACAGACATCCACCTGCCTTTGCCTCCTGAGTTCTGGTATTAGAGGCATGCACCACCATACCTGAATATAATACTGACTTTAAAATGAGACAATAAAAGGCAGTTTAGTATACTTGGTAGTAATTTATGGTAAATCATAGTATATTGAACTTTCAGAAATTTTGTGTATCACTTCAGATTTTTATATTAATGTTAAGGTATAATTGATGTAGAATTATTTAATAACATGCTATTTAGTGAACAGTTAAAAATAATAGCCTTGTTATTCAGTAGTGGGCTAAGTTCCAGAAATGTATCCCTAGGAGCTTTTGTCCTTGTGTGAGATTGTATCATAGAGAATGCTTAGGATTAACCTCTATTGAGGTATAAATTCTGTAATGGCAGGAAGTGGTCTCCTTATTATTAGAATTAAAATGATCAGGTAAAGAACAGCCAAACCTGACCACCAAGCTTCTGTTCCCTGAAGCACATGCACCTTCCTCTCAGTGAACCCCAGTGTCCTTCCTCCCAGGCTAGTTCTGAAGGCCTTATCCTTTTGTCTGCACCTACCAGAAGACCTTATTTTCCTGCCTCTACAAAGCGGATGTGTGCCACCATGTGGAACCTCTCTTTTAAGATGGTGTCAATATATTGCCCAGACTGTGCTTATGTAGCCGGCCAAATACCATTATGGCCCCTCAAAACAGTAATTTTTTTTTAAATATTAGAAAAGAAATGATCAAAAGTATAACATAGTAAAGATAAAAACTAGTGACTTGGTTGTTTATCATCAAGTGTTAGTTATATTCATGATTCAGTTTTTATGATATATGTCTTATGGTTTAGTGACTTACAGATCAGTAAACTTATTTAAATCAGCCTCAGCAAAAATGTGAATAATATGCTACCCTATAACATGATGATGACTGTTGTACCAGGCCCCATTTCAGCCCTATTATAATCTCACAAAACTGCTCGTGTGTGTGGCCTGTTGTTAACTGAAAAGTCACGTGGTACATGGTGTATTTTGCCTCTTAGCACAACAAATTGTTATGGAGTCACACCAAACAACGTTATATAAAAATAGGGTAGAAATGAAACTTATTTTAGGACAGGATTGTATCCTAAAAAACAGGTTTAGAAATATTAAGAAACTCTGTCTTCCTAGGAACTATTTCTGTGGTGTTGCAGATTGAAGTCAGGGCCCCAGCGTTCTAAGCAAGCACTCTATCACTGGGCCACACTCTTAGCTAGAACATTTCGTTTTTAGTTCACTATGAAAATTTCTTTTAGTTTTATTCCTATATATCATATTGTATGTAAGACCCTTTTCCATTAGTTTTAAAAAACTGTATACCACTAGTTGATAGAGGAGATCCTACAAGACCCTTTGCCTAGACGAAGAGCTACATGGCTGCTGAGAGAGGGGAATCAGTCTTCCCCAGAGACAGGCCCTGAGATAGCTTATCCAATCTCAGACGTTCAGCTCTAAATACATATGAATAATACCCGCTACATTGGGCTCCGTGTGTGTGTGTGTGTGTGTGTGTGTGTGTGTGAGAGAGAGAGAGAGAGAGAGAGAGAGAGAGAGAGAGAGAGAGAGAGNGAGAGAGAGAGAGAGAGAGAGAGAGAGAGAGAGAGAGAGAGAGAGAAATCGAGAACAATTAAAGAAGAGCTCATAAAATTGAAGGGAGCTGGGGGGGCATGGGATGAAGAGGGGAGAGGGAGAGTTGGAATTGATGTAAATACAGTACTCATCTATGTAATTCTCAGGAGTTTTTTTAAATTAAAAAATGCACTATTCTGGAGACCATTGTCTAGGGCTTCATTATAGAGACATTAATATTATTTCCTCCCTACTTGTTGCCTAGGGAAAACAAGTTGCTTCTGTTGTGTTGGTTATTTAGAATATGGAACTCTTTTTTCATTGAAAGAGGGCTCTTGTAAAAGTAACTTTTATTCTCTGGTTGTAATTGTTGTTTGTGAGCTTACTGCTTCTGTCTGTTAACCTAGGCCTAGTCCTGGAAGTTTCTAGCCTCTGTACAATCTTAGCTAGCCCTAGAAGGTTTTAGCCTCTGACACTTGCTTCTGACTAAATTCACCCTTTCCTGGTTCGTTCTGGACTCTAGCTGGTTGGTTCAGCTCAGCTGTTCTGGGTCAAGCTCCTCTTCCAGCTGACTTACTCAATCTGGCTTTTCTCTCTGCCTCTGAATCGAGCTGCTTGGCCTCAAACTAAATAGTAATCTTTTCTAATCTTCTGGCTCCTCATTTTCTTGGTTGATGTGTTTTTGCCTGTGTCTAGTTTGTTTTCTCTTCAATCCGTCTCTTTAAACCTCTAGTAAAACAGCCTCTTTCTCCTCTTTCTCTCTCTCTGCTCTTCTCTCCCTCTCAACTCTACTGCACTGCTCTCCAGTATTCCTGTACTATACCCTCTTGCTCCTGTGCTGTCTGCCTCTCCCTTAAGTAGCTTCCCTTTCCTCTTCTCATGAGAGTTGGGCATATCCCATTCTGTCAAATCTTTCTCTGATTCGTCCCTTTTTCTACCACTCAATTAGACATCACTTTCAAACATGGGTGCTTCCTTCTACAAACCAAATTTACCTTCATTGTTTGGGATTAAAAGTGAACACTAAGGCTGTGTCTGTATTCCAGCCAGAGGGATTAAAGGTGTATGCTAAGGGTTGAGCGAGAAATAGGATCCATTAACTTTGATAGATCCCTCATTTTGAAAAAATATTCTTATCGCCATGGTTTTATGTTACTATTACTGGGTCTTTTTTTTAAGCCTATTACAGATATTTGAAGTAATAGGGATGCTTGGATGAATTTATTGCAATAATCGAACATGTACAGCAGAGCCAAGTATTTCACTTTCTTAAAATGCCTTTTTGATAGCCTTTAGTTGAAGATACTCCTCTTATTAAGGTACATATTAACACAGATTTAAAGTATTTCATTAAGTGATATATTTCCTTATTACTTTTCCTCCTAGGAGACCTCCGAGCATGCACCTACTGTAGAAAAATAGCCTTAAGTTATGCTCATTCCACAGACAGTAATTCCATTGGGGAAGACTTAAATGCTCTTTCAGATTCAACTTGCTCTGTGTCTATACTTGATCCAAGCGAACCTCGGACACCTGTTGGGAGTAGAAAAGCCAGTCGTAACATATTCTTAGAGGATGATTTAGCCTGGCAAAGGTACTGTAATGTGAATATAATTTGATTTCAACTTGAGAAATGCTTAGTCCTGTGACCTTTTTCATTAGCATTTCTTTTTATTACCTGCAAATTTACTGTCTTTTCCAGAGAAAAATCATAGATGTTTATGGATAATGATCATATTAACAACATTCAAATAGAAGTGCATAAGAAGAGAGTTTTTATACCTTTATCATTTACTATTCTCCTATTGAAACCAAGAACAAATGCTTGCATGTGCACAATTCTTACAATATTTGTTGAACAGGCAACAGAAGTCATTGATACTAATATTCCTAGTGTAGTCTTCTTTGAGAAAGGAGAGCATTCCTCTAAAATCTGGATTTGTTTGCAATTTCAGTTAGGTTTTCTTCTTCAAAAGGAGTTTTGACATATTTATATCTGAAGATGCTTTGCTGGCAGATTGTAGATAGACACACCTCTTTACAAGTTAACTAGAATTATTTATATTAGAATAATAGGTTCATCAGTTTCTGAAATTTAGTGAAATCATCTTACATATAATTCTAACGAATTTAGAATTTTCACTTTTTTTTTTTTTTTTTTTTTTTTTTTTGAGACTGAGACAGGGTCTCTATATAGTCCCAGGTATCCTGGAACTCACTCTGTAGACCAGGCTGGCCTCTAACTCACAGAGATTCACTTTCCTCTGTCTCTCAAGTGCTGGAATAAAGGCTTGTGCCACCACACACAATTTAACTAATGTTTTCTGGTGAGTAATTTTCTTAGTTACTTCTTAACAAAGAGAATAATAAGTATATTGTATATTTAAAAGGAATGAAATAAATTATAACTACACTCAGCATATATGAACCCAGGGACATAGAAAAGAAAGTCACAAATCATATATGTACTTGGATTCTAGTTCTATAATGTTCAGAAAATATATAAATGAAGATAAATGCTCAGGAATGCAAATGTGGTAATTATTAGTTACCTGTCTTGTTGCTGTAACAGGATGCCCAACACAAACACCTTAAAGACTTAAAGTCCCAGGGAATAGAGCCCATCTTGGCAGAGGAGGGATGGCAGCAGAGCAGGGTGCTAGTCACCTTGTGTCCACAAGGCAAGAAATGAGAGCTCTGAAGACCTGTGCTCGGTTCCATTTCCCCTATTCTTCATTCAGTATGGCACCCCAGTGCATGAGGCAGTACTGCCCATATTTACATGGGTCTTTCACCTGAGTGACCAAGCCCGCCCAGTCAGTCAACAGGGTCTCAAAGGAGGAAGTGAGGATTGAAAAGAAAAAGACATTAGGCAACATTATAACATGATTCTAGCCAGTGCTGAGGCTGAAGCGGGTTTCTTTTTTCCCACTTAGCTTTTATACCATTCTAGGTACTAGCAGAGAATAGGGTCAGTTCTTAGATCAAAGACAGAGTAATCAAACAAGGTAATTAACAAAGAGATCAAACAAGGCAATAAACAGAGGCCCCTGGTCACTGTTTCTAGGAGCTTTTCAGGATGACCAAGATAAAAGGAATGCCACATATTCCTTGGTGAGTTTACTTTGTGCTTTGTATTTGCCCAAATGTGAATATTCTTATCTGAGCCTACTTTCTTGAGCTCAGTGACAAGTGCTTGCCAAATTTCTATAAGCCGGCCCCCAAAGCTCTCCACATCTTAGTTAACCTAATCTAGATAGTCCTTCACAGACATGTCTGGAGATTATTTCAATGGTCCTTGGCAGCAAAGATTAATCATAACAGTGATAAATATAAAATTTATTATGGGCTCTTTGGGATTAGGGAAAAGGATGGTACTGGGTAGGGGAACACAGGCACTTGAAAATGGTGGTAGTGGAGTTGTTTTTTTTTTTTTTTTTTCCTTAAGTTGCTAGATGGCTCTTTTGATGTTTGTACCACCATAGTTATACCTTACATTTTATTATTTAAGTGATTCTGTATTTACTTAAAAAATATGAAGATTAGATATTTCAGCTTTTTGTTATTTTAGTTAGCAATGCTTTTTATTTGTGTGTGGTCCACTTGTCTGAATTCAGAATTTAGGCTCTCTCTGTGTTAACAGTTTCATTTTCCATTAAGTCATAACATCTTTTTGGTAGGAAATATTTTCTTTGTTGACAGATGTGGGTGATAAAGCTTGGAAAGATTAAGTAATGACCCTGATGTCACACAGCTAATAAGAGATAGAGCTGTACTTGGACCTTGGTCTGTCAGACTCTTCTTGTGGGTTGCAAGGAAATGAGTTTTACAAATCACCTATCCAACCAAATTTTAAGATTTATTGACATTTAGTTCACTTAAAAATGATCAGTTTTTGATATTTAATATCCTAGAGATGACACTACACTTCTTTTTGTTTGTTTATTTGAGAGAGGATTTTTCTGTGTAGCCCTAGTTGCCCTGGAGTAGACCAGGCTGGCCTTGAACTCACAGAAATCTGCCTGCCTCTGTTTCCTGGGTGCTGGAATTAAGGGTGTGCTGCACCACTGCCCAGAGAAACTGCACTTTTTGCCTCAAATAAATTAAGGGCGAAAATGAACTGCATATCTAATCTTATTGTTGATGGGAAAATAATTTGCTTTTAAATGTTAAAGCACTTATTATAGCCCCAAATGACCCCAGTATTTTAATTTTCTTTATAGTTTGATTCATCCGGATTCCTCAAATAGTGCTCTTTCAACAAGACTCGTATCTGTTCAGGAGGATGCTGGGAAGTCTCCTGCTCGAAACAGGTAAACTGTCAATAAAGAAACGACTCTGACTTTTATTTATGTCCATTGTAACGAGAACAGACAAGCAAAATGGTGAGACTGTTTCAAAGCTCTGTTAGGTTATGTTTTCTTTTTTGGTTTAGCTCTTTCAGATATTTTCTGATGATGTCAGGTACTGGAACCTATCTTCTATCTAGTAGTTTAGTATGATGGCCTGAAGGATGTAAGAAAATGAGCCATGTAGGCATTCCTGTGAAAGTATGCACCAAGAAAACAGAATAGCAGATTCTTAAGAGGGAGCACACCTGGCCAGGAATATAAGAAGTCCTATGAGCTGCAGTAGTGTCTCACGAGAATGTGTGGTCCAGATGTTTTAATCTAGTCTAAGATGAGGACCTATTGGAATTAAACAATTTTTTAATTGCTTTGTAAAACTTAACTTATATTTTACCTATTTATTTTGACACATCTTCATGTACATTTTAAAAAAAAAAAAAATCCTTCAATTGATTGATTTCAGCCCTTAGTTTGATATTTTCTCCCATCTACTTCTCTTGTGTCTATGTTTGCTTCTTTTTGTTCTAGAGCTTTCAGATATGCTTTTAAAAAAGTTGCTGGTTTGAGACCTCTCCAATTTCTTTGTGAAGGAACTTAATGCTATGGACTTTCCTCTTAGCACTGTTTCTATTATGTCCCATATTTTGGGTATGTTGTGCCTACATTTTCATTGAATTCTAGAAAGTTTTTCAGTTTTTCCTTATTTCTCCCTGAGCCTAGTGATCATTCAGTAGAGAGTTGTTTAGTTTCCATGAGTGTGTAGGTTTTCTGTTACTTCTGTTGTTGAAATCCAGCATTAATCCATGGTGGTCTGATAAGATACAAGGGGTTATTTCAATTTTCTTATATCTGTTGCCACTGGCTTTTGACTGGACTGTATGGTCAATTTTGGAGAAGATTCCATGAGGTGCTGAGAAGAAGGTATATTATTTTCTTTCTATTTGGGTGAAATACTCTATAGATGTCTATTAGGTCCATTTGATTCATAACCTCTGTTTCTAATCTCTGTAACTAACCTCTGCTTAGTTTCTGACTTGATGGCCTGTCCATTGGTGAGAGTTGGGTATTGAAGTCTCCCACTATTAATGTGTGTGGTTCAAAGTGTGATTTAAGCCTTAGTAATGTTTCTTTTTTGAATGTGGGTGCCCTTGCATTTGGGGCATAGTTGTTCATATTTGAGATGTCATCTTGGTGGATTTTTTTCTTTAATGAGTAGACAGTGTCCTTCCTTATCTCTCTTGATTAATTTTGGTTGAAAGTTTATTTTATTAGATATTAGAATGGCTATTCCAGCTTGTTTCTTGGGGTCCATTTGCTTGGAAAACCTAGCCTTTTACTCTGAGATAATATCTATCAGTTGCTGAGGTGTGTTTCTTGAATGCAGCAGAGTGATTGATCCTGTTTTTGCATCCATTCTGTTAGCCTGTGTCTTTTTAATTGGGTTATTGGATCCATTGATGTTGAGATTAATGACCAATGATTATTAACTCCTGTTATTTTGATGTTAGTGGTGGTTTTGTGTGTGTGTGCATGTGCGTGCATGTGAGTGTGTGCATGCATGCACTTGTGTGCACATACTTCCCTTTCTTTGGTTTGCTACTGTGGGGTAATTTCCTGTGTTTTCTTGTGTGTAGTTAGCTTCTTTGGGTTGGAGTTTTCTTTCTAGTATCTGTTGTAGGGCTGGATTTGTGGATAAATATTGTCTAAATTTAGTTTTGTCTTGTAATATCTTGCAATTCTGTACAATAAAAGGACTTCTGGAGGTATTACCGTCCCTCATATTAAGCTGTACTACAAAGCAGTAGTAATAAAAGCCATATGGTATTAATGTAAAAACTGACAAGATGATCAGTGGAATAGAATAGAAGACCCAGATATAAACCCACACACCTATGGACACCTAGTTTCTAACAAAGAAGCCCAAACATACAGTGGACAAAAGGAAGCACCTTGAACAAATAGTGTTGGTCTAACTGGATGTTTGCGTGTCGAAGAATGCACATAGATCCATATCTATTACACTGTACAACACTCAAGTCCAAGTGGATCAAAGACCTCAACATAAAACCAGATACTCCAAATCTAATAGAACAGAAAGTGAGGAACTGCTTTGAATGCATTGACACAGGAGACAACTTCCTGAACAGAACACCAGTAGCTCAGGCATTTAAATCAACAGTCAATAAATGGGATCTCATGAAACTGAAAAGCTTCTGTAAGGCAGAGGACACCATCAATAGCACAAAACAGCAGTATACAAACTGGGAAAAGATCTTTACCAACCCTATATCCAACAGAGGACTAATATCTAAAATATATAATGAACTCAAGAAATTAGACACTATCAAACCAAATAACCCAATTAAAAAATGGAGTACAGATCTAAACAGAGAATTCTTAACAGGAATTGCAGAAAGAATGGAAACAGGCAACCTCGGGAGGTAGGATGTTGGGGGGACCCTCCAGAATGTACCAGAGACGTGGGAGGTGAGAGACTCTCAGGAATCAAAAGGAAGGACCTTAGATGAGATGCCCTACAGTGGGGAGAGGGAACTTGAAGAGCCTACTCCAGCAGAAAGTCAGGGCATCAAGTGGTTACCATCCCATCAAGTAGGTTACCATCCCACAGTCGAAACTCTGACTCATAACTTCCTGTCTGAAAGAAAGAACTGCAGGGATGGAAATGGAGAGAAGTCTGAGGAAAAGAATGTCCAGCGACAGGCCCAAGGGGAGGTTCCAAGGCCGAACACTATTATTGAGGCTATGGAGCGCTCACAAAAAAGGGACCTATCATGACTGCCTTCCGAAAGATGCATCAAGCAGCTGAAAGAGTCAGATGCAGATATTTGCACCCAGTCAATGGACAGAAGCTGCTGACCCCTGTAATTGAATTAGGGAATAGCTGGAAGAAGCTGAGGAGGAAGGCGACCCTGTAGGAGGACCAACAATCTCAATTAATCTGGACCCCTGAGATCACTCTAACACTGGACCACCAGCCAGGCAGTGAATACCAGCTGATATGAGGCCTCCAACACATATACACAGCAGAGGACTGCTGGGTCTGGGTTCAGTCGGGGAAGATGTTCCTAACCCTCAAGAGACTGGAGGCCCCAGGGAGTTTAGAGGTCTGGAGGGGTGGGGAGTGGGGACATCCTTGTGGAGATGGGGAGGGAGGGTGCAGGGAGGAGGTATGGGATATAGAACATACAGAGGGTGGACCGGGAGGGGAATAAAATCTGGAGTTTAAAATAAATAAATAGTAAATAAATAAATGATAAAAAAGAGAAATGTTCAGTGTTCTTAGTTACCAGGGAAATGCAAGTCAAAATTATTCTAAGAGTTCATCTTACACCTTCCATCATGGACAAGATAAAAAACTCAAGTGATAGCACATGCTGGTGAGGATATGTGGAGCAGGAGGAACAGTCCTCCATTGCTGGTGTAGTGCAAACTTGTACAACCACTTTGGAAATCAATTTGGCAGTTTCTCAGAAAATTGGGAATAGTTCTACCTCTAGACTCAGCTATACCACTCCTGGGCATATACTAAAAGATGCCCCACTGTAGTACATGGACACTTGCTCAATTAAGTTCATGGCAGCTTTATTCATAGCGACTAGAAACTGTAACAGCCTAGATGTCCTTCAACTGAAGGATGGATAAAGAAGATGTGATACCTTTACACAATGGAGTACAATTCAGCTATTAAAAACAAAGACATGAGATCTGCAGGCAAATGGATAGAACTAGAAGATACTATCCTGAGTGAGGTAACCCAGACCCAGAAAGACACGCTTGGTATGTATTCACTTATGAGTGGATATTAGCCATGAAGTACAGGATAAATGTGCTACAATCCACAGACTCAAAGAAGCTAAGTAACAAGGAGGGCTCAAGGGAAGAGTCTTGAATCTTCACTCAGAAGGGGAAATAAAATAGCCATTGAAGGTGGAGGGAAGGAGGGGGAACTGTATGGAAATGGGGTAGGAATCAGATCTGGGGAGGAGGGTGGGTGTGGGCTGGGAAAGAAAATGGAAATTGATGGTGCGCTATCTCTGGGACAAGCTGGAGACCTGGGACCCCCAGGAGTCTATGGGGGTGACCCTAGTTGAGAGTCCTAGCAGCTGGGATGTGGAGACTGAAATGCTACCTCTTATAGCTATTGGGACTTCTAGCAGAGGGAGGTGGGGACACCAACCCACCCACAAAACCTTTGACCCAGAATTTGTTTGTCTATATGATGTGCAGGGGTAAAGATGGAACAGAGATTGAGGGAATGGGCAACCAATGACTGGTCCCATGGGAGAGAGCCAACCTCTCACATTATTAATGGTACTATGCTATGTTTGCAGACAGGAGTCTAGGATGACTGTCTCCTGTGAGGCTTTGCTAAGGACCAGGCTTGGCTTGGAGAGGGGTTCTGAAGAAGGGATGTTAGGGAGTGGCAAAAGAATGACTTGAAAGTCAAATTGTGGGTACAAGCTGATGGTCCATGTTTTGCTAGAGACAGTTTTCTCTGGAGATACAGCTCATCCATACAGTTCAGCTCTGCAGACCAAGGTCCAGTCTTTTATTTACATATCAATTCAGTTATTTATTCTAGGTTCCTTTTGATTATCTCACAAATCAACATTCCATGACCCCATGCCCCAGATTCTTAGTAAAAGACAGCAAAACATTTTTTTTTCTTTTTCTTTTTTGACATTGCAAATAAATCCAGAGATCCGCCTGCCTTTGTATGCACAGGTAATAAGCTAGCTGGGTGGGATCTCACTCTGAGATCGGCAGCCACAGCCAGACCTAACCTCACTCTGTCCCAGGCTGGCCTTCAACTCAGGAATCTGCCTGCCTTGTATCTGCCTGCCTTTGTATCTTTTTGACAAGCTGGCTCACAGTGTAGCCACCTCTGCTCTTTAGGTCTGTGAAGCTCCTTGTACAATTCACATTTTATCCTTATATTTTGCATAGTTGAGAGATTATATATATTTGAACTCGTGTTTTCAGAGGTCTCTCCTACAGCCTTAAGGGCTGTCCTGAAGATCTCAGTGTTTACCATTTTGCTGAAACATTAGCCATATCCTTGACCCCTGATTCATGCTGTCTTTGATTATCATAGAGTCAAAAACCTTGGTAGAGAGATACTCTTCAATAACCTTTGCAGGGACAATATTTCCCATTAACCTTGGCAGGGTTTTACATGAAGTAATATATATGCATTTTTATACAAATAAATGTCATGATCTGCAACCATCAACACTCATGGAGGCACATGCCCTGCTGGCTCTGTTCCAGGGGCAGGAAACCATATTACACCATCCCTTCCATATAGCTAAACAGGACTCATCAAGGCTTCCTCTGGTAACAGATGGAAACAGATGCAGAGTCCTACAGCCAAACAGTAGGCAGAGCTTGGGGAGTCTTGTGGGAAAATGGGGAAAGAATTGAGGAAGCTGGGGCAGGGGGTGTGTGGTCAAGGACACCACAAG
This sequence comes from Mus pahari, assembly GCF_900095145.1. Classification (NCBI taxonomy): domain Eukaryota; kingdom Metazoa; phylum Chordata; class Mammalia; order Rodentia; family Muridae; genus Mus; species Mus pahari. The sequence continues at coordinate 44,218,883 of NC_034594.1, forward strand.
ATCTATAGTCAACTAACATGGACCCATGGGGGCTCATAGAGACTGAATCACCAACTAAAGAATATGCATGGACTTGCTCTAGGTAGGTTTCCTACACATATTTAGCAGATGTGCAGCTTAGTCTCCATGTGGGTCTCCTAACAGTTGGAGTGTGGGGGGGGCTGTATCTGACTCTGTTGCCTGCCTTTGGATTCCCTTTCCCTAGCTGGACTGCCTTGTTGGGCCTCAGTGCTCACATCCTCAGAGGATGTGATTACTGTTGCTCTAACTTGATGTATCCAGGGAGGATTGGTACTCATGGGGGCATCTTCTCTGTGGAGAAGGGGAGCGGGTATTTGGATGAGGGATTTGTGAGGATGGGACAGGGGGTGGGGTGGGGTTGGGGGGGAGAGGAGGGAGGGGTTGTGATTGGGATACAAAGTGAATAATTTAATAAACTAAGGAAAAAATCATCCAAGAACAGTGCCATAGTTTTTGTTCAGGTAATAGATT
>NC_034594.1:44219385-44249143 GCF_900095145.1 Mus pahari
AATTTCTTGCCACATTCCTTACATTCAAGTGGCTTCTCTCCAGTATGAATCCTCTGGTGCNGAGTGAGCTGTGGCAGAACAGTGAAGACCTTTCCACAGTCCTTACACTGAAAGGGTTTCTCACCAGAATGAATTTTCTGATGTTGCATGAGGTTTGAGTGACGATTAAAGGCTTTCCCACACTCACTACACTCATATGGTTTCACATCAGCATGAATAATCCTATGTTGAGCAAGGTGGGANACACACTTGAAAGACTTCCCACATTCCCTGCATTCAAATGGTTTTGTACTTGTATGAATGGTTTTGTGAAGCTTAAGTTGGTCAGGAAAAGGAAAAGCCTTTCTACATTCATTACACTTAAAGGTCGATCACCACTGTGAAATTTTTGGTGTCTTGTAAGCTGTTGGAGGAGTCTGAAGGCCTTTCCACACTCCTTACATGCAAATGACTTCTCTCCAGTATAAATCATCTGCTGTCTATTGAGGTGAGCCAGAAAAATGAAGCCCTTCCCACACTCCTTACACTGAAAGGGTCTCTCACGAGAATTAATTTTCTGATGTTGCATATAGTATGAGCGANGTTTAAAGGCTTTCCCACACTCATTACATTTATATGGTTTTACGTCAGCATGAATATTCCTATGTGCAACAAGGTTGGAGAAACGGTTGAAGATCTTCCCACACTCCTCACATTCGAATGCTTTTGCATGTGTGTGAATGGTTTTATGGTTTTTTAGCAGGTCAGGAAGATGAAAACTCTTTCCACATTCATTACACTGGAAAGGCTTCTCACCACTGTGAGACTTCTGATGTCTTGTAAGCTGTTGGGGGAGTCTGAAGGCCTTCCCATATTCCTTACATTCATAGGGCTTCTCTCCAGCATGAATACTCTGATGCTGAGTAAGAGTTGAACTACAATCGAAGCACTTCCCACACTCACTACATTCATATGGTTTTTCTATGTTGTGAGCAAGAGTCTGGCAGGTATAAGGAGGCATTCCTTCCTTGTTAGCAATCTGTTGACCAGCATCTTGTTCTTGACAACCCTGTAGACCTTGGAATGTACTACATTTAGGGCCATTACTAAACCTGGAGTCCCTAAAGTCAAAAGTTTTACTTGATTGCTTTATGTTCTGTTTGGGTGAATTTCTATTATAACTATGATTTTCCAGAAATAAATTTTCAGTATCATAATCTGCCTCCAAATCTGGGCTCAGCCTGTCTGTTTCTTCCTTCACAGCCATCCAGGGCTCTTTCTCCTGCTCTAGTAAGATGATCAGAGCTGGCTTGGAAATGCAACTTCCCACCACTGTGACCAGGTTGCTGTAGGTCTCCAACATCATGTCCCTGTATAAGACCTTCTAAGTAGCATCCAGGCAGGCCCACTCCTCCTGAGAGAAGTCAACAGCCACACCCCTAAATGTCAATGATCCACAGACCAGGTCCTGACAATTAGAGCTGGCCATTCTTCCTCAGGCTTCCTCCCCTCTGGAGGATCCTGTCTATAACATCTTGAGATGAGGGTGTGACTGTAAACACGTCAAGGGTCATCTGTGAAGACTTAGCCCAAACTGGTTTCTTCAACGACCATCTTAAATGTATTTTTGAAACAGGATCTTGTTGCTCTGAAACTCATTGTGTAGCACAGGCTGGCTTCTACTTCATGATCCTCCTATTTCAGCTTCCCAAGTGTTGGGATTGTAGGCACGAACTACTACATCCAGCTGAGAATTCCTTTTTTTTTTTTTTTTTTAATAGCAATTTTGGCTTGATAGTAACAATTTTACTTGAAATCATACAACATGTATGTAAAAATAATGATTTGTTTCAGTTACCTCTGTTTTCATAACTGACTACTTGTTTTTCTTTATTGCTAGGCAATATTTCATTTTCTAGATGTGCCATCTAGCTGATGTCTCGGTTGATTTCTATGTTTTGGCAATTATATAAAAGCCTGTGAACATCTGTGTATACTTTTGGATGTGTGTTTAGGGCAGGGTCTCAACTGTGTTGCTTTGTTCATTTGAGAATTTATAGAGACCTAAGTGTTTCAGTCTCCTGAATGTTGAGATTAAAGGTGGGTGTTGCCTTACTCAGCTCTATGTAATTTTGTTGTGTGTGGATGTAGTTTTAAGTTCATATGCATAAATACCAAGAAGCATGATTGCAGGATCCATGTTCAATTTATAAAGGATTACCAAACTGTCTCAAACTGGTAATGCCGTTTTGCATTTCCACAGGCAGTTCATGAGAGTTCCTCTTCTTCCAAACTATTGCCAGCATTGCTGTTGCCCATGTTTTATAATAGGTGTGTAGTGGTGTCTCATCATTTTAAAAGGGAGTCTGGCCTCTCCAGTGAGTGCATTAAAGGACATAAATTGTAGAAACTGGTATAGCAATCAGTAGTCCAGGCTGGGGAATATATTTAGATCATCATTGAAGTGAGGGGAGGGAACATGAACACATGAGAAGAGAACACATTCTAGATGGATGTTGGTTGTATGGAGTGTTAGGCTAAACAAGAAAGGACACCAAAGATGTCTAAGGTTTTTTTGACCCCAGCAGCTTAAGTATGAAATAAGTAAACTGCTGTTTACTGAAATGAGGATGGAAGCTGGAGGCATGTGACAGTTTGATTTTAGATGTATTGAATTTGAGATACCATCCAAGAAAGATGTCAGATAAGACAGGTTTAGAGCAGTGAGTGGTGTAAAACTATGGTACAGCTCATCAGGAAAGAGAATGTGATAGGAGGGGAAATGGAACCAAGCCTTGAGATTGGGAAAGTAAAGAGGAATAGGAATAGGAGACTGAGCTGGGGAGGCTAGTGGGGTGAGACATAGCCAGGAGGGCTTTTATGTTAGTTGCCAAATGAAAAAAGGTGTTCAGTGAGGGAAGAGTTAATGCTGATACATTGAATAAGATGAGTTAAAGCTGAGCATTGGATTTAAACCAACACTGATGAACATAATAGACAATCTCAGTGGTTGTTCATCAAACAGAGAAAAAGGAAGAATTGGGGATGGGAGTTTTGCTGTGGAGAGGAGGGAAATGCACCAGAGGAATGTAGAGCTGAGGCAGGTTTTAAAAGGTCAGATACATCACAGTATTCTCATCAGCACATACACAGTTACAGCCTTGCTGGTACACAGTTATGTCTCACTGTGCTTGGGTTCATGCGAAGATTGGTGGAGGTCTTCAGACTATAGAATTGAGTCAGTTAATACTATCTTAATAAAGTTTAATTAGCATCCTTGCCATAGCATATTTACTAGAGCTTTTGACAGCAAAGTTAACTAATTTTCTTTTATCCTTGATGCCACTATATTAAAGTGCATTCAGGAATTATTGCAATGTTACAGAATCAGGCAGCATGAATGAATTTACTTACTGTGCAGTAGACTTAAGTTAGTTGAATAAGACACAGAGACAGATTTTCACTGAAAGAAAATGTCAAGAAGTGAGTAATTGATTATTATTAACTCTATGTTAATGACCTGTGAATGATTTCTTATTTTAAAGTGATTTTGTCTTTATAATGCACAGAGAATGAACTAGAATTTTGAATAGAACCTCTTACTATTAAAGGAATAAATTTAGTTAAATTTCTTTATCCCTGATTATTATTTTTTTCCAAGACAGGGTTTCTTTGTTTAGCCTTGACTGACTACACCTTGCTCTGTTGGCCTCAGATTCACAGAGTTCTACTTGCCTCTGCCTCCCGAGAGCTAGAATTAAAGGCATGTGCCACCATGCTCAGCGTTATCCCTGATTTTTGATTTAAAAATTATTTTACATTTACTCAGGTGGTGGTGGCACATACTGTTAATCCCAGCCCTTGGGAGGCAGAGGCAGACAGATCTCTGAGTTTGTGGCCAGCCTGATTTACACAGCAAGTTCTAAGATAGCTAGGACAAATGGAGAAACCCTGTCTTAAACCTTAAAACCTGTCTTATTCTCCCATGTGGGTTCCAACGTTTGAATGCTGGTCATCAGGTTTGGTGGCAAATACCCCTACTCACTGAGCTGCCCTACTGGCTCCTGCTTCTTGTCCCCCCCTCCCCCCCTGTAAAATGGAGCTGGTAATACGTACTCCATAGAATGTGAGGATTAAGTGAAGAAATGTATAGATTATCCCAGAAATGAGTTATGTAGTGTGTCTTAGTGTTTTAGTGATGTGAAGAGACACCATGACCAAGGCGACTCTTATAAAGGACAACATTTATTTAGGGCTAGCTTATAGGTGGGCTCAGTTCTCTGAAGAGAAGCATGGCAGCATCCAGTCAGGCATGGCTCTGGAGAAGGAGCTGAGAGTCCTACATCTTGTTCTATAGGCAAACAGAAAAAGACTGGCATCCTCAGGCAGCTAAGAGGAAGCTCTCAATGTCCACCCCCATACTGACACACTGCCTTTGATATGGCCCCACTTCCTAATAGTACCACTTCTTGGGCCAAGCATATTCAAACCACCACCACGTGGTGTCTAGTAATGGTTCTTTCTATCCTTTCTATTGAAGCTGAAGTTTGATTTCATTTTTTGTTTTTGTTTTTTGTAGTTTTTACTGAAAATCTTCAGTTATATTAAAAATGAATAAAGCTTGGTGATATTGATATATGGTATATAAGTCATGATAGCATTGCATCGAGGCAGAATTAAGGATACATGTGAATACTTGCATAATGAGAGGAAACAGATTTCCCATGACTTTTTTTAACTGATGAAATAAATTTATAATAATATTTGAACATGGTATAGGCCTACTAATGAGAAGAAAAAGAATTCTTTCTTAAGTCATAACATTCTCCTTAGTTAGGTAGTGTTCCTGTCAGATTAACTGCAGGATGTTCATCTATAAAACTGATTCTTCTTAGTTCCTTGGCTATTTAAAAACAGGGGCAGGCTAGATTTGGCATTTAGACCATATTTCTTCTAATCCAGATATGCAAGGTTATTTTTTGAATATAGTTGTTATTTTTTATTTTTCTCAGAAAAATAACTTTCCAGTATTTTTTTACAAGCAGAGGAGTTTGTGCGTGTTTCCTTTGAAATACTACTAATATGCATACTATATATTTTTTTCCATAATCTTTAAAACTGTTCAAATTTTTAAGTCAATTAATAGTTTCTGGTGTTCTTCCCTCTTCAGTGATAGTCTGCATAGCGATCATAACTACATTTATAGTTCCTTTAGCACTGGCATCAAAACATGGAAATATGAATCTTCACTTTGTTCTCAGATGAACTTAAAATTGTGATTTTATTTCTGTTTTTGTTTCTAGATCAGCCAGCATTACCAATCTGTCACTGGATCGGTCTGGTTCTCCTATGGTTCCTTCATATGAGACATCTGTTAGTCCCCAGGCTAACCGAAACTACGTTAGGACAGAGACTACTGAGGATGAACGCAAAATTCTTTTGGTACCAGTCCAACATCTAACTTGTTGCTAGTTTTGAATGTAAAGAATGCTGACTTGTTATTTCCTTAAAGACACATACATAAGAGAGTCAGCTGGGTTTGGTGTGCTTGCCTGTAAAATAATCTGGGAAGGCTGAGGCAGGAGAATCTTGTGTTTGAGACCAACTTGGGCTCAGTGGGATGTTGTCCTAAAAACAAAAGTATATCATTAAACAGGGAAATCATTAGCTTAACCTTTTATAACTAGCATATTTTTTCCATACCCACTCTATTACTATTTTTTCTTTCATTTGTCAAAATCAGAATTTATCTAATGCAAGAATTGAGCTTGAAGTTAAGAGTGTTGTTTTCTTAAACTTTGAAACTTAATTCTAACTTTGTTTATATTATATAATAATTGGCTCTTTTCTCAGTTTATATATGTGAAAAATGTTTACCTAATTCTAAGACCAACTCAAAGAAATGAAAAATAAGTCTTTTGTTCTAAAGGTTATAATTCAAAAGGCAGAAGTTAAGATCAATGGGAAGATTCTTACTAGTAAAAGAATTAATATTTTGTTTTATAATTTCATTTATTTTGTTGTTTTTGAGACATAGCTTCTTTATGTAGCCATGGTTCTTTATATGTAGACCATGCTGGCCTTGAACTCACAGGGAACCACCTGCCTCTGCCTCCCAAGTAATGCAATTAAAAGGCATGAACTACTATGTCCGGCTTTGAAGTAATATTTTAATAATAAAAATGTGTAAAATGTATGCCACAGCTATATGTCCTAGAGAAATAAAATAAAAAGGTTGATAACAATGATGGAGTCAGGAAATTCCAGAGGCTGAAATTGGTTTCATTAGGCAGAATGTGAATCTTATTTAAAGATATGACAAAAGGTACAGATTTGGGATCAAAGCATTTTTCCATAGACAGAAGTAGAATTTATTAGTTGAGACATAGTTTAAGTTAGTATCTGTGTTGTGATATCTCTGCTTTTTAAATCTTTTTCAACAGCAGCATATCCAGAATGGTTTAGATTTGAGATGTTATAGATAAATCTAGATGTCATTAAGCATTGTTGTGTAATACTTAGCTACAAAGATCAGGGATAAAAAACTGTGTATATTACTATTAGTTATATTATTATATTGATCAGAAAAATTTAGAGAATAGCTTGAAAAGAGACCCATATGAGTAGTAGTTCCAATCTCTTGTAGAATGTAAGCCCATATTATTTGCCCTTTAATAGGAGCACAGATGTTATGATGTCCTGTGTAAATAGGAAGTGATTTAAATACCAAAGGAAAATTAAATGCAGTCCCATCTTCAGATGTATGAAGGAGTCTGTTATGGTCCCAAGGTCCAAGCATGAACAGAGTCGTTAGTAAAGATAGCCCAATCTGGATCCATCTAATCTGTTAGTTGAAACAATGAGGTTGAGCAACATAACCTATTTTCAGAGGCACTCAGACACACAGGTCAAAGCAGATAGTATTGCCAGAAAGAGATTCACAGGGCTCTGTGTAAAATAAATTCTCCCTTGGTTCTAGGGCCTAACCTGGGCCCAGGTGGGCAGACTTGACTTCTGATGATGTGACCAATATCCTTTTGCCCTTTAGCTGGACGTTTGCTATCTTTCTGACTTCCACTGTCTTTTTGCCTTTAGCTATTGTCCTTGATGGCCTGGGGCCCGGGTCGCTGAAGAGGAATCCATGATATTTGAGTGAATCCATCTGCAGTGACAGATGTATACCCCTTCCCAATTAGATTGTCTATTTCTTCTGTAGTAAGACCAGCGAGGTTAGATGTGCCCGAGTATGAGTAATACACAAAAGATGTATATGGGTTTGAAGTGGATGTTGTAGTTCCTGTAGTAATGAAAGCATAACAAAATGTGAAGATGAAATTAAAGCAGTTTCTACTGCTGGAAATAATCCTACAGCATCAGATCAGTCAATTCTGCCTGTTAGGCTGAAGAAAAAGAAATATTAAATGATGAATATCTGGACCATGAAGCTTTCTATACCCTTAGATGAGTCATCAATAAAATAAGTATCTGCCAGTGGAATGGGAGAAGAGTAACAGATGTTGTAACCACAAGTTCAGTCTATATGAGAAAACATAGCTTACCAGCTGGTCAGTAACTTCCTAGCTTTTCCTAATAATCTGCAAATGGAATTTGACAAATCCATAGAGTCCTGTAATGCTCTTAAAATTAATTATTAGTTAAGGGTAATATAATACATCAAAGATCAAATTCATATAATTGTTGACATTGGGTTCACCCCTGTTTTATAAGATAAGCAGTTAGTATTTTATGGCCGCTAAGGTGTAAATAAATCTATTCTAAAGGTTTTTGCCTCTTTTACCAATTTTAGGGTTTGGTCCTCCAGTTTATATTCATTCAAGAAATTAGTCATTTCTTCCACATGATTAATATCCTCCTTATCTTAATAATTTTTATAACAGTCTGAATTAATGTCCAAGTGACCCAAAATTGTATAGGGTCCCCCATGTTTATATGCTATTAGTGTTCTTTTGGACTCTGTCCCATATTTCTTCATCTAAAATTCCTTCTGGAAACCAGAGATTATAGTCACAACTTGCAAACAGTCAAAAAGTTGTGGTTTTAATATTTGTGTCCCTCCTTTAAAAATGATGTACAAGCTTGACATAAGACAACTTTTCCTGGGTTCTGCCCCATTCTCAGCTCCTTCTGTGAGGGCCCCTGCTCTTTTATCTCATAGGTGACTTCGGGTCCCTGTACTAGGTGCTACTTCTTTACCACTCTAGCTGGTAGTGGGACCTGGGAAAATGGAGCTGATAAATGAGGTGGACTAAAGTGTCATGCAATAGCCAACTTTATTCAAAGCATCAGACAATTTATACTTTGAGAGTTAAGAGGAGTCACCTGAGTAAGAGAGCTGCTTGTGGAGGCTGAGCCACATATGTCAAAATCTTACTTTTTTCATAGAGGCATATAAATAACCATAGCCCGTTGTAATAAATAAACTCATTTCTATCTGCTACACCTGGGAGGAGCATGAAAACACATTCCAAGAACAGTCCCATGTTTTGAAGAAACTGCTGTCACAAGACTTGTATCTTGTTTTCTTGGAATTTTCTCACACTCAGAATTCTCATACAGCTCCAGTTTTGGGCTGTGTTTCAACATCTATTCTTACAAGTTTAGGTTTGAACTCATAACTGAGGAACATCATTGAAAGCTTTCTGGGGTAGGAAATTATTCAACAAAGACTTTCTTAAGAAACATATACTGAGTAGTTGAAAATAGGGGAGGATGCCTAGAATCTGTGCAGTATGGACTACTATAATTATCTTAGATTTGCATAATGATTATTATCTTTGTCTTCCTTGACTTGTCTCCATAGAAGAATTTTATATTGCACATAACTAAGAGACCAATAATATGTGCCACCAACTGAAGAAGAACACTTTTTGTTTTGAAGAGAAAAAAGTTATGTTTGGAATTAATGAGTCAAATTCAATTATTTCCTTGTATGTGCCATTTATATTTAACCGAGCCCTGTAAAGAAATCCAAACTGAGATCCTTTTAAGATCTTAGAATGATAGGACAGTGTTTGAACAGAACACAGCATCCCTGGCAGGGGTGACTAGTAGCTTTTGATGTGATTGCAGGACAGTGCTCAGTTAAAGGATCTGTGGAAGAAAATCTGCCATCACACCAGTGGGATGGAATTTCAGGATCACCGTTACTGGTTGAGAACACATCCCAACTGCATTGTAGGAAAGGAATTAGTCAACTGGCTAATCAGAAATGGACACATCGCTACAAGGTATTTTAATTTCAAAATGTTTTGAAATTATTCATTAGTTAATGTTTATTAATGATTAGGATGTATATTTGAAGATATAAAGGTAACATCTTTTTGTGAGTTAGGGTGCTGTTTTAGGGATTTGATGGTTTGGGGGAATTAGCTCTTTAACTTCATTTGGTGAGAATGTAAGGAACCAGATTGGGGTCACAGTTTTCCATATTAAAGACAAGGACTGGCGGCTAATGAGATGAATCAGTGAGTAAAGGCACTTGTTCCCAAGCCTGATGACCTCAGTTGGATTTCTAGAACCGTATGCTATAAGAGGAGGTAAAGCATCTATAGAAAAACTGGGTGCAGCAGCACATTCCTGGAGAGACAGAAGCCAGAGGTTCAGCTTGCTGGTGAGCTAGTCTAAGTGTAGTTGATGAACTCCAATTTCAGTAAGAGACTCTGTCTCAAAGGTAAAGTGGAGATCAATTGAGGAAGACCTTCCATGGTGTTCCGTCACATCTGCTTCCACATGTGAGCAACTATGTGCACACAGACACACATAACATGTAGTAATTTTTCAAATGGATCTCTAGAAATGCTAGAATCTAAAGTCAAAGGATTTTCTTGTCACTATTCTCTAATCGAAACATCAAACCTGTATTGAGATTGTGTTCATAATCCATGTCTGGAGGGATTTAGTCTGTCTCACAGATTACACATGTATAAAACAAATCACAGGCAGGATCTGTTTGCTTTTTGTGTTAGCTTCCTTTCTGTTGCTGTGATTCGATATAATGCCCTGGGAAATTTATAGAAGAATGAATTTATTTTGGCATAAGGTTACAGAAGAGTTAGATTACATAATGAAAGGTATCTTATTTAGGGTTTCTATTGCTATAAAACACCATACATATGTATAACAATTAATTAGAAAAAGGGGGGCCATGAATTTGAAAGAGAATGAGGAGGGGCATAAGGGAAGACTTGAAGGGAGAAAAGGGAAGGGGGAATGATGTAATTATAATCTCAAAAAAAAATGGAAATAAATCCAAATTAAACAAGACACAACACCATGATCAAAAACAGCCAGTAGAGGAAAGGGCTTTTTCAGCTTACAACTCTCAGGTCACACTCCATCACTGAGGAAAGTCTGTGTAGGAACTCAAGGAAGGCTGGAGGCAGGAACAGAAGCAGAAACATTAGAGGAGTGTTGTTTACTGACTTGCTGCCCAAGGCTTTCTCAACCTGCTTTATTATACACCTATTAGCACCTACCGAGGTGTAGAACCACCTGTAGTGTTCTGGGCCTTCCCACATCAATTATTAGACAAGAAAATGCTCCAGAGGCTTTCCCACAGGCCACAAGAGTTGGGGAATTATCTCAATTTATGTTCAACCAACCAAACAAAAAACCGCTCTAAATGGGACAACAATAATAGCATGCCAACAGGCAGCAGTTATAGTGACAGAACTGGATGCTCAGAGCATACATAAGAGATTTTCATTTGAAAGTTGGCCTCTATTAACATTCTTCCTTCAGCAAAGCTTCATTTCTTAAATCTCCTCAAACACAACCACTAACTGGGAACCATGCGTTCAAATGTCTGAGTGTTTGAACATATAGGAAGATCCTCACTCAAACTACTGCACCTTTCAAGTTAAGCTATCTCTTAGTTTTTGATATTGCTGGGACGAGCGTCTGCTCATGAGAAGGAACACATATGTAAATAGGTAAAGAAACTAGCTGTGAACAGGGGACCTATGGGTCCTAATTTGGCTGTATCTTATTAGTTTGAGTCTTTAGATAAATTATTGAGTCTCTGAGACTTGGACCTCTTAGTTCCAAACAGGGGGATGGTTTGGTGTTGAACTAAGCCGTGGGTATTGAACAAAATAATGTTGGCTAGGAATTTTATTAATTCCTGAAATATCACGAACTATAATGTATCTATTTCATTCATATATTTTGTATCTATAATATGTTATCTTTTTATTGATACTGTAAGCTGTTTGAATGTAGGGACCATGCCATTCTCAGTTTTGCTTACTTTGCTAAGGATGGGTGTGAATGCATGTGTACTCAGTGGGTGCTTACTGAGGTTAAAATTAGCTTGTTTAAAGACAAGGGCGGTTCTCTGCTTTGGTACCTTGAAGAGTTTAATTTGTTTCAAGTTTTCTTTTCTTTTTATCCCTTACTTATCTAAAGATCATTCGACAGTTTCTCTTTAATTAGAAATGATAAAAAAAAAATGAAGATGTGTTTTTATCATGTACCTATACAGTTATTCTGCATAACCTTTTAAAATTTCAGTTTTCTTGGTCTTGATTTAGGGCACAAGCTATAGCAATTGGACAAGCAATGGTTGATGGACGTTGGTTGGATTGTGTTAGTCATCATGACCAGCTTTTCAGGGACGAGTATGCGTTGTATAGACCACTTCAGGTAAGCTTGAGTGATACTGCCTCTGAGAACGGCAGTAGCTTATTTTGAAGTTGTGTTTTTTTTCTTTATGAGAATGAAAGTTATTTATAGATAAATTTTTTAAAAAGATATAATTCTTTAATTTCTGGTTTGTGTAGAATAATAAATACATATACACATATGAACATCCTCCCCCCCCACACCCTTGTGATGAGACTGAGAACCTTGTGGATTAAGATTTGTAAACTGAAACTAGAAGCTCCATAGTTAGAAATGACAAATTACATCATAGTGGGATGGTATAAATTGTTAAATTGGATTGCTTTTTAGGGGGTTCCAGAGTTGCTAGGGTTAGACCACATTTAATGCTATCTTTACTTAGAACTAAAGGATGAAGTGAAGCCATGCCAGACATGTATAAGAGAAATGTTCATTTGTAAAATGCCACATAAGCTCTGTAGTAGAGTAGTTATCAAGCTGTGCCGTGGTGGTGCACGCCTTTAATCCCAGCACTTGGGAGGCACAGGCAGGTGGATTTCTGAGTTCGAGGCCAGCCTGGTCTGCAGAGTGAGTTACAGGACAGCCAGGGCTACACAGAGAAACCCTGCCTCTAGAAACCAGGAAAAAAAAAAAAAGTGGTTATCAGTATGATACTGCTCTGCACTTCTTTTTTGTTATTTGGTTGTTTGTCAATTTATTGAGTTGTTAAAGTTATAGAACTATAGGCCATGCCTTCTTTATTGTGCACTAGTGTCACTGAGAGCCACTATAGGCCATGCCTTCTTTATCATGCACTAGTGTCACTGAGAGCCACTATAGGCCATGCCTTCTTTATCGTGCACTAGTGTCACTGAGAGCCACTATAGGCCATGCCTTCTTTATCATGCACTAGTGTCACTGAGAGCCACTATAGGCCATGCCGTCTTTATCGTGCACTAGTGTTACTGAGAGCCACTATAGGCCATGCTGTCTTTATCGTGCACTAGTGTTACTGAGAGCCACTATAGGCCATGCCGTCTTTATTGTGCACTAGTGTCACTGAGAGCCACTATAGGCCATGCCTTCTTTATCGTGCACTAGTGTCACTGAGAGCCACTATAGGCCATGCCTTCTTTATTGTGCACTAGTGTCACTGAGAGCCACTATAGGCCATGCCATCTTTATCGTGCACTAGTGTCACTGAGAGCCGTTGCCTGCTGTGCTTTGGTCTTTGCAGAGTACAGAATTTTCTGAGACACCTTCTCCAGACAGTGACTCCGTGAACTCTGTGGAAGGACACTCTGAGCCATCCTGGTTTAAAGACATAAAATTTGATGACAGTGACACAGAACAGATTGCTGAAGAAGGTGACGATAATTTGGCTAGTAAGTTTGGTTTTCTAATGCTTTAGTTTTTATGGCTTATTGCTGTGTTTAGTATGGTAAAATGCTTGTCTTGTTTATGATTTAAGATTCTTACTTGATGGAAACATCTGATAGTGATTCTTGTCTTAGATACAGTATTTTCTTAAGAAACCAGTTTGTTAGTCAGCTGACATTCATTTCTGGGTGTTGCATTAGTCTCTAGTTTGCAGCAGCTTAAAAATAACTCCAGCTAATATCTCAGCAGGCAGCTTTCTTATATCTTCACTGTGGTATCAGACTTTCTTTCTGCAGAACCTCCAATTAAAAATTCCTTTTAAATTTAATCTGCTTAAATTTATTAAGTCGACCCAGAAGTACATGAAAATACTGTATCCATTTTGGTATTGCACATTGGGCTTGTATATTAAAAACATTTTTTTCCTTTCCTCCAATGCCCTGATAAAACCCATTTTTTACTCCCCTCTCCCTGTATTTCTTTCCCTTTCCCAACACTAAAAGATTCTGCCAGTCCTAGCAAGCGCACCTCAGTCAGCAGTTTCCAGTCCACAGTGGACAGTGACTCAGCCGCTTCTATCAGCCTGAACGTGGAGCTGGACAACGTGAACTTCCATATCAAGAAGCCCTCCAAGTACCCACATGTGCCCCCTCACCCTGCTGACCAAAAAGGTAGGAGGTAGTCACCAACTGAACTCAAAACAGGCTGAAAAGCTGGGCCCGAGAATCTCATTGCAGCCTGTCTTCTGGCTTCCTCTGTCCCATAAGGCTGAGGGATTTGGAGTGGGTTTTGTTCCACCCTTTCTTGCCTCTCCCCAGTACTCCTCCCCACACCTTTTTGGTTGATTCTTTTTATTTCTTATTTTAACCCTTTGCACTGCCATGCCCAGTTTAAAGTAGAGTCTTTAAAAGGGACTCTTCTGAGTGCTGTCCCCATAATGTGCAACTTCCAAGGTGGCAAGTCTTTGCATTGATAACATGGACGTTCTGCTCTATTCTTTTGTCTTTTCTTCATTTAACATCATAAAGCCTCTTTGCCTGTGCTATTCTGCAGCAGCAGTTTCGTTAAAATAGTGTAGATTTTTGAACTTAGATTGAGGGAAATTTTCCATTCATGTTCATTACATTTATTTTAAAATTTCTACTCTAGTAAACAATGAATTCCTTTGTAATTTTAGTTGTCTTATTTGATGCTTTAGTTTGTGAACTTAAAAGTACTAATGATCACATTAAAAAAAACTCCAAAAAACAAAATCACAATGTAAAAGGAAAGATACAACAAACCATTTCTAGCATTTAACATTGCAGCATAGATGAATTGCTCCTTTTTAAAAATGAGCTGTATATTACTAGATGCAATTAGAAGCTAATTTAAATTATAAACCCAAATATACCATTTTTCAAAGAAAATAAAATAAGTAATTAATTATGACATTTCATTATAATAATAATAACCAAAACATCTTTACTATAAAGCACTGAATTTTACCCAGAGTTTGAATTTTAAACTTCTAAAATGCTTGTCTAACTCTTTGCTATTCTATACTTTAAACTTAAAAATAACATAAAGGGCATTTGAGTTTATTTTATAACTTGAAACATTTATATTCTTCAACAAATTTCTCATAATTATCAATGTAAGCTATTATCAAGATGTGATAAAATATCAGCTAACACAATCATGATAATAAATGAAAAGTGCTGCTTATTTAAGAAATAATGTACTGAGAAAGGGAGAGAAAACAGATTTGATTGCCACTGACTATGAAATCCATATGGTGATGGGGATCCTTTTAGTATAGAAGTTTGAAACATGATGGGGAAGATCTGGATGAGTGTAAAGGACAGTGACGCAGGTCTGACCCTGTGAGGATCCAGTGTACTGCAGCTACATGAGGGGATTAGGCTCTTAATAGAGGTGGATGTCAGCAGTAGACTATGTCATAGCAGGACATTGTCCTCTGAACATGCATGGTAGCATGTCTGTTTTGCTGAATGCAGAGTGTGAAGTATACTTGTTGTTTGCTGATGATTTTACCTCTTGGAATGTTAATCATGTTTGGAAAATTTTGAAAAAAGTAACCCTTCATCATAGAATTTATACTGCTGAGCTGGCACACATTTACTTTAGGAAACCTAACTGAAAATGTTAGGTGAGGAATAGAACTGGAGGCTTCAAAAGTGACATTTTTATAGCCAACCTCAGTATAACTCTCTAGAAAATAGGAGAAGTTCCTGCAGTTGAAAAATCCATCATTCTTCTTGGAAACTCTGGTTTTAGATCTTTAAAAAAATGGTAAGAGTTATGAGCAGCAACTGCCCTGTGCAGATAAATCTGAAAGAAGGGCACATACTTATTAAGAAAATGACAGAATTGCAAAAATCCACATTGTACTGAAGGTTGGAGTAAAGGTCAAGAATATCAAGAGTCCAGTTGTCATAGAAAGAAAAAAATCCAAGTTATTAGAGAAGTAGATGTATTTCTCTGTCAAAATTGATCTTATCTGGAGAGATAAATGGATAAGGAGAAATGAAGTTTAAGAGAATAAGGAAATAGAGTGCATTGTTAGTACAAGTAACTGCCTAGGTGTAGGTAGGTTATGCTAGCTGATTAAAAGAAGTTGTATCTGTGATCAAGAAGCTAGAATTTAGAGTCTTTCTTTTCTTTATTATACACATTGATGTTTTGCCTGGATGTCTGTCTGTGTGAGTGAGTGTCAGAACCCCTGGAACTGGAGTTACGTAGACAGTTATTAGCTGCTGTGTGGGTTTTGGGTTCCTTGGAAGCACAGCTAATGGTCTTAACCCCGGAGTCATCTCTCTAGTCCCTTATTTTTTGGTTTTTCGGGACAGGGTTTCTCTGTGTAGCCTTGGCCGTCTTGGAACTCACTCTGTCAATCAGGTTGGCCTCGAACTCAGAGAAATTTGCCTGCATCTGCCTCCCAAATCAAATGCTGGGATTAAAGGTGTGCACCACTACTACCTGATCTCACACACACACACACACACACACACACACACACACACACACACACACACACACACCCTATGTATATGTATATATAAATGGCTTCTTGATAGGGCTTTGAAAAGTAACAAAATTATAAGAAGTTTAGTGAGTAAAGTATACTATGATATTTAGAAAAGGATTTGACTGGGAACCTGTGCTACCTAACTAAAATAAGTCACTTTGAAATGAACCTAACCCCACCTTAATGTTGATAAGAAGTTGTTAGGTTAGAGGATTATCACACTTTTTTGATGTTAATAAAGCATTTGATTGTCATCATTAGCTTTGTTGGCCGAGACAACAATGAAACATGTAAAAGAGGTAGTTGGAGCCAGTGATTCTGTGTATTGGTTAAAAACATAGGCTGTGCTGTGCTGGGCTGGGAGATGGCTCAGCAGGTAAAGGTGCTTGACAGCCTGAGTTCCATCCCTGGAACCCACACAGTGGAAAACAAGAACCAACTCATGGAAGTTGCCTTCTGACTTACGGCATTGGCATGGCCCCTGCCTACCAAATACGTAAATAAATAAATGTGAAAAAAAAAATAGCTCAGGCTATGGAGTCTGAATTTGCTTTATAACAATTGGTTGCTTGTTTTTAATGGTTGTTAAAATGACCATTATCAATTTGATGCCAATAAGAAGAGAATATCCTAAGTTATCCTATAGGGCCTCCCTACAGTCAAGATTGTTCAATACTTACTAGAGCACACTGATAGTATGGGATAATGGGTTTCATTGTGGTTCTTCACATAGTCATAAATTATATTTGTATTAGTTATATGGAGCAAAGTGATGCAATGACATAAAAGGAATGAGTCAGTAAAACCAGGTAACATCTGGCACCTCAGGAACCAACCTTTTTTTTTTTTTTTTTTGGTGACAAAAACATTCAAGATTTACTTTCCTGTAATTTTAAAATATCTACTATACATTTTATTTATTTATTTATATTATTTTCTTTATTTACATTTCAAATGCTATCCCGAAAGTTCTCTATACCCCCCCCACCCCTGCTCCCCTACCCACCCACTCCAACTTCTTGGCCCTGGCCTTCCCCTGTGCTGGGTCATACAAAGTTTACAAGACCAAGGGGGCCTCTCTTCCCAATGATGGCTGATTAGGCCATCTTCTGCTACATATGCAGCTAGAGACACGAGCTCAGGGGGTACTGGTTAGTTCATATTGTTGTTCCTCCTATAGGGTTGCAGCCCCCTACACCTACTACACATTTTTAATTGCAGTCATCAGGCTGTAAAGTACATCTCAGTTCCTCTACCTAACTGAACCTTCCTACCCTAGACCAACACTTCCCTATTTACTCTACTCCTGCTGGCCTCTGACACCCAGTATTCTGCCCACTCTGAGCTTTTTTTTTGAGTGGAAATATGCAAAGCATAGTATTTTTGTAACTGTAGGAGTTTAGCAGTGCTATAATGAATGTTGACATAGAGTTGTGTAGCTTGCTTGAGTGAATTGCATAAAATACTAAAATGAGCAATATCAGTTTGAGACCAGCCGGAAGAGGATTATCTTAGGTTATGCTATAGAGCTTTGTATGGCTATAGTCAATTTGTTCAGCACTTTGTGTGTGGGTTGTGGGGCATATTCTTATAAGAGGTGTTCTCTCTCTCTCTCTCTCTCTCTCTGTGTGTGTGTGTGTGTGTGTGTGTGTGTGTGTGTGCATACATGTATTACATGCATGTATAGAGGAGACCAAGGGTCAACACTGGGTATTTTCCTCATTATTGCTCTTCACCTTATTTTTTTAAGACAAGGTGAACCCAGAGGTCACTGGTTTGGTTAGACTAGCTGGCCAGCAAGCCCCAGGGACCCTCCTGTTTCTACTTCCTTAATGCTAGGATTACAGGCTTATGCTGCTAAATTCACCCATTATAGATGAGTACTTGGGATCTGGACTTAGGTTCTCATGCCTAGGTGGCAAGCACTTTGTGACTCTTTAACTACTTTATAAACATTTTTTATTTACTTAAAAAATGTATATTAGTGTTTTACCTGCATGTATATATGTATACCCTGTGTATGCTTGGTGCCTGTGGATGCCAGAGAGGGCAGTGAATCCCCACGAACTAGAGTTATAGATGGTTGTAAGTCACCATATGGGTGCTGGGTATTGAACTCAGGTATTAAAATGTATTTTATGTTGCAAGAAAGATTCTGCAATGTTCTTAGAATGTTAGTAGCAAGACTTTGAGACCTAGATGAAAGCCATGGCTCTGTGAGTCCTTTAAGTGGATTTCCCATGCACAGACAAGATAATTAAGGAGCAGGTTAAATATCCCATGGAGAGAAACACTGGATCAGACCTAGCATGTGGGGCATGCATTGGCCATTTGCCTGTTTTTTGAAAATTCCTTACTGTGAAAAGACACTTGGAGATCTGCTTTAAATGGAAAGAGAATAAGGAAGCATGGCAAGCAGATCATGTATGACTTGGTGGGATCCAATTTTCAGGAACATGTTTTGAAAGATACTGCACAAATAGATAAATTTGAATATGGATCAGTTCTGTGATTGTTACAGTATTGACTGCTTTCACAATTATGTAAATAATCAGGTGGCAATAGAGGAGTGCCCTTGTTTTAAAGTGATGCATACTGATATGCTACTTGCAAAGTTTTGTGAGTAACTTGAAATCATTTATATTCAAAATTTATTCATTTACTTGTATGTGTGTATGTTTGTGAGTGTGGGTATCAGGATCTGTGGAACTGGAATTATAGGCAGTTGTGAGCCATCGCTTGAGTGCTGGGAATCAGATTCAGGTCCTCTAGAAGAGCAGCAGATGCTATTAAGCCCTGAGCCACTTTTTTAGCCCCAGGGTAACTTTAAAAGCTTGTGCAGATATATAGAGAAATAAGATATTACAAGTTTTCAACAGTTGCTATATCTAAGTGGACAGTATACAGGATTTTTGTGGATTTAAATTTTTCTATAAAGAGAGGGGAAAACTATAATTTCTGGAATTTGAGATTTAAGTTTTAGTATGAGAAGTAGGGCTTTAAAATAACAATGCATTTTGAATTAACAGAATTTGACATTGCTTTTTTTTCCTGACAGAAATATAGAAACAAATTATATGTATCTTGCCTATGGTGTAGTTTAGTTTTCTAAATAAAATATTTTCTCTGCTTCCTGGCTGGAAGGGTGAATTTATTGGCTTGGAAATGAACTTGGAAAAAGTTTTGTGTAATATTCACATAGAAGTTGTTAATACACTGTGGTTTAATTTGCATAGCAGAAAGAACTGATCTGAGCTGTGTTTAGCGGGAAGTTCATTTGTACAGTTTCACTTGTAGAAAAGTATTTAGATTTTAAATGCTTTGAAAGCATTTGGAGTGTTTTCATCAGTTGTCTTATTGCAAAGATGTGATTTTAATAAGCTAGGAGCTTTAAAAAAAAAACAAAAAACTGTGATTTTAAAACTTAACAAAAATTCCTTGAATTATTTCTTTATCTTCTGCCATATGAATTTATTTTATTGCATGTATCTTGTACAGTTTTCTTATGTGCTTCTATAAAGTATCCTGCCTATAGGTAGTCATTATGTTAAATAATATAGTAATACATGAGGAAAGTGGTAAGTTATATAATGTTTGAAAGTTTATCATGCTAGTTACTAAAGACCTTTGCTTTTTTAAATTTATTTTATTTTTTATTTTTTTTAAGGACCAAGAGAGAGCTTATTTTGAAACCATTTTGAGTGACCACAGTCCAGGAACATTGGTTTAGGTTTCTCCAGTTTCTGTATTTCAACATGGAAGCAGTTTAATAAATTAGTTCTGTTTTGGCAACTTAAGGTCATTTGAAAACATATCTGTTAAAATGTCTGACATTTGAACCAAGGCAAATCGTCTAATGGTTCTGTTGTCAATTTAAATCTCCTCAATATAGTTTAGTGTGAAATTTATAAAACATGTGAAAGTTTGCTGAACGGTGTTACATTTTGTAGGAGCACCACACCCTTGTGGGGGTGTTCTGCTGCATAATTATGCTGGCATATTGAAGTCATATGTCTTTCCTTCCTCTTCTCTGTTCTCTTCCTGGTTTGCAGAGTATCTGGTTTCTGACACTGGAGGACAGCAGCTCTCAATAAGTGATGCCTTCATCAAAGGTAATCTTAAAACAACTGTACTGGAAGTGATGTCTGCTTCTTGATATGGTATGCTTGAGGTCTTAGCACGTTGATTGACAGAAAGTGCTAACTGTATTTGATTATTTTGGTATCATAGGAACATGATTTTAAATGCATGGAATGACTTTGGAATATGTTGGAATTCAAGAATATATAGTTGGTCTTAATTTGAGATGAAACCTTTAATGTAAAAGTGATTATTTTTTAATCAATTTTGTGTTTTACTCTTTTGAAGGCATTATATAATAGTAAACATTGATGTACATATTGTCAAGGATTGCCTCATTGTTAGAGAGCTCACAAGTGAGCTCATCACTTGAACTTGCTGTTTACTCTGTAGAGTTGGGAAGAGAGTAGGCAAAAGAGAATAAAGCATGAAATCCAGTCTATTTCATTGGGTCTAAAGAATAGATGAATACAAACCTCTCTTTTTTAATTTTTTAATTTTTTTTTGTTTTTTTTTTTAATGAGATATTTTCTTTATTTACATTTCAAGTGTTGTCCCCTTTCCTGGTTTCTCCTCTGAAAACCCCCTATCCCCTTCCCCCTCTCCCTGCTCACCAACCCACCCACTCCTGCTTCCTGGCCCTGTCATTCCCCTATACTGGGGCATAGAACCCTCACAGGACCAAGGGCCTCTCCTTCCATTGATGACCGACTAGGCCATCCTCTGCTACAAATGCAGCTAGAGCCATGAGTCCCACCATGTGTTTTCTTTGTTTGGTGGATTAATCCCAGGGAGCTCTGGAGTAACTGGTTAGTTCATATTGTTGTTCCTCCTATGGGACTGCAAACCCCTTCAGCTCCTTGGGTGCCTTTTCTAGCTCCTTCATTGGGGACCCTGTGCTCAGTCCAATGGATGGCTGTGAGCATCCACCTGTATTTGTTAGGCACTGATAGAGCCATGAGAGTTTCTTCTCTTGAGAGTTCAGGGTCCTCATGACTATGCTACTATTACCATTCAGATCAGTTGAATGTGCTTTTCAAGTTATAATTTTATGTGGTAAATTTGTATTCTTTGTAGCTCTCTAAAACAGTGGCTCTTACCTTGTGGGTTTCAACTTCTTTGGGGGTCAAATAGCCCTTATACAGGGATCACCTAAGACCATTGGAAAATGGTATTTACATTATGATTCATAATAGTACCAAAATTAGTTATGAGGTAGTAATGAAAATAACATGAGGAACTGTATTAAAGGGTCGCAGGAAAAAAAAGGGGGGGCGCAGCATTAAGAAGGCTGAGACCCACTGCTTTAAAACAAGCAGGATTCAAAAACCCCATTCTGTTTGTGTTTTAGAAGTCATGGTGGTACTTTTGGCTGGAGAATCTTTGTTACTTAGGTTAAGTTACTTTTCATAATTGTTCTGAGATTTTGCTAGTTGTTTCTTGAGTCCTCTACCATGCTGGGTCTTGCACATGTTAGAGAAGTGCTGTATCTCATGCCCTGCTTCTATATTTTAGTGTGTTGATGTATGTATACATGTATGATTACATATTTTATTATGTATTTTAGTTGTGTGTTGATTAAAGGTCGTTTTTGTTTTATAGCAATAATATACATTGGTCACCTGAGATTGTTTTTTAAGTATATGAGTTGATAGTATAAAATATGACAATAAAGTACTAACTTATTTTATGTTTAGAGTCCTTATTTAATCGACGAGTAGAGGAAAAATCCAAAGAGCTGCCTTTTACCCCTTTGGGCTGGCATCATAATAACCTGGAACTCTTGCGAGAGGAGAATGAGGAGAAGCAAGCCATGGAAAGGCTGCTGTAAGCACTAGATTTTTATTTTTCTCTTATAGTTTTTGTAATTTTCAGTGACTTGGCTATATGTGTAATTTCTCTTTCTTATAAAGTGGAAAATACTAATTTAAAGTATAGTCTGAGTTCTGATGAAATATCTTATACAGCAGAGTCCCAAGCTGGTTGTCTCCATTTTAATTTATGTGGTAAAATTTTATTTCAGCACTTTGAAGGTCATTTGTTATTTTAAAGCTACTCACAAATTTTATTTATGTACAGAATCATTATGGTAAATAAAGATACATTGAAAGAATAAAATGGACATGGAAGATCTTATCTTTGAGCCATAATTGGAATGTTTAGTTCTTTAAAAGTGCTTCTTGTGTTATTAGTACTAACTGTACAAACTTGTTTTTGTAACATATTGTAGTTCAGCTAATCATAACCACATGATGGCCCTACTCCAGCAGTTGCTTCAAAACGAGTCATTGTCATCGTCTTGGAGGGACATCATTGTGTCACTAGTCTGCCAGGTTGTTCAGACAGTACGACCTGATGTCAAGCACCAGGATGATGACATGGATATCCGTCAGTTTGTCCATATTAAGAAGGTGAGTTCTGCTACTGTTTGCTGCTGTTAGGAACTGCTGGGGCAGGCCTAACAGTCATTTATCAGGTGATCTGAAAGGAGTCATTACCATGAAGTTGTCTGCTCTGTCAGCAATACAAATAGAGCTCTTGGAAGTCCTCATAGGAAGTGAGAGGGGCATGGAAAGAGTGAGTTGGGTGTGTGGTGTGAACCAAAATAAACAATTTCTTCCTTTTTTAATGCTGCTTCTTAGCATTTCATTTATGAGAAAGTCTGTTCTCATAGATTACTATCACTGTCTTGAGGAAAAGCTTTGTTTAGATAATATTAACTTGGGAATGTATGCTTTACCTGTAATATTTAATGTTAAAAATAGTGCCGTAGATTCCAGCTTATTTAGTCAGTGAGTATTTAGAATAGCACCTGGAATAGTACTTGAGAGAGTAGAGGGTGGGAAAACAATCATGATGAGATGGATAATCATGAGATGAGGTGAATTATATTCTGGAACTTTCTGCTTTTAACTATATCAAAGATGTATAGACATAATAATAACCATCTGATGAAGTCTGGGTACATCACTGGTTTTTATTGTTTTCTTGTTTTATTAGATCCCAGGTGGAAAGAAATTTGATTCTGTGGTTGTCAATGGCTTTGTCTGTACCAAGAACATTGCACATAAAAAGGTAATAAGTTTCAGTTCTACAGTGGAATTCAGTAGACCATGGTATTTGCTAAACTCACAAGTTGGGATTTCTATTATGAAGGAAAAGGAGATGTTGAAGGGTACCTAGTCATATGGTTCATAGAGGTGAAAGTTCAGAGGTTCCAGGAAAATCTGCCAGAGCTGGTGATGGGTCGGAACTTGAATAATGGGAATTCATAAGACAGAAGAAGGAAGAGGGAAAGTTAGGCTTCCAGTCCAATAGAGGGCAAGGATACTGGTATCCTATC
Organism: Mus pahari; assembly: GCF_900095145.1. Classification (NCBI taxonomy): domain Eukaryota; kingdom Metazoa; phylum Chordata; class Mammalia; order Rodentia; family Muridae; genus Mus; species Mus pahari. The sequence goes on from NC_034594.1 coordinate 44,242,821, forward strand.
TCTCTAGACCTTGCCTCCAGGCAGGGTTTTTCTGAAAGACAGCATTTCTTCAAATGGTTTAGTTTTCTACAATTGATCTTCCTACTGAATTGTCATTATTATTTTCTCACCAATTGTACTGGCTGGTTTTGTGTGTCAAACTGAGAAAGTTATCATGAGAAAGGAGACTCCCTTGAGGAAATGCCTTTATGGGATCCAGCTGTAAGGCATTTTCTCAATTAGTGTTTAAGGGTGGGAGGGCCCATTGTGGGTGGTATCATCCCTGGGCTAGAGTAGTCTTGGGTTCTATAAAAAGCAAGCTGAACAAACCAGGGGAAGCAAGCCAGTAAGCAGCATTCCTCCATGGCTTCTGCATTCAATCCTGCCTTCAAGTTCCTGCCCTGTGTGAGTTCCTCTGGTGATGAACAGCAATGTAGAAGTGTAAGCTGAATAAACCCTTTCCTCCCCAACTTGCTTCTTGGTCATGATGTTTGTGCAGAAACAGAAACCCTAAGACACCAATTTTACCCCTACTCTTAGCTCCACAGCCTCTTTTGAGCACTAGCACAAAGAGAAGACGTTAGGTTAAATATTGAATGTTAGGGAATCTTGAGATAGGAATTTCTAAGGCTTTTAATGTCCTGGACACCTTGTTAAATGCATGTCTCCCTAACCTTTTAGACTGTCTCGTTCAGTTGCTTAAGGGAGTAGGAAAGGGTAGATGAGTGAGTGAAGGATCATTGTATTGCATTTAAAGTGGATACTGTGGATATTTCAGTGTCATCTGCTGGTTGTCACATTGAAATACATTTTTATTGATTCATTTTCTATGAGCCTTTTGCTCAGATGAATGTCTGAATACTATGTGTGTGCCTGATGTCATGGAGGTCAGAAGAGGGCAGCAGACGCCTTGGTACTGGAGTTAAATACAGATGGTTGTGTGTGGCCATGGTGCTGGGAATTGTATACCAAGTGCACTTACCTGCTGAGTTGTCCCTTTTAGCACCCTGGTCTTACATTTTGAGAAACTGTAACACCATTCTTAGACCTTGCTCTACTTCACAATTGTCAAGGAAACTACATAACATTAAGGAGTACACAGGAGACTTGCTACTGGGAAGTCAAGACAACCGTTTTAGTCTGAGAAAACAGATTGTTGAAATGTAGTTCTGTTTTAACTATTTTCTAAGTATAGACTAATACAATTGTCTCTTGAGTTGTTGCAGGTTATTGGTTCCAGGGTCTCAAGGGAATGCTAAGATGTGGGATGCTCAAGCTCTGTATATAAGATGGTTTAGTGTTCAATTATCTATTGAATACTTTCTTGAAGACTTTAAATTATCTCTAGATGACTTACAATGGGTAGTATGTAAGTGTATAAATAGTTTTTTTTTGCTATATTGTTTAGGCCCTAATGAGTTTTAATGATAGAAAAAAATAATTTATACATGATTAGGGCACACAGACTCCATTTTGCAAATATTTTTCTATATGTAGTAGGTCAAATCCAGGATGTAGAAATTATGGGTATGGAGGGCTGACTATAAGACATTCAGCCTTTAGAAAATTGTTAATGATCACTTATATAAAAAGGCATCTCACTCTGTCGCAGGCTAGGCATCAGCAGACAGGCTGGCCTGTTCTTGCCCAGCAGATTGTCAGACTTAGAGCTCCAAAATTGCTCTCTCCTCTTGGCTCGCTAGGTTTGCCTGCCCCATGCTTTCAAATTCCTGTGGCTGGCTGGGGTGTACTTTTGCACACCACGCTCTGCTGCAGTGCCTTTTTCTGAAACCCAGTTGAGTCGCTGCCGGAAGGAAAACCACACACAATCTTAGTTTAGAATCAACAGGTAACACAATTGTTGGGCACAGAACCTAGGATCCTAAGTTTGTAAACTAATCTATGTTAAATCCTCGAGTGGCGGATCCTGGTGGATCCGCCACTCAAACCCACAGACTCTGGCTTTCTACATTCTGTCTGTCTCCCTTGCTCCAGCTGTCCAAAAGAGCTGTTTCTTTGTCTTCTCTCTTCCTCTCCCTGACCCAGAAGTCCAGCCTACTTGCCCAGTGATTAGTCCCTTGTAATCTTTATTCATCAGGAGAAGGTTCTGCCACAGCTGGTATTAAATGTTATTTCTCAGACATGGTCCAAAATCACTGTGTTTATGTAAATCAGGATATTATACTTTTAAGGTACAGTGTCAAGCCAAAATAAGTGAATTTTACCTAATTAAGACTAAGAATTAGTCAGATGGTGGTGGCTCACACTTTTAATCCCAGTTCTCAGGAGCAGGTGGATTCTCTGAGTTTGAGGCCGTCCTGGTCTATAAAGTGAGGTCCTCCCTATCCCAAAAAAGAAAACAAAATAAAACAGAAGGAATAAGCATGTTATGACTTTTTCAGGGTTGATGAAAATCATGTGTAGGAGAGGTAGAAACATACCCATGAGTTATTGGTTTGCCTCACCGATCATATTTAGACATAGTCTTTAATTTTAGAGCCTCAAAAACATTAGTCCACTTACTTGCTGTCCTCAGAACTGTTTGCCAGTCTGGGCTGCGTGAGTTTGGTCAAACTGAAACCTTAATGGCAGGACACAAGCTGCTCTCCCTGTCTGTGGCTTTAGTCACATAGTTGAAATGTTGGCATGAATTTCTTTGACAGTATTTTAGGTTTTCTCTTTTAACTTCACATTATCCATTGGGCTTGCTAACTTAGGATTGTTGGAGAATGTATTCCATTAGAATAATGTTCAAGTACCATTAATTTTTTCTTCCTTTTTTACTTTTGAAGTTTAGAAAGACCGAAATATAGTCTCGAAGTCGTTGACCTAGAATGTGTGAATACTCTGGATATAATACCCACTGCTACCTATGCATACTATTTGTTCTTACAGTATGAGAAATTATAAAACAAAAATATAATGAATAGAATAGAGGAAAAGATAAGAAAAAGTTGTTTTTGAAGAACTTGCTTTGAAAAAAATGGAGAATTACCCATAAGTAATAAGTTAGTAATAGAAATTATGAACAATATGGGGGCTGCAACCCTGTAGTTGGAACAACAATATGAACTAACCAGTACCCCCTGAGCTCGTGTCTCTAGCTGCATATATAGCAGAAGATGGCCTAATCGGTCATCATTGGGAGGAGAGGCCCCTTGGTCTTGCAAACTTTATATGACCCAGCACAAGGGAACGCCTGGGCCAAGTAGTGGGAGTGGGTGGGTAGGGGAGCAGGGCCAGTGGGGGGTATAGGAAACTTTCGGGATAGCATTTGAAATGTAAATAAAGAAAATAATAATTAAAAAAAAAGAAAAAAAATATGGTTAAAAGTTTATAAAGTGCAAACCTTTAACAAAACATTTTTTTTTAGATGAATTCCTGTATTAAAAACCCCAAAATCCTTCTGTTGAAGTGTTCTATTGAGTATCTCTATAGAGAAGAAACTAAGTTTACCTGCATTGATCCTATTGTGCTTCAGGTAAGAATTTCTGAAGGAAATCCTTTGATGGATGCTTACCTTCTTTCTGTGCTGCTTGCCAAAACTTTGTTATGTTTCAAAAATTAAATTATGTGAGCCATGTTTATGTTACACTTTAGGAAGTAGCTTACCCAAATCTCTTTCACCCATTTTTAAGGTTTCAGAGTGATGAAGGGAACATATGACTGAGAATGAGTGAAAGAGAAGTGAAAATTCAACTTTGGGTTTACTTTGGGTTTCTTGTCTGTACTTTGGCCATTGCTTTACTGGGAGAGTTTCTCTTAACTTCTTAGGTTAATGGAATCTCCCGTTTTGTGATATAGATTCTCACTAATACCTGTTTCTAGAATAGACATAGTTTATATGTCGTTGGCAAATAGAGGAAAAACGTAAGATGGTGGTTATATGTTGGTTTCTTTGTGTTTTTCCCAAGCAAATGGCACCAGAATAACGGCTGTAAGTTATAACTTCAGCCTTTTTGCTGCACAGGCATGAGTTCTCTTAGCTCTGCTAAAAAGAAACGGTTACAAAGCTCTCTCCACAGAAAGATGTACTCCTAGCCAAGGCTGGCTCCCGGGAGCTTTACTGCCAGAGCACCATCTCTACTCTTGCAGTTACAGTAACATTTTTTTTTTTTTAATTGAAATAAAATTAAATACATCACTTTCCCTTTTCCCTTTCCTCCCTCTGGCCCCTCTCAGCTACCCACTCTTGAACCTATCCCATGTCCCATCCACTGTCCTATTGATAGTCTCTGTTACATATGTGTGTATGAATGTATATGTGTATATATAGTTATAATCTATATAATCTATATGAATATATATGAATGCAGTTATATGCACAATTATATAATATATATGATGTATACACAAACACACATATGCAACCTGCTTAGTGTTTTTGTTATTGGTATATATATGATTTCAAGGTTGGCCACCGCATTGGACAACCTGTAGTGGGGCTCATCCATGGAAAATCTGGAAAATACTAATTCTTCTTCTAGCAGTCATTAGTTGCTTGTAGTTCTTTGACTAGGGGGGAGACCACATGATAATTTCCATCCTATGTTAACATGCCATTGATATTGCCCCAAGTCTGCATGTAAATTTATTCTATTTCATCTTCCCAGGGTAATCAGTGTGTCCTCTCCCCACTAGACCCCTCCTCTTTCCCTAACCCCTCTGGGTCTACAGATTGTAGCTTGGTCATCATTTAATGGCTAATATCCATTTATTAAGGAATGTATGCCATATTTATCTTTCTGGATCTGGGTTACCTCACTCAGGATGATCTTTTTCTAGTTCTATCTGTTGGCCTGCAAATTTCATGGTGTCATTTTTTAAACTATTAATACTCTATTATATAAATGTGCCAGATTTTCTTTATCCTCTCTTTGGTTGAGGGACATGTGGGTTGTTTCCAGTTTCTGGCTATTATAAATAAAGTGTCTGTGAACATAGTTGAGAAAGTGTCCTTGTGATAGGACAGAGCATCCTTTGGGTATATGCCCAAGAATACTGTAGCTGGGTCTTGAGGTAAATTGATTCCCAGTTTTCTGAGGAACTGCCATATTGATTTCCATAGTGGTTGTAAAAGTTTGTACTTCCAGCAACAGTGGAGAAGTGTTCCTCTTTCTCCACATGTGCTGTCACCAGCAGGTGCTGTCACCTGAGTTTTTGATCTTAGCCATTCTGATTGGTGTAAGGTAGAATCTCAGGGTCATTTTGATTTGCATTTTCCTGATCACTAAGGGTGCTGAACATTTCTTTAAGTGCTTCTTGGCCATTAGAGATTCCTCTGCTGTGAAGTCTCTGTTTAGCTCTATACCCCATTTTTGATTGGGCTGTTTGGTTTTTTGGTGGTTAGCTTCTTGAATTCTTTATATATTTTAGATATTAGCCTTCTATCGTATGTGAGGTTAGTGAAGACTTTTTTTTTCCCCAATCTGTAGGATGCCCATTTGTCCTATTGACTATGTCCTTTGCTTTATAGAAGCTGGGAGGTGAGAGACTTTCAGGACTTAAAGGGAGGGATCTTAGATGAAATGCCCAACAGTAAGAAGAGTAGAGTTCACCTCCAGTAGGAAGACAGGGCATCAAGTGGAGGGATGGGGTTGCCATCCCACAGTCAAAAACTCTGATCCAGAATTCTAAAAGAATTGCAGGGACAAAAATGGAGAAGAGACTGAGGGAAAGGAGGTCCAGTGACCAGCCCAACTTGGGATCCATCTCAAGGGAAGGCTCTAAGGCCTGATTACTTATGAAAGGAACTTTGTGGTTGAATTAGGAAAAGGTTGGGAGAAGCTGAGGAGGAGGGTGACCCCATAGGAAGACTAGCAGTCTCAACTAACCCAGACCTCTGAGATCTCTCAGACACTGAGCCACCAACCAGGCAGCATACAGTAGCTGGCCCAAGGCTCCTGACACATAGCCTGGTTTGGCCTCAGACAGAGAAGATGTGCCTGACCCTTTAGAGACTTGAGGCCCCAGGGAGTGGAGAGGCTTTGTGGCAGTCAGGGCAGGGGGAGAACATCCTCTTGGAGATGGGGGGAGGGTGACAAGGAGGAATGGGATGAGGAACTGTGGGAGGGCAGACCTCAAGTGGGGCAAAGACTGGACTATAAAAAAATAAAAGTAATTTAAAAAATTTTAAAAGAAATCATAGAGACAACACTTTTACAATAGCCACAAATAATATACAATGTCATGTGGTAACTAAACAAGCAAATAAAAGACCTGCATGATGAAAACTTCAAGTCTTTGAAGAAAGAAATAGAAGATGATTTCAGAAGATGGAAAGATCTCCCACAATCATGGATGTTGGAATATCTTTTGTACCACCCCTTTATCTGAGGAAATGT
>NC_034594.1:44249270-44256685 GCF_900095145.1 Mus pahari
CAGGACCTTCGAAAAAAGTAGTCAGTGCTCTTAACCACTGAGCCATCTCTCCAGTCCCAATATGTCTACTCTTACTGTTGCAATGTGTTTGTTGGTATATATATATATATATATAATCTTCTATAATTTTATTTTCACATTCTTCTCTGATCTTATTGAAAATATTTTCTGAGTCTTTGAACTGGTATTTCTTTCCATCCTTTATTCCTATTATTCTTTGGTTTGGTCTTTTCATAGTTTCCCAGATTTCCTGGATAATTTGTGTCAGGGTTATTTTGGATTTAACATTTTCTTTCTCCAGGGTATCTTTGGTGCCTGAGAAAGATTGTCTCTTCCATTTCTTGTATTCTGTTGAGGAAGCTTGCCTCTGTACTTCATGTTAATGTTCCTAAGTTTTTAGTTTCCAGAGTTCCCTCAGTTTGTGTTTCCTTTATTGCTTCTATTCTGTCTTTCAACTGTTTGTATTTTCTTGGATTTTTTTAAAGGAATTTATTCATTTCCTCTTTAAAGATCTCTTACCATCTTCATGTAGTTGGTTTTGATGGCTTTCTTGTGCTTTTGTTCTGTAGGAACATTCAGAGCCTGCTCTGGAAGGTTCTAGTGGAGACATAGTGCCCTAGCTGTTACTGTGTTTTTATACTGTCATCTAGACATCTAGGTTTGGATGACTATATAGGTCTAGGTTCTGATTTCTGAGTTTGTCTTTGTTGGGTAGATGTTTTGTTCCTTGGTTTCTGTTTCTTTGGAGGATTTTTTGGAGAGTGATTGATGGCCTTGTTTTGTCTGTTTTACTGGTCTATTCAGTTGTTGTGTTCACTGAGAGTGGTTGCTGGTATTGGAGGCTAGGGTACTGGGTTGAGTTGGGGGAAATAAGGTTGAGGGAGAGGGTTTTTGTGATCCTTCGGAGACTGGGTCAGAGAGGAAAGGAAGACCACAGCAGCTTTCCAGCTACAGAGTTGGGGATAAGACTAGGGGGGTAGGGTCTCAGGTGTGGTTGGAGAGGTGTGAGTGATTCTGCCTTCAGCCTACTTGTTGCCATGGGAAGAATGGCCTTAGATCTGAAGTTGCTTCAATTTCAGGTGTTAGTGTTTTTTGTTTGTTTTTTAGGAATATAAATATCATATACATGGAAACACACTACCAAAAATACTTAGGAAAACATACTTTTTATATTTGTAGTCATATTTTTTCTAGCAGGATAGAAGCAATCACTTTGTATTTCATTCCATAGATATGAGCCAGCAAAACCCAGTTGTAGTCTAAGACAAAATGCTTTTTCAAATTTTCTGCATTAGTTAATGAATTTATTTTCTGGAGTTCTTGTTTTCTTACGCTTTCTGCTATTTTCATTAAAAATGGAAGATCTTGTTTAGGTTTAGGTCAGCATTTCCAGACATGATGGAGTATGGTTTTCCAGTGAAGAGCCTAAGAGGAACAAGGGGAAACACAGTTACGTATGCTATTCTCCTCAGGCTTACACTGTTCTGTGTATACCATCCCTGATCTTGTGGTTTTATAGATGATATAGCATACTTTCATAGGATTAGATCACAGCCATATTGAGTATAAGATGCTACTTGGTTGTAGAGTTGTTAAAATGTTTAAAATTGTGCCTTGTCGGATTTCATGAACCATGGTATTTGAAATCTATAGATATTCCAATATCACAATTATTTACAATTTTCTGAATCTGGTTATCAAACTTGTTTTTATATGTGAATCATGGTTTGGGTACATCTGTAGTTAACAACATGATTTAATCCTGATAACATGAGACATCTTGTTCATCTGTGTTTTCAAACATTTTTTTTTAAACTCTTAATGCCAGTTCGGTTAAATTTCTTAGCTTGAAAGAAAAATGTCAGCTAATTTGTTATTTCTTTTTCTCTCTCCCCTTTCCCATCTGCTTCTTCTGTCCTTCCTACCATGACCAAGTATAAAATAATCAGGGAAGAAACAAATGTAGTCAGAAAAAGGATGAGAAGCAAGGGACAGGATGTAATTAGGTTGTGATGTCATTTACACTCCCTACCAGCTTTATTGGTCTGTAGTCCTCTAAGCGGAACTTGGGGCACACCTGATGGTCTTTCTTGGATGAGCAAGAACCAGACTGGGAGGAAGTTTATTTGTCAACATTGTACCAGAGGCAGACTGTGTGTTTGTGTGTGTGTGTGAGAGAGAGACATAAAACCTTAGGGCTGCCCTGGACTTGTAAGTAACTTGGCCTTTCAAGTTCTGAAGTTATAGGTATGAGTTAACCATGTTTGGTTTCAGAATAATTCTGTTTTATTGGAGCTGCACAAACAAAATAATTTTAGATGTCCTTAAATTAAATTTTAGTAATCAGATTAGGAAATTAATGTACTTCAAGAAAAATAAAGGGAGAATTTGAGAATATATAGTTGCTATTTCTTTTTGTTTGTTGGTTGGCTTTGAAAATAGTTTTGTGACATATCCAAGGGTAATTTCAAACACAAGGTTATTTATCTTCATAGTCTGGAGTTCTAGGATTGTTGGTGTATGCCAACATGCTAGGCAAAAGTGTGTATTTCTATAGGCAAAACAGAGAAAGACAGAGGAAATGTCCTTCATAAAAAGTAGCTTAATTTGGTGAGAATCTCCTTCACTGTGGAGGCTTGCATGAGAATTGCTTTGGATGCATGGAGTAGACATGGCAGAAGTGCTCACTCTCCGTCGTCTCCTATCGGAGACCGGAAGAAATGAAGCCTTCATTGTGGTGAAAGTCCTTCTTTTGTTTTTGTTCTGTTTTTCATTCAGGATTTCTCTATGTAACAAGCCCTGGTTGTCATGGAACTCTATTTGAGGCCAGGCTGGTCTTGAACTCTCAGAGATCTATATACCTCTGTCTCCTGAGTGCTGGGACTAAAGGCGTGCACCATCATGCTCAGCTGTTATGGTGAAATAGTATTAAGCATTATGTTTTAGAACTTGAGTTGTATTTGTTCGAGGTATAAAAGAATGTTAGGAAGTTGGAGGTAGGAGTTCAGTGAAGTAGCATTTGTCAGAGGGTTGTTAGTTCTGACACCCAGAAAAGATACGCTTGTAGGTTATAGAATGGAGAAGAAACTTCATAATCATATAAATTTAGAAATTTGCTTTTACTGTGCGCATTGTAGGAGTAGGCTATTTGTTGCTTGAAAGTCTAGTTTAAAGTCTTTGGAGATGTTGCATACCGGGTTTTTCATGCTTGTCATTCAGACACACGTACACATGTGCTGCTCCTTTTTTTCCCACATGTTGTTTCTAGTGTTTAAGCCTCTGTACCCTAAATGTGTTTGTCATGTACTCCTCATCTTCAGCAGACAGTAGATTGTTAGGGCCTGAAAATCTTTCAAAATAAAATTTATATTAGAGGGTGAAACTTTTCCTAATACTTTTAAGTAAAATGTATACTTGAGAACTATAATTAAATTTTTTTGTTGCATTTGAATTTGTTACAGACTTGTTTGTGAATGAAAAACTATAGACTCAATATTGATATTAACAGTCAGGCTGTGATGATACTTTAATATGTCAGAATCTTGAATTATAACCAGGTTTTGTATTTCTGGGTTATCTTACTTAGGAAAGGGAATTCTTGAAGAATTATGTTCAACGAATAGTTGATGTTCGACCCACATTGGTTCTTGTTGAGAAAACAGTGTCTCGGATTGCTCAGGACATGTTATTGGAACATGGCATTACTCTGGTCATTAATGTAAAGTCAGTGAGTGTTTATTTGTCTTTTTTTACTCATTTATAAAATCATGACTTTTAAATTAATATACATGTATGGTAGGTATGCAGCAATATTTTTATTTGTTGTAGCACTTATGTTGAAGTGGGACCCAAGTGTAGTAGCTACATTATTACGACTGTAGATTAACACTGGAAGACAGAAGACAGTATAACTTAACTGCCACGGACCACCCCAGTCGGGTATGTGGGTCCCTGGAATGAGGGGTCCTGGAAGCTAGGTGGGTAAGGATTTGACAGTGACAAACAGAAACAAACACAGAGGCAGTTTGAATCTGAGTGTATTTTGCAGCTCTCAAGCAGGGGATTTTATACATTAAAAAAACCAAACATTACATCTCTTAGAAACTATACCAGTGAAACAGTCACAAATTCCAACAAAAATCATTTAGCACAGTAAAGCACAAAAATCATCCAAGCATTACAACTCTGAAACTATGTATTCAGTGAATCACAAACAGAACAGGTAACATCATTATAAATCATCAAAATATAACAATTCTAAAAGGATATATTCAGTGGGGGCTGTTGTCCAAGGCTAGTGGCATATTTCCAGAAGCAGTTAATAAATCTTTAACGGTCAGTGCTCTTAACCATGGTCAATTATTATTTAACATCTAATGCCTGATTTTTTTTTTTTTTTATAAATCTTCAATGTATAAATTGAAACTATTTTAATTCTTTCTAATAAAGGCTTTCTTTACCATATACCAAAATCCACCTCCAATGACACATATGTAGCCATATGAAATTTTATTGTTGGAAAAATTTTTATCTATCATAACAGCTTTGTAAATGATTTAGAAAGTAAAGCATTGGTTTCCCTGGGAATAAGGTCATGTTAGTGACCTCATCTCTAGGGATGGTTTCTTACCCATTATTTTTGCTTAAGATCTTGGCCTAGGCTACCAGGAACATGTAAATAAGAAAAGGACTAAGAGAAAACAAAACAGATAGATTGCCATGAGAACTACGACTCAATATTTTTTCTCTGGCGAAGAGTTCCACAACCGGTTCCAGGAGGCTCCCCCTTTTGAGGTCAATCGCCTCAGTCTATGGAACTTGTCACACAGACCCTACTGGAGGTGTTGTGGCACTTAACTGTGTAACTATTCTTTTGGGTGTTTCTGAGACCAAAGGTGGAATGGACATGACCCATCAGCATTGGTGCTTCATTCTGTAAAACAGAGGCCACTTTTAAGGAAACTGATTTTTATTTGTTTGTTTTCCCATCATAACATCATGTTGTAGCTAAGACATGCTATCCAAATGCTCTTTTAACAGAAGACAATAACAAAATAAAGTAAGAATAAAAACAATGTAGTTTCACATTGTATTTCTGGCAGGTCTGGAACTCAGTTATTAAACCAGGCCGACCTCAAGCTTGCACTGATCCTCCTGTCTCTGTTTCCTAAGTGTAGAGTTATGCAAGTGAACCACCATGCCACACCCATGTTTTGACAAGAGTACCACGACCATGGTTTCTTTTGGGGGCTACACATTGATTATTTAGCAAGTAAATTTGGCCAAATGTAGAATAAACAAGTTGTCAAGCAATTTATTAAAATTAAAGAAGTTGATTGTGAACATTATTTTGTTTAATACTTAATGTACTTTTCCAGGTTATTGAGATTTTTATTCATAGCTGATTTAATTTTGTAATACCCCGTTTTTCTGTTTTGTAGCAAGTTTTAGAAAGAATCAGTCGAATGACGCAAGGTGATTTAGTGGTGTCCATGGACCAGCTGCTCACCAAACCCCACTTGGGCACTTGCCAAAAATTTTATATGCAGATATTTCAGTTGCCTAATGGTGAGTTATCTTAAGCATTTATTCACTCAGTTAGGGACCTCAAGGAGAAGTGAATCATCTCCTAGTTAACTATATCATTGTTTACTCAGAAAGTGTTAATATCTGTTAGCACTGGTTACAAGGGAGATGTTTAAGGTGGCTTTATCCATATATGGCTTTTCTTTTTTGTGGATAGTAAATTGTTTGGTCCTCTAAATTGTCATCTAAGTCTCTTCATTTTTATTTATTTATTTGTAGAACAAACCAAAACACTGATGTTTTTTGAAGGCTGTCCACAGCACCTAGGCTGCACAATCAAGCTCAGAGGAGGCTCTGATTATGAGCTGGCTCGAGTTAAGGAGATCCTAATATTTATGATCTGTGTAGCTTATCATTCTCAGCTAGAAATCTCTTTTCTCATGGATGAGTTTGCTATGCCTCCAATGTTAATGCAAAGCTCTTCATTCCATTTTCTGACGGAGGGACGAGGTGAAGAGGGAGCTTCTCAGGAGCAGGTCAGTGGCAGCTCCCTTCCTCAGGATCCTGAGTGCCCTCTTGAGGCCCTGCCTTCTGATGATAGCACTTTGTTGGAATCAAGGATTGTGCTTGAGAAGGGTGAACTGGACAATAAAAGTATTCCACAAACTGTTGCCTCTTTGAAGCATCAAGATTATACCACCCCCACTTGCCCAGCAGGTATCCCCTGTGCTCTCTTTGCATTGGTACCAGAGTCATTGTTGCCTCTCCATATGGATCAACAGGATGCTGTAGGAAATGAACAGCCAGAGACATCACAGCAAACGGATGAGCAACAGGATCCCAAAAGCCAGATGAAAGCTTTTAGAGACCCTCTGCAGGATGACACTGGAATGTATGTTACTGAGGAAGTCACTTCCTCTGAAGATAAACGAAAGACTTATGCCTTGACATTTAAACAGGAATTAAAAGATGTAATCCTCTGTATCTCTCCAGTTATTACATTCCGTGAACCTTTCCTTTTAACTGAAAAGGGAATGAGGTGCTCAACTCGAGATTATTTTCCAGAGCAGATTTACTGGTCTCCTCTTCTCAACAAAGAGGTGAAGGAAATGGAGAGCAGGAGGAAGAAACAGCTGCTCAGGGATCTCTCTGGACTTCAGGGCATGAATGGCAGTGTTCAGGCCAAGTCTATTCAAGTCTTACCCTCACATGAGCTAGTGAGCACCAGGATTGCTGAACATCTGGGTGACAGCCAGACCTTGGGTAGAATGCTAGCTGATTATCGAGCTAGAGGAGGAAGAATTCAGTCTAAACATTTGGACCCTTTTGTACATTCAAAAGATGCATCATGTACTTCAGGTGTCAAATCAGGAAGCAAAGCTGAGAGTGATGAAGAGAGGGGATTGATTCCAAGTGATGTATTATGGCCAACAAAGGTAGGACATCACTCTTGACTGGTTAAGGTTAGAATGTTTTGTCTGTTGAAAAATTACTGAGGCAAGATTTTAAAAAACCAATATGACAAATTGCATGCAGATTTTTAAAAATATTTACTCTTTCGTTTATTTCTTTTCTTCTTCTTGAGTCTGGTGGCTTATATATGAAGTAGAAAAGTAGATTCATAAGGCAACAAAACTGGGATTTTGGATTTTAATATGCACCTGTAGTAAAGTAGGAAGGGCTTGAACTAAGGGAAAGTGTGTAGTTGTTTTAAGTTTCTGTATTGCTTAAGTGTGATGATATAGCTCTTGACTTTTTCAGTGCTTTAAGATAGATCTTGTTTTTGTTTTAGTTTCTTTTCCTCCCTCCCTCTCCTTCTTCCTCTCCCTCCCCCCTTTCTCTCCCTCCTCACCCTTCCCTTCCCTTCCCTTCCCTTCCCTTCCCTTCCC
>NC_034594.1:44257834-44262407 GCF_900095145.1 Mus pahari
AAAAAAAAAAAAAAAAAAAAAAAAGAAAGTATTAAATGGTGGTGCTAAGCAATTGTTTGTGAGACTCACACAGAACTATAGTGAGAGTCAAGGAATTTTGAATGCTTTTGTATAAATTTATAGGAAGTGCTGAGGATATTTACATGTACTGTCTTATTTTACATGTAGTTTTATACACCTTTGACTCAGGATTCCGACTTCTCTATTCTTGAATGATTTAAATCTATCTATGTGAGGATGCTTGCTTGTAAGAATATATGAAGAAGAGTGTTTGTTTGTTGAAGCATTTTATTATATCCATTTTTTTTTGTAGTTAAAAGAATTGCATTATGTTTTGCAGATGTAACAAATACATGGCATTAAACAATTTAAGGGAGTTTATTTTAGCTTGTGAGTCATAGGCTTCAGTCCATACTCCTTGACTCCATTATTCACGGTAGCTGGAGTCTGGCAGAGGTTATTCACTTCACAGCATATAAGCAGAGAGAAGGCGAAGGGCCTGGGATAAGATATAGGCTTCAGGGAGACTCCCTCAGTGACCTACTTCCATGTAGGCCCCACATTATAGTTTCTAGAATGTCTAACATAGCATCCTAGTTGAGGAAGACTTTAAATACAGGATCCTTGGGCATGGGCATCATTCATATTCAACCCATATCAAAGGATAGGTTGGTCTCTATATGATCTGTATAAAACCCATGATAACTTCTAAACTACTAAAAAGCTTGTCATGGAATTAATTCCATGTATGAATTTTTTTTAAATACAACTTTTAAGTTATGCTATATTGGAATAAAACATTATGGATGTATTTTATTTTAGCATGTCCTCAAAACAAGTAATAATAATTCATTTTTGTAGCATATCTCATTTCAGTGAAAACAAGATCACCTTTGTATATGTATGTATGTATGAACACGTATGTATATTTGAATAGTGTGAATAAACAAAGAATAGTTTTTCTTTTGGTGTTTGTTGGTTTGAAGTAGGGTTTCTTGTAGGCTGGCATCAAAATCTAGTTGAGGAAGACATTAAACTCCTGATCCTCTAGACGCTACCTCCCAAGTGCATGTGCCTCCATGTTGGTCTGAGTGGCTATTTAGTTATGCAAACTACATAGTTTGATAGGTGGAATGACATCTAAGGAGGAGGAACTTTACCTCTACAACTTGAATTTTAACAGGGAACAGGAAAAAGCACAGGTAAAAAATATCTCAGAATTTAGATCTCTAGGTACCATGGATTGATACCATATCTATCTGTCAGGCCATATTGTTTCATAGGAATACATTTTAACTAATCAGTTCTTCTAAAATATAATGCAATTTTGAAAAAATAGAATATTTATGTTAAGAATCAAACTTCTTAGTTCTCTTCCCCTTTCAGGCCAGCTTTGGGTATAACCAGGACCTCATTTATGTTACACACCAACCCCAGTTACTTTACACTTAAGTTTACCTTAGGGTTCTGAAATGGTCTGTGTTCAAGACCCGGCTGCTCTTATAGTTAGCCTTTTGTAAGTCTTCACAAGCATCCAACAGTGACAACAGAAGACTTTATTAACTGAGTGCAACATGTTCTGCGTCAGTGAATTGGTTAGGAGCTGTGTTCCCCCTTAGGTGCTCATTTGTTCCTTGTTCTGTAGGTGGACTGTCTGAATCCTGCTAACCACCAGAGGCTCTGTGTGCTCTTCAGCAGCTCTTCTGCCCAGTCCAGCAATGCTCCCAGTGCTTGTGTCAGTCCTTGGTAGGATGCTTGTGTGCACTAGTGCACCTAGTAGTGCAATTCCAATAACATAAATAATGCCTGCTTTTAGTTATGATACATTGAAAGTCACATGTGAATTGATAGAATATTTAAACTTATGAAGTAACTGTGAAGGGTTTTTGTTCATGAATAAATAATTGTACCTTAAGTAAGAATGAAAAAATTCAGAGAGAGGAAAGAAAAATGTTTATATTATAGAACTTACAAAGTTGACCCACAAAAGCTGGTTTTTGAAACCAAAAATCTACATTTTGATTATAAGCATGTACAATTAGGTAGGTTTTTCCTTTGCATAGTTTTATAAAAAGAGTCAGCTTTTTATCTTACTGTTTGTAGTTCTATCACTGAGTTATAATACCAGACTAACCTTTTGTCTCATTAGTGTGTTCTTGCAAATGTCTTAAATAAATTTATAGAGACAAATATTTTATACTGTAATATTTCTAGTGATAGTCATAAAGACCTTACATGCCTGTTTTAGGTTTTTGTTGTTATGTTAAAAAATTATCTGTCAAAAGCAGCCTAAAGGAGAAAGGGTTGTTTGGTTCATAGTTGAAGGATACAGTCTGTCATGGCAGGGAAAGTCACAAAAGCTAGAGCTTGAAGTAACTGATCATAGAAAGCCAGCTTTCAGGGGAGAGCATCGACTGCCTGCATGGATGCTGTGCTCAGCCTCACTCCCTTTCTCATTGTTGTTTGTTGTTTGTTTATTTTTGGTAGTGCTACTTCCATAATAAAACATTTATTTCCAACAAAAAAATTTTTCTTGAAACTTGTAGTTCCAGGACAACTTTAAGCATGATTTTCTGAAAGTTCGTAGGATTTTTTTTTCCCTTAGAAATTAATGGACTCCTTAGGTAATACTAAGGATACAGATTTTAACAAGCATCCATGCATAGTCTCTAATTTTGATTAGCTGTGTTAGGTACAGTTAGGAGTTGGCTTTCATCTAGAGTGAGAGCTGCTTTCCATACTCAGTGACTAGAGGGCAGAAGGACACTGTCTTTTTTTTTCTCCCCAATGTTGATCGGGATTGAAACTGACAGTTTTACCTCTTCCTAATGCAAACCAGTTTTATTCCATTTATTAAACAGTTTGTGCATTCTCATTAAATAATATTTTAAAGGTACTAATGGAATAGGAGTGCAAACGATGCTATAGTGTGACTAGTCTACACTTGTTTGACAGGATGAGGTAAAACCTGTTCCACAGCATCGTCAGATAGGTTTTTCTTTAGTACTTCATCGTAAGCATATTTAATAATTAGAATATGGTCTTGTGGTAATATTGCCATATTTCTAAGAAACTATCTCTTCTTTTAGGATTGTAACAATGGAGTTTTATGGAAAGAATGACCTTACACTGGGAATATTTTTAGAAAGATACTGTTTCAGGTAAAAGTCAATTTCTTCCTTATGATTTATTATGCTTTTTTTTTTTTTGAAAATGTCTCTCTCTATAGCCTGGAACTGACTCTGTAGACTAGTCTGGTCTGGAACTCACAGAGATCTGCCTTCCAAGTGCTAGATTAATTATTACGCAGTATTGAAGTCCAGAATTTCAAGCCAAACATTTTGAGTTGAATATCAAGTATTGTTGATATTCAATTTTTATATCACATCAGAGTATGTCTTTACTATGACATAATCAGTTTTATACTTAACTGGGAGCTCTTGTGTTATATATTTCTTATATCTCTGCCTGTCTAGTGTTTCTGCCATTCCAAGACTTTTTTTAGTATGTCTATGTTTATAGTGATTGAAGTGAGAAGCAGGCTTGGGAGCAGCTCAATATCAGTTTAAGTTTCATTGGTGTTTCCAGTTAAGTTTCACAGCATGGAATGAGCGAGTTAATGTTACCAGCTTCTTTTACAGGGAAAAGTCCTTAGAAATGTCTGGGTTTTACTGCTGTTTGAAATCGGACATTAGAAGGTGTTATGGCAAATGGGGACTTCTACCATGCCTCAGTTTAAGACAGCTCAGAGCAGTGTGCATCCTGTTTTCGATTGTGCACTGTCTGCCATTATTCTAGAGCTGCTGCTGCTGTACTTTCTTGGTTGTGGCTGTGATCATTCGGTACTTGATGTGTGGACTGTTTCAAATTTAATGTGAGAAAGATTCTCTTGTTTATCCCAGGTCTTCTTACCAGTGTCCGAGCATGTTCTGTGACACCCCCATGGTTCATCACATTCGACGCTTTGTTCATGGCCAAGGCTGTGTACAGATAATTCTGAAGGAGTTGGATTCTCCAGTGCCTGGATATCAACATACAATTCTCACATATTCCTGGTGCAGAATCTGCAAACAAGTATGTGCTGCTACCCACATATTTCCTGTAACATTTCTTTCTGTTTGTATAGTTTTTTTGGGAGGACGTAGATTTTGAACTTTGTTATTTGTTGCTGTGATCTTCACATAACCTTCTTGTGCTATATGCTTAACCTAATACGTTTTTAAACTTCACTGAAAGAATACATGTCATTACATAAAATATATATGCCTTTTCAAGAAATATATTAAAATTATATTTTGATACCTTATATATGTTAATTTAGCAGATACTTCTTTCTGTGTTTTAGGTACAATTTTGCCCCTTAGGAATAGAATAGAAAGAGAACAAGGAATGGCTTGTAGAGGAGGAAATAGACTTATAAAGCAGTAACTACAGTGTATTAAGATATTTACCTAACATGGACTATCCAGAGAGTACTCCATTCGGGAGTCCATCCCATCATCAGCCACCAAACCTAGATACTAATGCTCATGCCAGCAAGATACTGCTGAAGGGACCCTGATATTGCGGCCTC
>NC_034594.1:44262697-44270535 GCF_900095145.1 Mus pahari
AAAAAAAAAAAAAAAGATATTTACCTAACAAATCTGATTCTGTATCAACAACTATTCTGAAAAAATGTTGATGGGGCTTTGTTGAAAATGCTCTGTATTGTTTTTTATATCAATCTTTAAAAAAATGACGTGGACATGTATTTAATTTCTTTGAACTATCTCTTCTAACTCTGAAAAAATATTTGATGTCAGTATTGTGATTTTTTTTTATCAGCTTGTTTTTTATTAAATGGATTCAATCCATCTTAGGAAAAATATCATAGATTTAGGTTACAATGTATTTATTTATATAATTTTATTTATTTATTTATATGTTTATATAATCTTATGTGTCAGAATATGTTGTTTGTCTTGAAAAATAGAAATATATCTTTCAAAAGTGAGATTCCTAGTCTGTAATATATTACTTTTTCCCCCTGAACTTCAGGTAACACCAGTTGTTGCTCTTTCAAATGAATCCTGGTCTATGTCATTTGCAAAGTACCTTGAACTTCGATTTTATGGCCACCAGTACACACGCAGAGCCAATGCTGAGCCCTGCGGTCACTCTATCCACCATGATTATCACCAGTATTTCTCTTATAACCAGATGGTGGCATCTTTCAGGTAAGAAGGCAAAAGGATCATGTGTATTATCACATTCCTTATAGATAAAACACTTCCACTATTGGATTGAATTTGGGCATATATGTCCTCCCCTGTCTCTAACCTTACAAATGCAGAGGGCTATACTTTAAGAGCTTTTAGTGTTAGTTACCTTTTATCCCAAGAACTAGGTATTATTATTGTTCTATTATAAGCAAGGATAATAATCTTGTATATGTCACCCATGGAGCAGTCAAGTGGTTGATTTCTCTGCTTCCTGACTCACTCTTGACCATTGTTTTGGCATCTGCAAGTCTGAGATTTTTGTTGAGAAATTATCATGAAGATCCTAAGATACTTCTAACAAAGCTAAAATTCCAAGTTCAAGGAATAAATACTCACCATTGCAGTATCAAATGTGAGAATGCCTTAAGCGCTGTCCTCAGAAACTACTAATATTAATACTGCACTGCTTTAGGCATTGCCATTCTTTTGTTTTAGCAAGATGTTATCACAGTAACTCTGGGCAGATTCCCTTGACCTTATTCCTATAGCCAGCTCTTAGTTCTGTTCAGCAGTCAAAAATATGAGCCTGTTCCAGGAAAATCAGCTGTTCCCTACACTGCTGTAGAAATTCCAAAGGTATCTGGTTTGCAAGTAGAGGCCAGAATCCAGTTTCTGGCTTACAAACCCTTACATACTCTTACATACTCTGGTTGCTCAGGGCCTGTGTTCTCACCTCCTACTGCTCACAGTCACTCTGCTGAGGTCTCTCTGGCTCTGGCCTGCCTTCTGCTGTGCCAGGTAGGTGCCTACCTGGGAGCCTTGTACTTATCCTTTCTTCTCTCAGCTGCCTGTTCCTCAGATACCTACCTGTTTCCTTACTTACCAGCGCTCTCTGTGTAGATCTTCATGCTTCATTGCTCATTATATTTTCCCATAGAGCTTTGATAAAGATACTTAAATAATTACATTTTGTTTATTATCCACATTTCATTATTCCTAAGTCATGAGGGCATGAATTTTGATGCTGTATTCTAGGCATTTAAAGCCATATCTGACATAGTATACTCATGAAGTATTTATTAAATAGAATTTTCTTTTTAAAGCAAAGGTTTTTAACCATAAATGTAGGATGTAGGATGTATGCATTTACTAGTCTGTACCTCTGGTGGAAAGGAAGTGAAGATGCATGAAGAATCCTCAAGTGCTAGGAGTTAATAAGTACTTTTTTTTAAACTTTTAAAATTTCTTGAGAGCCATAGCAAAAGTTTGCACTAAAGTCATTGCTATTTTTATAGCAGATGACCCTTCAGAGGGATAAATAACAGCAGGGATAAAACAAAATCCTCTCAATATTGGGAAAGTTATTTCTGGTGGTTGAAAGTTAATTTTTTTGTCTTTATGAAACTTAGTTTTATAGAAAACTATTTTCTCTTATGTTCAATAGAATTTAATTGAACATTTGCATACATATGTATATACTCTGTATAAATCATTAAAATAGTATTCATTTTTCTCCTGTTACTGTTTCTTTCCTCAGTTATTCTCCTATTCGGCTTCTTGAAGTATGTGTTCCACTACCAAAAATATTCATTAAGCGTCAAGCCCCACTGAAGGTATCTCTTCTTCAGGATCTCAAGGACTTTTTTCAGAAGTAGGTTTTAGTTGTTTTGGTCATCCATTTTTGCTTGGTCATGTTTGTAGTCCATGGTGATTTAGTATCAGTTTAACTCTTCTTTCGAAATATGAGTAACTTTCCTTTTCTAATTATAGATAGTGTGTGCTCAGTGTGAGAAAGAAAAGTTCAAATAATGTTGTAATAACTGACAACTTAAAACTTTGAAGTACCTTGTTACCTTGTTTTGCTTTGTAAAATTCTACATGGTTTTTGATGAGAATTCATTTTAGCTATGGTTTTATATAAACTGCCTTTCCCCTGGTTTCTGTGGAATAGTTTGATTTCAAGTCCTCTGACATGTGGTACTCTTTCATCACTTTTAGGGTTTCACAGGTGTACCTAGCTGTTGATGAGAGACTTGCATCTTTGAAAACGGATACATTTAGCAAAACTAGAGAGGAAAAGATGGAAGATATCTTTGCACAAAAGGAGGTAATTGTTTCTTCCATAGAAAAATCTAGAAGCAGGCTGGAGAGATGGCTCAGCTGTTAAGAGCACTGACTGCTCTTCTGAAGGTCCTGAGTTCAAATCCCAGCAACCACATGGTGGCTCACAACCATCTGTAATGAGATCTGACGCCCTCTTCTGGTGTGTCTGAAGATAGTTACGGTGTACTTACATATAATAATAAATAAATCTTAAAAAAAAAAAAAATAGAAAGAAAATCTAGAAGCTGCTGTTTCCTAGAAACTCCTCTGTCTCTTGGTGTCTGAGCTTACCAAACTTGTTTCTGTTGCTTTCCAGATGGAAGAGGGTGAGTTTAAGAACTGGACAGAGAAGATGCAAGCAAGGCTCATGTCTTCCTCTGTGGATACCCCTCAGCAACTGCAGTCCATTTTTGAGTCACTGATTGCCAAGAAGCAAAGCCTCTGTGAGGTGCTCCAGGCGTGGAACAGCAGGTATGACTTTGTCGGGCTTTGTCCTTAGCACTGCCAAATTTGTTCTACCATAGTATTCCAAAAGTTATTTTCTGTTTCTGGAGACCAAACCAAGGCAATGTGTTTGTTAGGCAGTACTTTGTTACTTAGCTAAATCCCTAATCCCAGTTTTTAAATTTAAATATCCTCATTGATTATAGATGCTCCATTTTCTTAGTTATAAAGTTTTTTTTTTTTCCCTTTGTTCTGTTCATTCTTTAAGACATACTGCAGCCTTTACGTAGTTTGTTAAGATAAGAGGAAATAGCCCTTATTGCTGGTTCAAATGTCTGTGCTATTGAGTGAGACTGAACTAGGTCAGTGTGCTGTAAATCATCTTTGGCTATCATAATAATTCAGTAGTGGCTATGGACAACTTTAAAGTTTATAACAAGAAAAAGTTTATAAGTATAACTATAACTGAAAACAAAACCATGTCCTTTTTGCCTGTGGCTATAGGTTGCAGGACCTCTTCCAGCAGGAAAAAGGTAGAAAGAGGCCTTCAGTTCCTCCCAGTCCTGGGAGGCTGAGACAAGGTGAAGAAAGCAAGGTAATATAGTGTAGCGTTGTCTTTGTTGTTTCACTATAGAAGAATAAGTAATTCCTTTTCTAACACTTAAGAGTAGTAATTTAATGCATAAAGTTTTCTGTCATGTGTGAACTTTCAGGGACATATGATCTGGATTACTTTTATATTTTAATACCAATTAAAATAATATGTTATTTATTTGAGTATTTGTAAAAAGGCTATTCTACCTAAGGCAGTATAGAAGATACAACAGAGGACGAGCTTTGGGTCTCCTCAGAGTGTATAGTAGAGTTCTCAGTCTTTATTTTTCTTTCTTTTAAAAAAATATAGTTGTTTACTTTTATGAGCATGAGTGCTTTTGCCTACATGTATGTACGTGCACCATGTATGTGCCTAGTGTGAGACCTTTTTGAGTATAGTCTGTAGGTATACATTTGAAAATACATTATCATCCAGTAAATGGTCTGCTTTGGGGAAGTAGAAAATTGACTTGAAATTCTGTTGCATGGCCTTTTGATAAATTATTTTGAGTGCTTTTTTCAGTTTAGGCATTTTTCTAAGTTACATGGCATGCATTTGTGAACAGGCTATAGTTACCTACCTCGTGAAACATTTGCCTGGTTAAAAAGAAACTGATTGTAGAAAACCCTAAAAGAAAATAGAATTTTGGTGATAGAGTGGGTAATAGTGGTGGATTATTTTATGTAAGATACAAATAAAGATCTCTGTGGTATGGTAATCTTTAAATGACTCCTAACTAAATTCTTTGTGGGGCTTGCAGTAGTACTTCTATTATATGTTGTCCATGGGTGATCGGACCTAAGAAGGTTCAGTGGATGGGTTATAAGAGATGGGTAGGCTTACTTGACAGACACTGTTCCTAGATGTTTCTGTGCCAAGATGTGAGCTACTATTTACAGCAATATTCTCAAAGTATGGTCCATGTCTGCTGGTTTTCTCTTTATAAACTGCATATCTGTTTAAAGCCAGGATTGGTGGTATAATAACACGTCTCAGTAGAATAAATACAGAATCTAGCTGTCTTATAGTTAGCCAGACATTGAAGATATTTCTAAAAATGTAAAACAGTGATAGTCTTCATTAGTGCTGGTTTTTTAATTTTGGAAAACTGCTTTACTCTCCAGATAGTTTTTATATGTATGTTTATATAAATAGGGTTATTTTAAGTGAACCAGTAGATGCCATTTAAGAATGTACTCAGGTTTAATTAAGGTGGCAATGGCCACTTTAAATTATCAAAAGGTAATATTTTAATGGAAGCAGGTGCTAAGTTAAAAAATTTCAAGATTCATGAGGTTAGACTACTTTTAAAATAGGATTTTAAAAAATGTATCCTTAAGAATAGTGTATTTATTTCTCTATAGATAAATGCAATGGACACATCTCCAAGGAATATTTCTCCAGGACTTCACAATGGAGAAAAAGGTTGGTCTTCAGTATGGTGACCCCTTGCTCTTGCCTTTAAGGAGATTTTGCTTTTAACTGCTAATGTGAACATTATTTTCTAATACCCTGTCCATTGTCCTTTTCCTCCTTAGAGAACATTTATAATGCTTACTGGTCTAAGACTGTTATACAGTGTGCTATAAGAACATAAACTAGGATGTAAGAAATGTGAACAGTGTATCGAGGGCTGCCAGAAGGAGAGGAACAAAACGTGACATTAACTTTCTCTTTTACTTATGCTGGTCAGCCTCCCTATTCTATTTGCAAGAATCTCTCTTAGCATGCTTAATTTATATTTTACATTATTAAATTACTTTTTTAGATTTAAGATTTCTTTCTTCAATAACTTGGTGTCATCTTGGAACTGAGGAAATTTACATAGGCTGACTACTACAAGGAAATTACCATTTTAAAAAATATTTTTCTAAAATAATGATAACAATGTTTTTTTCTCTCTTAGGATGAGCATGTAAGTTTCCCCACAGTGTTCCAATTCCATTCTCTGTTAAGCCGAGTAATATTTAGGTAGACAATGTAGAGACAATGTTGGGTAGAGGTCAGAATTGGTTGACATAGTTTTGTCACCAAGATTTGGTTATGGCTAAGTCATACAATCTGGATTTCTGTGTCAATTTTTATGCCATGAGTTACATGACCTAGATAATTTTTGAAAAGGTAAAATTTCTGTTTTAGCAAGTAGAAATAAATGATTTTGCAGTTAAGAAATATTACGAGTATTAATTGGGTGAAGTGGACTTCTTTGTTTTAATGACTCATTTAAGATTGTGTGTTCCTTTAGAGGATCGCTTCTTGACAACCCTGTCCAGCCAGAGCTCCACGAGCTCCACCCACCTCCAGCTGCCCACTCCTCCCGAGGCCCTGGCGGAGCAGTTAGTGGGAGGGCCGACTGATCTGGATACAGCCAGTGGCTCTGAAGGTAAAGTCTGGGCCACATTTTACTCAACTTCATTGAATCTAGGACTGAGATTATTCATTGCTTTATATGCGTCTCTTAAAAAGAAGAACAAGACTAATTCTTTGACCTAATGCTTTCTTAGTCTTTAGAATTGTTTATTTCATTTTTGTTTAAAGTACATTTTTAAGGGGCTGAAGAGATGTCGCAGTGGTTTTGAGCACCTGCTGCTCTTTCAGAGGATTGGGATTGATTCCCAGAATCCATGTTAGCTCACAACTGTTTGTAATTCCTGCTCTAGAGAATTTTTTCTTGTTCTTCTGATGCCTCTCCTTGGATACCAGTCAAGCATGTGGTGCACATATACACATGCAGGCGAAACACTCACACATAATAAAGTATGTAAAATACCTTTTTAAACAAAGCCTTTCATTTCGTTCCTCCTTCTATTAGTAGTACTACTTGATGTACTTTGTGTAGTGTATGTAAATGTTCTAGTAAGGCAACATTATTTAATGGTATCTACCTTTTGGGGGGGCGTCTTTCTTAAGGTATGTAAAATGTATTATTATTGTTTTGTAAGGTCAAAGAAATTTCTGCCAGTTTTTTTTTTTTAACAAACATTTACATTATAAACCCTATACCTTCTCTCTTCCCTTTTTTTTTTTTTTTTTTTTTTTTGTTGTTGTTGTTGTTGTTAAGCAATAACTACTTTAAACTTTGGATCACTTTACCATTGCTACTAAGCTCCGGTGTAGTGGCCAGAGTGCACATTCCTCAGTTGGAGTAACAGTGATGTGACAGTAATGTGACATGGTCAGACAGTAGTTCCTTCATGGATCCTGTGATGGGAAGAACGCTGACCTAGGATGGTCCCAGTTTTAGGTGTGAGGAACTACACACATCTCTCAGAAGCAGTGTCGAATAGATTTCACTCTTGCCATTTCATGTCCTAGGAGCTGCTTTCTTAGACCAGAACATGGAAGCCATAGTTTATAACTGTCTATATTCTGAAGAGAAAATGAAATAAAACAGACACTTGTACTCTTTGTCTTTCCTGAATGTTAATGTGTAAGTAGAATATGTTTTATCCTAGATGTATTTGATGGTCATTTGCTGGGATCCACAGACAGCCAGGTGAAGGAAAAGTCAACCATGAAAGCCATCTTTGCTAATTTGCTTCCAGGAAACAGCTATAATCCCATTCCATTTCCTTTGTAAGTATTCAGAACCAAGTGGCATTCTTGCTACTTATTCCCTACTTACTTAGATCAGTTTATCTGCAAATATGTTTAAGTCTAAATTTACATTGTCCTAGCACAAAGAGAAAGCTTTTGGCGTATAATTTTTAGAGTGTTTTATCATTATATCAGAGAATGGAAGAAAACATTAATGTTGTTTAGTGTGTAAAGGCACTAGTTATGAAAACAGATACACAACATATATGTATCTATGTAAAGATAAATGCTAATCATTGATCTTTTTAAAGACTTTTTTGTGTAAGTTTTTAAATTTTACTTGTGTGTGTCTGAGTGCTCTGTGTGTGTGTGTGTGTGTGTGTGTGTGTGAGTGTGGTGGTACTTATGTATGCATATGCAAGTAAGTACCTATGTACAGAGCCCAGAGAAAGACGACGCCTGGTGTTCAGTCATATTTCTTCTCTTCTCTTCTCTTCTCTTCTCTTCTCTTCTCTTCTCTTCTCTTCTCTTCTCTTCTCTTCTCTTCTCTTCTCTTCTCTTCTCTTCT
>NC_034594.1:44270660-44291919 GCF_900095145.1 Mus pahari
TCCCCTCCCCCCATCTCTCTCTTAGATATTTTTTTATTTACATTTCAAATGTTATCTCCCTTCCTCCTTTCCCCTACAAGCACCCCCCCATCCCATCTCCCTCCCCCAGCTTTCCAACCCACCCACTCCCTCCTCCCTGCCCTAGCATTCTCCTATACTGGGGCATTGAGCTTTCACAGGACCAAGGGCCTCTCCTCCCATTGATGTCTGACAAGGCCATCCTCTGCTACATATGTAGCTGGAGCCATGGGTCCCTCCATGTGTACTCTTTGGTTGGTGGTTTAGTCCTTGGGCGTTCTGGGGTTACTGGTTGGTTCATATTGTCACTGAACCCATAGCTAGGCTGATGCCCAGCAAACTCTGGGGATCCTCTTGTTTGTGTCTCCCTTAGTACTGGGGACATGTACGGTCATACCTGGCCTTTTATATGGGTGCTAGTGATTTGAGCCATTTCTTTAGTCCACATTCATTTATCTTTAAAAGACATATTGCTGGGTGTGTGAGTGCATTCATTGTAACAGGATTCTGATAGGAGCAAATGGCCCATGTTTTCATATTTTTTTATGCTGTATTCACTCAGACTGGAAAGAAATACATAATGTTGTAAAAGCTTGTTTTTCTGTTGGTTGACCTGTCTGTCTGTCTATCAAATGCTGCCTTTGTTTTGTGGTACATGTGTATCCAATTCATTTGTTAATAAGAGTCTTTGTTTTTATTCAGTAATTAGGTTTTTATTTAGTGACTATTTACCACCCCTCAGGTGGAGAGCATTGCTCTTATGAACTTATGGTCTCGAAGGAGGAGATAAGAAGAGACTCACAGACAGTTTAGGATACATTACATGGTAGTCATATATAAAGGCTCGTTCTCTCAGCTTCAGAGAGTGTCTGTTTCTTCAATATCATTTGTTCCTTCCTATTAATGGCCTTTGTGTTCTCACCATCTTTCTTAATCAGGAAGCTGAGTTCTTTTCTGAAGACAACTTTACTAGATGGTTCTTCTATGCTCCAGTACTAACCAAATTAGGCCTCTATGTTTTATTAGAATTTTTATTCTTAATTTATGCTGCTATAATGAGTTTCCGTATCCTGGTTTGCTTATAAATGATAAAAAAACATATTTCTCACAGTGCTGGAGGCTGGAGGATCAAGCTCATGTCTGCAGGGTAGATTCTGAGGGTCCTTGACCAGGCCATCCTCACATGGTGGAAAGAGAGCTCACTTGTCCCTCTTGTCAGGGACACTACTTCCATTTAGGATGTCTTTATCCTTATGATCAAAAGGCACTGTCTCCTAATATAATTACACTGGGGCTAGGGTTTCAACTTAGGATTTGGAGAATGAGAGTTAAACACTCACCTGCAACAATTCTCTTACTGCATTTATCACAGAGAGTGGTTGTATTTATTTGTAGAATTGTTTCTTTACCATTGTGTACTACAAACAACCTGTTTCGTTCTCACCAGTGTATTGTTAACCGTGTACAAATATGGAAAATACTGAAATAGGAGTTTTCCTCAATACTGTTTTTCTCCCACATTGGATAGTCAGTAAATGGCATCTAAGGTAAAGTCAGTGACCTACCTAATGTTTCCAGAGGAGGTGAAGCAGAACTCAGGGAGCAAAATTTGGGTTGAAGTAGAGTAAGCACTCAGGTTCCATGTGATGACAGTAGAGTGGTTTTGCTGTGTTATTAATAGCTCTGGAACTGTTAGACAGTTTCTGCATAATTACTGGGAGCCATTCTCTGAAGGTTAGAAAAAGAACATTTTAGACTATTTATTGCATACTCCTTTTTGAAACTAGTATGGCCAAGGTCTTGACAGTCTATAAAGTTTTGGGTAACTATTCTGGAACCTTCAGATTTGAAAACTATTTTTTTTAATGTTTATTTTATGTCTATGGGTGTTTTGCCTGCATGTATGTCTGTGTACCAGGTTTGTGCCTGGAGCCTGGAAAGACCAGAAGAGAGCATTGGATTCCTCCTGAATAGAAGTGACAGACAGTTATAAACTGCCACGTGGCTACTAGAAATCCAATCTTGGTCCTTGTGCTCTTCACTGCTGAGCCAGCAATCTCTCCAAACCTCAATCCTATTTCTGACAATTTTCCAGTTGCTTTATAAACTTTTCTTGCTATTTTTATTGTTTATTTCATTTAGTTTCTCAGCATTTGCTTACGTTTTGGCTTTCTTAATTATGGTCACATTGCTCAATATTTAGTTATCTTAAATTGTCCAGAGATTTGATTGTACTGGGTTAATCAATTTTGTTTTTGATTTACTTCAAAGTGTGTTCTTATTTATTGGACAGTGATCCAGATAAACACTACTTAATGTATGAACATGAACGGGTGCCCATTGCTGTCTGTGAGAAAGAGCCCAGTTCCATCATTGCTTTTGCACTCAGGTATTACAAGCCTTCCCTGTAGTTACATCTGTGTCTTTTTAAGTCTGTCTGTTAGTTACCTTGTTTGCAGCTCTTTAGGTAGAAGCCAAAATGTATGTTTGTTAAGCATGAGAGTCTTTTTTTTGTATTTGAAAAGCTTTAACAATGGGATAATGCATGGCTTTTAAGCAAGTAGTTACTAATGTGACCTGGCATAGTCTCTGCTAAACCTTGAATATGCTGACCACTGTCTAGTTTATCCCTGGTAACTCTTACTGTGTGGTTTAGTTGTTAATGTAACAGTGAACCCATTTCACAGTATCTGATATCACTTTCTTCCTACTTTGCACACATGCTGGCTGAAATTTTCTACCTGGAGAATGCTATTTCTGTATCTTGTTCCAAAGATACATTTGGATGTTTAACTTAGTAATTACCATGATCTTAAAGAAGCATTGCACCTTTAAAATATTTAGATCTATTGTCTAAAATCCTCAGCATCTCCTTCATACAGCTATCATGGTAGTAGTGAATTTAGTTTAAATAGCATCTGAGGTGCTTAGCTAAAATTTTCCATTGTAAAGTATAAAAATAAAAAAAATTGTTTATGTATTGATTATAAAGTATCCCATTTATTGTAAAATATTTGATTATAAGCAAGATGTGGCACATAGATATTACATATACCAGAGTAAATAGTATGGTAGTATCTGATTCTGCCTTTATGAACTTTAGAGTTTATATTAGATAAGAATTCTTTTCTTACAAGAGCCTATAGAGTGATTTTTTCCCCTTTGTACTTTCGCATTATGAAGATGATATGTACTTCTTCCCTTATTGATTAATTACAGTCCATAGTTATTAAAGTCACAAGAATATAATCATTCTTTATAGTAATAGGAAGCAAGTGTCCTACCAGAGAGTATCTTTCAGTATTTTAGAAAAGTAATGGATCTTAGGCTGATAGTTGAAGAATCAGAGTTTTAAATTTTTGTAATGTTATTTTTTTTTTTTTTTTAAAAGTTTAGTTCCTTCAATAGAAAGTCACTTTCAAATTCCTGTCTTTTTGAGGGTTGTGTAGGGGTTGCTGATGGCTGTTAAACCCAGGGCCTTTAGATGCTAAGCAAGAGCTCTCCCACTGAGCTATATCCTACCCCTTATACACTGTTTTTGGATCATTCTTAAGATTATTAGATATGGTTGATTTGGTAATTTTTAGTTCTTTGTGAAGACATTAATCTTATTCATAAAGCTTGATTACTTTTGTTAATTCCTAATGTATTTGTTTAACTATGGGCACATAGTTATAATGATTATGCTTTTATAATGTAAAAGTTACTTTAAAACTTATTATTGTTAAAGAAGAACTTAATGTTTAACATTTTTAACCTATTTCTGCCCTAAGTTGTAAAGAATACCGAAATGCCTTAGAGGAATTGTCCAAAGCAACTCTGTGGAACAGTGCTGAAGAAGGGCTCCCAACCAATAGGTGATTCATGATTGAGTAAATTCTTTTAAAATTGAGCTATGTCATTGTTTTATATATCCTCATACTTTAGTTCTATGAAAGCATTTACTAGTACAGAATCTCCTTGGATTCACATAATTCCCTCAGCTAACTGTTGGAGTAACAAAATTCAAGTCTTGTAAAAGACCTTACACAGACCTTAGCGTGTAGTTTCTTACCTTGCTGTGATGTTTCACTTTGCACTGCAGGTTAAAACTTGCATATTTTTTAATGATAAAGAAAAGCGGCTGTTTTATTTAAAAACTGGGAAAGTTTGTGCTATTGCTTGGCTTTATAATTTTAAGTGTTTGTAAACTTTCTATAGTACTAAAAATCCTAATATTTAGAAAATAAGTACTCAAATCAGTCTTCTTAGCATGTTCTGTGTTTTAGACAGAAATTGGCTTAGGCTTATCCTTACTGAAATAAATTCTACTGTTTTAGTGAACTGATATTATCTTTGTAACTAAAGTAAGAAAAATGATATTGGTATATTTTGGTAATTGACTTACAGTTCTGAGTATGGGAATTTTTTATTAAAGTCTTTTTTTTTAAACATTTTTATATACTTTAATAGTTCTAGTAATTCATTTTTTAAAACCTAGTAGATGTTTCAAAATTTTTTTGTAACTTGTGTTTTTCAAAATTATGAATCAAATTTCTGATATTGGGGGTGATGTTAGATAAGGAATACAGTACTTTAGGAACTAGAATTCTTGGTTTTTGTTTTTTTATCTGACTATCTTCAAATTCTTTCTTTTCTTTCTTTCTCATGGTAGTGCTTTAGATAACAGGCCAAAGAGTAACAGCCCTATTAGACTACCTGAAATCAGTGGAGGACAGACAAACCGCACAGCAGAAGCAGAACCTCAGCCAAGTAAGATTCAAGGCTTCTGTGATGTTCATTCATTCATTCATTCATTCATTCATATTTATTTGTGTGTGTGTGTGTTAGCATGAATGTGGAAAGCAGAAGACAACTTGTGGAAGTTTTTTGGTCCCACAGTGTGGGTCTCGGTGATCCTTCTCAGGTTCTTGGGCTCAGAGGCAGGTGACCATTACCACTGAGCTGCCACTGGCCCCACATGCAGACATTTCTATAATTGTTATATTCGTGATTTGTGGAAGAAAACAAAGTTGATAAATGTCTTAGTCAGGGTTTCTATTCCTACACAAACATCATGACCAAGAAGCAGGATGGGGAGGAAAGGGTTTATTCAGCTTACATTTCTACATTGCTGTTCATCACTGAAAGAAGTCAGGACTGGAACTCAAGCAGATCAGGGAGCAGGAGCTGATGCAGAGGCCATGGAGGGATGTTCCTTACTGCCTTGCTTGCTCTGGCTTGCTCAGCCTGCTCTCTTATAGAACCAAGACTACCAGCCCAGAAATGGCACCACCCACAAGGGGACCTCCCCCCTTGATCACTAATTGAGAAAATGCCTTACAGCTGGATCTCATGGAGGCATTTCCCCAACTGAAGCTCCTTTCTCTGTGATAACTCCAGCCTGTGTCAAGTTGACACAAAACTAGCCAGTACAATAAGAAATGCCACTTAGTAAGAATTGGTCTTTGAAAAATAAACATTTTTAACATCCTTTTTAAAGATGTCTTGCTTTTTCTTTACTTTTCCTTGAAATATACATTCAATTTACAGAATTTAAAACATGTAGAAGCCCTTTGTGAAGAAAGAGGATCTGTCTTTCTTAAGCTTTCAGTTTAAAATGCACAACCTAAGAAAGAGCAGCAATGTACAGTTTCTAAATTTTATGTTCTTATTGGCATAATAAAAACTTCTTTGGTTTTGTCTTTTAAACTTTACCGACCTCACATAAGAGTTATCTGGTGTATCTATATTTTTAGGAAGGAACCTGAGCTTCAGTTTAATTACTGCTGATGGCCAGACAGAGAGAGACAGAACTGGGACTTGACAGTGACTCTTGTTAACTATCTGCTGATACTTTGGGTCAGTAGACCCAGCAGCTCAGCTGCCTGTAAAGCTTAACAAATAGCAGTTCATTTTCTGAGGTGACGTTTGTCTAGGCAGGCAGTTGCTGGTATTGAGCTACTCAGCATTGTTTTGATAATAGAGGGATATTTCCTTTGAATTTTTTTTCTATTTTTGTTAAAGACCTGATATTCCAACTTTGTGTTGAAGCTGAGAGAAGAGTGGTGTAAGCTGTATTTGGCCACTTTGTTAAAAGTACTCTGTGCTCTAGAGTTGTGTTGGTCAGGACTGAGTCATAGAGCCAGCTACCTCTCTGTTTATACAAATCATCACCTGCCTTTTGGGACTCTATACATGGCTATCCCTACAAAAACTGCTGTTCTGTTAGCAAAGACTTGTGCACCAGTGGGTATTAAGTACTTTCATGGTTGATTCTTTATGAATTTTGTAAGTGATAAATTATTAGTCATACATATTAATATATTTAGTAAAACTCAAAACTATAAAAAAAGCAAAAGTATACATTTTTGCCATCCTGTTAAAAAGATTTTATTTTTATTCATGTATACGTCTGTGTATCTGTATGCTGTGTGTTTCCTTGGAGGACAGAGAGGGTGTCAGGTCCTCTGGAGCTAGAGTTATTGGCAGCTTTATGAGTGCTGCGGATGTGCTTTGAACTGCTGAGTCATCTGTCCAGCACCTATTTATTTTTAATTATGTGTGGGGACCTGTGTATGGGTGTGTTCATTTGAGGTCAGGTAGAAGAAGGTGTTAGATCTCTTAAAGCTGGAGTTGAGGCAGTTTTGAGGTGTGTGATGTGGGTACTGGGGACAGAACTCAGGTCCTCAGCAGGAGCAGTGCAATGCTCTTAGTAGCTGTGCTGACTTTCCAGCCCTCTATGGTATATGTTACTTCATTGGTTTTTTTAGTTGCTACAATATTATGAGAACTTGCTGGTAATTCATTCTACTGCTTAAAATATAGCTACTTTTATAAGGATTTTGAGTGGTTTTCTGGGGAATTTAAGATGTTGACCTTCAGTTAGCAGAACATTTGTCTTGTTTCTGATGAGGGCAAATGGGGAAAGGACTTAGAAACAGCAGCAACATGGGGAATTGCAATTTGTGAATGAGAATATCTGTATAATGCAGACTCAGTAACATCACACAATGGTTATTGCCAACAAAAGGTTGAAAACTTTTAGTTTTTAGTTTTAGTGACCTGTACTTACATTAATGTGGTACCTTTTATTTTTAAGCCAAAAAAGCTTCAGGAATGTTGTCCTTCTTCAGAGGAACAGCAGGGAAGAGTCCTGATCTGTCTTCTCAGAAGAGGGAGACCTTACGTGGGGCAGACAGTGCCTACTACCAGGTTGGGCAGGCTGGCAAGGAGGGGATGGAGAGTCAAGGCCTGGAGCCTCAAGGTGCGTTGTCAACTATATGTGCTTATTTTTATGCTTTAATTTATTTCTTTAGCTTTGTGTATTTTTTAAATAGGTTTAAGTAAATAATTCTTTGCTGAAACCAGGCCATCCACTCCGTTTTAACTCTTTAGTGCAATAGACCAGAAACTGCATGATACTTGGAGTCTGTCTGGCTTCAGATGTCTATACTGTTAGAATGTTAGATGCCTGCATGTGTTAGAGTCAGAAAACCTCACTGTCCATATCTATAAGACAAAAGCAATGTCTTATAAGGGCTAAATGGCATTTGTATATATGTAAAGATAACTTATAATATGTACTCAGTTTTTCAGTGCCCTATTACCCCCTGCAGATGTTTTCTTCCTTTTCCAGTCCTTGTAAAATTATGGTTATTTATATGCACCTTCATTTTGATCCTTAAAAACTGTGTTTACCTAATTATATTTAGATTTGGCAAATTTGACCAACTCTACTACCTGATTAAAAATAAAATTTTATCAGAATAGGGCCATGTGCATTTATTTCCTGTTGTCTGATTGCTTCACATCAAATTGGCCAGTTGAGAAGTTGTAGCCTAGTTAAGTGTTTACTGTTGGACTCTTTAGAGGAATTGTTTGGTGATATATAAGTTAAATTATGGGAGAGAAGTTTAAAAATATAGCAATTGCACTTCCTTTTTCTTTTTTTTAAAGATTTATTTATTTATTATATGTAAGTACACTGTAGCTGTCTTCAGACACACCAGAAGAGGGCGTCGGACCCCATTACAGATGGTTGTGAGCCACCATGTGGTTGCTGGGATTTGAACTCAGGACCTCTGGAAGAACAGTCAGTGCTCTTAACCTCTGAGCCATCTCTCCAGCCCGCACTTCCTTTTTCATGTAGGGATTTTGTCTGGCTTGAAAAGCCCTACTCCTAACCAAGAATCTATTAGCAAGAAATTGATTCTTGCTGGGCAAGGAGAATCAGTTCTCTCCAGTGGAGTGTCACTGGGTTTATCAACCACACTCCAAGGCAGGCCCCATGCCCAGCAATAATTGGCCAGCATAAAACAGACTCTGTGCTTTTCTTTTTTTTTTTTTTTTTTTTTTTTGTAGTTAGGACAGAGTGAATTGGGGAAGGTTTTGTTCTTGTTTCATGTTTTTTTTTTTTTCATCCTTTTTTTTTTTTTTTTGAGAAAGAAGGAGAGGACACAAAAGCATGAAGTTGTGTGGGGAGGGAGTGTCTTGCAGGAATTGAGGGAGGGGAAAGAATATGATCAATGTACATTGTGTGTGTGTGTGTGTGTGTGTGTGTGTGTGTGTATGTATATAATATATATATATATATATATATATATATATGTATGTATATATAAACCAAAATCCTCAGATTGGCTTGGTGGTACACAACTATATCCTAGCACTCAACAGGGTTGAGTCAGGAGGATTGCGAGTTCATGGCTAATTTAGGTAATATGGTAACACCTTGCTTCAAAACAAAGCAAAACAAAACAAAAATAATAGCAGCTGAAAAAATTTTTACTATTAATTAAAATATTTGTTTAATATTTGTATGCTCCCATTGTACTATAGGTATCTTTAATGTGTCCCTTGGAGGGATATGAAGGGCTATGATGCTTAGCAAGTGATTGTGAAGTATAAAAATTAGAAATGGTTTGTTCTACATTATTGCGATGCCTACTAAGACTGTAATATATTGAAAAAGCATTTTTTTTTGTACCTAGAAAAAAGTATCATAAATATGGATAGGGAAACCACGGGGATTCTTGGTGTAAAAGCTGAGTTTACTGTATCGCTGCCACACAAGTCACTTGCATGTAAGAAAATGATCCAGCCTGAAATATTGAAATCCCAGGAAAAAACATCACATTTTTTACTGAAGTCATTTGCACAGTTTGTCTGTCTAATGTGTGCTTTATAATAATTTGATTAGGATATTTTTATTACTGATTTACTAACTTCTATTGCTATATTGGGAAAAAAAGACAAAATGAACTTATAACTTATGCTTTGCTTTTACTAATGATATTAAACCTTTTAGATGAAGTAGATGGAGGAGATACACAGAAGAAACAACTCACAAATCCTCATGTGGAACTTCGTAAGTATGCAATGACATTTGTCTATGGACAGGGATGATAAGATAAATAACTTCATTCTAGATAAATGTAGTTTTTATTTTTTTGTTTTTTTTGGAGACAGGGTTTCTCTGTATAGCCCTGACTGTCCTGGAACTCACTTTGTAGACCAGGCTGGCCTTGAACTCAGAAATCTTCCTGCCTCTGCCTCCCAAGTGCTAGGATTAAAGGCGTGTGCCACCACGCCTGGCAAGTTTTGTTTTGTTTTTTTTTTTTTCTTTCTTTTTAAATGAGTGTTAGGTATTGTTTGAGTTTTATTTAATCTATAATTCTGTACATAAAATTTGTATTATTTATTTTTCACCATTTAAATGGTAATTTATTAAAAATATATTTTAGTTTTAAAATTTAAATATTTTCTTCTATGTAATTGAGAGATGCAGAGCTTGGCAAGCAGCATTAAGATGTTTATTTAGGGCTGAGGATGAAGTGCTCACCTGCCAAGCAGTTTTGACCCTGGGCTCAATCCTTGCTACCACATACTCATAAAAGGCAATGTTTTAAGAGCTGCTTTAAAGTATAATGAAGAAAAGACAGTGGCCAGTGTAGTAGAACAGAAGGTTTTTGTTTGTTTATTTTGTTTTTTGTTTTGTTTTGTTTGTTTTTTGGTTTTTTGAGACAGGGTTTCTCAGTGAAGTCCTGGCTGTCCTGGAACTCTCTCTGTATACCAGGCTGACCTCGAACTCAGAAATCCGCCTGCCTCTGCCTTCCAAGTGCTGGGATTAAAGGCGCACACCACCACTGCCTGGCTTAGAACTGAGTTTTATATTGAGGTCTTAGAAGATAAGTAAGAACGGTTAGATGAGATTCCCTGATACTGTGAAGCTCACCATAACACAGTTGACATAGACCAGGACTTTTACTTCATTAGGAAAGATGTTATCCCCGAGAATCCTAACGGGATGTGTTTGCTGCTTGGAGAGGGAAGGAGAGATTTTTC
This sequence comes from Mus pahari, assembly GCF_900095145.1. Lineage (NCBI taxonomy): Eukaryota > Metazoa > Chordata > Mammalia > Rodentia > Muridae > Mus > Mus pahari. The sequence goes on from NC_034594.1 coordinate 44,281,005, forward strand.
CGCTTTATGTACCACCTCCTCCTCTTCCTCCTCTTCCTCCTTCCTCTTCCTCCTCTTCCTCTTCCTTAATCTCTTTGTAGAATTTTCTGATGCTAATGCCAAGTTTTACTGTCGTCTGTACTACGCGGGAGAGTTCCATAAGATGCGTGAAGTGATTCTGGGCAGCAGCGAGGAGGATTTCATTCGTTCCCTTTCTCACTCATCTCCCTGGCAGGCCCGGGGAGGCAAGTCAGGAGCTGCTTTCTATGCCACCGAAGGTAATTCTTCTTACTCACTGGTGCAGAGCCCTTGTCCTTTGCCTTGAGACAATTAACGAAGCACTTGAAGTGGCACTACATATTAGCTGTTGACAAACAGAGTTCTCTAGTTTCATTCTGTCCCTGAGAAGAAGAATAAAATCTTAAAAGACTACAAGCTCAGATACTGGTCAGGTACTTCCTGAACTCTTTCGAGTTCTGAGTTTTTCAAATGCATGCAGAAACTATATTAGTTACTTTCATATCTCTGGGATCAAGCCTAAGCGGGTTTCAGCTCATGTCTCAGCTCGAGTGGTTGGCAGCTGGAGCATGTTCTGGTAGGTAGCTATTCATGTCATGACAGACAGCAGAGAGTGAGGCTGGAATGGGGTGAGTATAATCTTTCTTTGTTCAGCAGCTGGCACCCACTTCCATTCCTTCCCACAATAGTATCACCAGACTGAACAAGCTTGCAAGCATGGGTCTGTGGGGGACATTTCAAATTTAAACCATAGCAGACTCTCAGTTGGGTGCCACAGAACTGATGAGAGAAAGGGAACAGTGTTTGGCCAGAATATAGAAAGACCAACTTCTTTCCTACACAAGCTTACCCAATAGTAAACAGTGTGACACTTTGTATGTTTAATATTCTGCTTTGCATACCTGTTGAATGCTAAATTTGTGTACTTTGCAAATGTATACTGAATGCAAGAAAATATACATCAGTTGCATGATAAAAACTTTAATAACTTCAAGAGTCCTTGAAATAGAGTTATAAATGGAGTTATAGGCATTTTTGTTCATGTATCATCAGGGCTCCTAGCATTTTAATCACTTGAGAATTGCTTTTTGATCAAAATTTTCACTGTGTGGTTTAAAAGAATACCTTGAAATAGAAAATAAACACTATTTGGAGTCTCTGGAATGATTTCACTTTCATGGATAATATGTACTGTGATACATGTGAAATTTCTTCCTTGTAGATGATAGATTCATTCTGAAGCAAATGCCTCGTCTGGAAGTCCAATCTTTCCTTGACTTTGCACCACACTACTTCAATTATATCACAAATGCTGTTCAACAAAAGGTAGAAATACTAAGTTGTGGTTTGTGGTTATAGTGCATTGGGTTTTCTATATCCTCAGTTTGTCCTGATAGAAGTTGTCTCCGGTAAGAGCAGGTCACATGGACACCGCTCTCTCTTACTCTATTGGGTTGTGATGGAGTGCACAGTTTTTAGATATTTTTCCTACCTCTGCCATTGAGAAACCATGTAACCTTAAGCAATTAACTTTTGATTGGTATATACATACCTATATACATATATAAGTTACTATAAAATATTAAGACCAGATGAAATTAGATACCCATTTAATAACATTTTTATTGAGACAAAAATATGAAACATGTTGATAAATGGCAGATGCTTGCTGAACTAGAAAAGAAACCAATGAGTAGCTTATGTTTGTCCACTTGTCACAGAGCCATGCATGTAGGGTAATTGTTGTCAAGTAATAATTGCAAATTATTTGAGGGGAATGTCCATATGAAGATAAAGTTTTTGAATTTGAACAGCTGTGCAGGGCTATTGTACTGTACAATTTAAGGACCTACTATTGTTACTTGCATGCATTTTATTCAACTGGAATTTCTGACACTGAAGAGGTTCAAAGGCCTATTCCTGGTATATCAACAGAAAAATCATTTCTGGGCATTACATGGAGAAATCAGGTATTATATCACCTACAGATAATTTTATTTTGGTAATAGTTTATTTTGATCTTTTCTTGATTAGAGGCCCACCGCCTTGGCTAAAATTCTTGGAGTTTACAGAATTGGTTATAAGAACTCTCAGAACAACACTGAGAAGAAGTTAGATCTCCTTGTCATGGAAAATCTTTTCTATGGGAGAAAGATGGCACAGGTGAGGACCCTGGACTTTGTGAGGCATTTGGCTATGAGGACTTTTGTCCTTTGGTTCTTGAATGTAGTAAATTTGAGGAATGTGTTATTCAGGAGTGCACATTTCACTTATTTTTGGAAGAAAGAAAAATTGGTTTGTAACTCATCTTAAAATTGAACATATCCAATGTTCTAGAATCAGGTTGTTGGTGGTCTATGAAGGGTGATGTTCTTTAAAATTGAATTAGTTTAGTCCTGTAGTCTCAATGACCTGTCAGCCATTTGTCTGCTTTTAGAGTCCCTGTTGGTCTAGATGTTGTGAGAATGGCATTGCTAACAACTGTAGAGAACAAGGCACTTCATCCAAACGTTAAACAGTGCTTTTGAAGTGCCTCTCCAACATAAGTCTTCTCCATAAAGACATAAGCCTTGTGGTTACATCGAATTTAGCATAGTAGTTTGTCACTGAGAATGCCTTTGTATGCGAGCACTGGCTGAGCTACACTGTGTGCTTATTGCCTTTACATTGTGCCAGTAGCTGTAACATTTTCATGAGCCAGGACTAACTGGCTAGCATTGGTTTGAGAATGGGCTGGTCCTGGTCATCAAGCTTTTTGGCATTTCTTACCCTCCAGATAGTCTGAAATTTGTGATCTCACTTTATATTGCCTTAAGTGATTGTATAGAGTTTTAGTATTTTACGTTTCCTAAGAGTATTTGTGTTTTCTTTCATACTGTTGGATGATCCAATGATAAACTTGTTACTATATTTTAAAATTGATTAAATTGACAGATTATTTCTGAACTGTTTTAATAACTGAGTACCTGTGTATTTTGTATGATACTATTATATCATCATGAATTTAATGTATCGTATAATATGTGTTTTATGTGTTATATAATTATATTGTTGTATATTTATGATTTAGATTAGAAAAGTTAAATTTGAAATAAAATTTAAAAGTACATATTTTGGCAGTAACTACAAGGGATCTTTTTGCCTTTTAATTGCACCAGTTAACCATTGTGGCAAATTTGCACAAATAATACAGAATTTTTGTTTTGCTAGGTTTTTGATTTGAAGGGTTCACTTAGGAATCGAAATGTAAAAACTGACACTGGGAAAGAGAGCTGTGATGTGGTTCTGTTGGATGAAAACCTCCTAAAGATGGTTCGAGACAACCCTCTCTATATTCGTTCCCATTCCAAATCTGTGCTGAGAACTTCCATCCACAGCGATGCCCATTTCCTTTCCAGCCATCTCATTATAGACTATTCTCTGCTGGTTGGGCGAGATGACACTAGCAATGAGCTTGTGGTTGGCATCATAGGTAAGTCAGTAACCGTGCCCTGTTCACAGCTCAGGGTTAACACTGGAGTAGAATCTCAGAGGTTCTGTTGAATTGGTTCAATATTACAATCACTGAGTACTTTCGAGGCTTTCATTTGTAATTTCAAGTTAACAAGTTTTCATTCTAGTTTTTTCTGTTCAGTTTCTTCATTTCTAAACACACATAAAAGGTAATGATAATTACTTTAAAAAGAGACACTGTGTCACATTTGTGAGAGTTAAACAGAGTAATGTGGGAACAGTCCTTGGAACACACTGTAAAGGTGCAGTATAAATCTTACAGCAGTGTTTCTGTTCATGCTGCCTTCTTTCTATCCCTAGACTACATTCGAACATTTACATGGGACAAAAAACTTGAGATGGTTGTGAAGTCAACAGGAATTTTAGGAGGACAAGGTGAGAAAATGTTGATTTGTTTATTTTTAACACTGTTCTCATATATTCCTTGAATGTTTAAGACTTTAAAGCATGGTAGCCAGGCATGGTGGTGTATTGCAGTCTCAGTGCTTAGGAGTCTAAGGTAGGAGTATCATGACTTCAAGGCTAGCTTTGGTACATTAGACTCTTCTCTCTATACACAAAATGAAACAAACTCAATGTGGCTGTCTCTGATTTTGCCATTTCTAAAATGACCTTAATATAAAGAAGTATATAAGTGGGGAAATATTAGATTTAAATGCCAGAGATTTTCAAAATAAGTTTTTAAAAAGCCAGAGATTTTGAATAAAAGATTGTCTTTGATGAACACTTGATAGCTTCTGGATTCTGTAGTTCATTTCTGAGTTTAGATGTCCCATCCTTCAAGAGAACTCATCTTCAGAAGGACTCTACCTGCTTCAGAGTGCTTATGGCAGTGTATGTTTGCCCATTTGTTGTCAGTTGCCCAATTGAATTAAAGCAGCTTTATTCCTCCCTTTGTCTTTCACTGTCTTAGGTAAAATGCCAACTGTGGTCTCTCCAGAGTTATATAGGACTAGATTTTGTGAAGCAATGGACAAGTATTTCTTGATGGTGCCAGACCACTGGACAGGGTTGGATCTGAATTGCTGAAATCACACAGATGATTTGAAAAAGACTGTGAACGAAAGAGGATCTGAAGAAGAAACCCAAACTATATGATGTTTTGTTTCTTTGTCATATAGACCACTGAACACAAAGACCTTTCAGTTCTATGACTGTCTTTAGATTGGCTTTAGACTGTCCATGACTGCAGGGTAAAAAAGCCCCATGGATTTGCTTTTGATATTTGCTATTATCTGCCTGTAAATGGGAAATTGTAAAAGTTAAATACAATGTTCTTTTCAAAGGGCTGTGATTAGAGATGACTATATAGATGGAGTAAGATATTGAGTTGTCATACTTACTAACTCAATTGCTTGAAGAGAAAAGTGCTGTCTGATAGACATTGTCTGGTAGACTGACAGGTAGACTGTCTAGTAGACTGTGACTGTCTGGTAGACTGTGACTGTCTAGCATCACATTTGTTACTTTTTTCCCTGAGAAGGCACTTGCAGACCTTCTTGGTTTGGTATGTTTCCTGTGTAGTGACTTTATGTTTGTTCTTATAATATCTGAAACATTTAGGAAAAAATCTGATTTATTCCATTAATGGCCAGTTAAACAGATTGGTGCTTGCTTTATTAGGAATTTGACTTAAATTAGGAATCCTGCCATAATCTATATTCTCCAACTGTTTTGATGCTTTCACATTCTACCTTCTATGCAGGTGACAAGAGCCTTTAGTCCTTAGCTTGAAAGCCTTTCTTTCTTAGAACATTTTAAGGAGCTTGTTTAAAACATTTGTGTAATGTGCCAAACAGCACTTAATCTGCATGTATGTTCATAGTCTAGATTTCCCTCTCATTTTGGGGAAGCAAAATAAGCAGGAAATAAAACTGTAGTCACTGAAGCCCTGAGTGAAGAATTAATAATGAAGGATTTTTTTAATGGCAAAGAGAAACTGGGTGAGAATCAAAAATGTGGGGTTTTGTTGTTTGTTCTTGTTTTTCTAATATATATAGTTGTAAAGTATCTTTTAACACTACTAGCAGTTAGGTGGGGTTTGTAAAATTTAAAAGTTTTCAGTACAGACAGTCTGATTTTAAGTTTCCATCACACTGACCGGTGCTGCTGAGAGCTGCTGAGAGGTAAAGTGACTCCTACTTAAGGAGTAGTTTACCAGTCAGCAGTCTCATCTCACAAGTGACCGGAAATCCTCAACTGTGAGCAGAGGCTTTCACCCCACAATATGCGAGTGTTTCTCTTGCCTTTTCTGTAAAAAGGATATTTGGGCATTTATAAAGTTGTAAGGATTCCATTTTATTCAGACTTTATCTCATATCATGTTAATATTCACAAAGGGCAGACAGAGGACAGTCTGCACCTGAGTCTGCACAGTGTGGCAGGTTTGCTGTGACAGTGAAGCAGTAGCTGGCTGTTGGTTACTTGTTGAGTGTGTGGCTAAACAAGGGTGATGTCTGCCTGATGTTAGGCCTCGGCCTCTTCAGTGCCTTGGAAAGATGGACCAAACACTGAAGAGTCCAGCTGTGACGTTAAAGATCAGTAAAGGAGTGTCTAGATTTGAAGATTTCGTAGCACACAAAGCTTCCAGGGACAAAGGCTTTTGTGTCTGGTTTGAAATGCCAACTGTTGTGTCTCTGTTCATTTTTCTGTGTGATTGATTAGGCTATAGGACCCTCTCACTTCCTGTAGGACTAGAGACATGCTTTGCCTAGCTGGGGTTGTGTTGTTTCTGTTTTTCTCTTTGGTTTCAGTACAGTGTGTATCTGAGCTGAGCTCCAGGGGAGTAACTCCTGACAGTAACATGGCATGTCCATTTTCTCTTGTCCCTGATTGAAGAGCAACTTTGCTTTTTAAAGTATTGTTTAAAGTAAGTAAATATTGAGGTATTTTGGTGACTTTCCGAAGCAAGAGTTCCTGCTTTGAAAGCTTGATTTGTTTTTGTTTTTAAATTAATGTCTGGCTGGTGTTAATAAAGGGGAAACACATAATTGAAATGTTTTGCGTGGTACAAATGTGTGACTCCTAGCTGCTGTGTTTAGCAACTGCTGTGTATGTGTGTGTATATAGTGTTCCCAGTGCTTTGAATCGAATGGCTGTTGTCCTCCTTACTCTCTTTCATGGCCTAGAGAATATTAATGCTGAAAAGCTGTGAATAAGGAAGAAATCTCATGCTCAAAATATGAATTCCAAAAGTAGCTGATAGTAACATGAGAAAATTATGCCTATGTGTTGCTGTGTATAAAAATCTTGTTTATAAATATGAAATTTTTTGATGACGTAAAATTTTGTTTAAAGAATAGAATTTGAATTTTTCCTGTCTGCTTGAGAAAAGAAAGCTGAAATAAGCTGGAGAGGCCTTTTGTAGTCTATTGAGTACTTATAGATTCTCAAGATTTCCTATGTAAGGACAGAGCAGGTGTTTTCTAGCTTTAACATCTATGTAAATAATGGGGTCACTCATGAGCATTCGCTTGAGGTGGCTTTGTGGTGGATGGCTTCTCAGCACGTTAGCCATTGGCACTAGGCTTCTGTGGAAGTGCCAAGGAGGTAATGTGCCTGTGGCAAGTCATCTGAGTTTCAAGTGTGAAAACTTGTGAGCCTGGGACCAAGTCTTCCCAGGACACCCGGTCTCCAAAGTGACTTACGCAGTATTCAGACCTTCTGTGCAATGCCTTTGTTTGGGTTGTTTTTGTAACGGGTGCAGTGTATTATAGGAAAAAAAGGAAACTACAATCACAAGCAGTTTTGTTTAATGCTGCTTTGTCAGTTTTGTAAAAGAAAATGTACATAATGTCTTTCAACAGGTTTTAGACTAGAGGAAATAACATTGTAAATCACAGTAGCCTAATTTAATAGTAAAAGTACTTAATGTATTATAATGTGTATATTTCTCTAACTTTGTTTCCAGCTGTTTTATATGATTGACATGTTATTTAAAGATAACTACCATAGCTTCTTAGAGACTTATACTGTAAATAAAGAGGATCTTCAATAAACTGGAATTTACTTATTCTACTATATTTCAGATCTGTTTGAGGAAATTAACAAAGTGAGAGAAGTTGAACTCAACTCTATAGACCAGGCAGGCTTCAAACTCACAGAAAATCACCTTCCCCTATGAGTACTGGGATTAAAGGCATGTGCCACCAGTGCCCAGCCCTCAGTCTTGAATGACTTGTAATGCCCATGGCTGTATAGGCCTTCCAATGTTTAGTTTTTTTGATAAAGCATTCAGGGAAGTGAACCCCTTTTCTGTACAAAATCTTCAGATTGTGTGGGTGGATGGTACTCTATCATTCATTATTTTCTCCCATCAGCTTGAAGACAATTCCTGTACTGGCTGAAGCTGAAACCATCTTGGTGGAACTTATGGTTGTGGTCTCTAGGCCATGAGGCCCACTTTCCCTTAGATTCATGAGGGCAAAGCTGAGAGAGAGGGGGGTGGGCTAGGTAGAAAGGTTTGTAGTCATTGTCCCAAGCTTCTGACCTTCAGGCTAGACTCCTCCCGGTTACCTAGCAACAACAAGATAACAAGCCCACTGAGAGGGGCAGCTTGGCCCCTCCTTGCTCTCTTAATCTTACTCCCCTTACTCTCTAACCTCTAACTGTCTAGCCTTTTTTTTCTCTCCTTCCCCCACCCCACCCCCCGTTCTCTCCTCTTGGCCATGGCTGGTCTCTCTCTCTCTCTCTCTCTCTCTTTCCACCTTCTCTCTTTCCCCCTGCTTTTCTACAATAAAGCTCTAAAACCATAGACTGTCTCTGTTCATCAAGGCCCGCTGTGCTTGGACAGTGGGATAAGCTTTCTCCTAACGAGCTGTGCCTAATCCCCCATCTCCTGTCAGAAGGCCTTCCGGTACTCCAGCCACAGACTGGACTAAGGACTCTCTTGCCTGCGTGGGAACCTCTCTCCCTCTGCCCTCTCTTCTTGTGTCTCTGAGCCGAGAGTGTTGCCCCTGGTACCGGGGGCTGCCCCTCGTCCACCCTCCACAGTGTGGGGTCAGTGGCTTCCTGCAGCCAGATGCCCACCCGGAAAGCATCCGGCAGTCCTCCCGTGTCTGCCTGCCCAGAGCACAGGAGCTCTGGTTGGACGAGGGCTCTCTGCATCCCCACACCCATAGCCTCACACTGAGTGTGCCCCAGAGATGGCTATGGCTAGGCCATGTGGGGAAGTAGGGAGGCCACAGATTTCAAGAATGGTCATCTTTGCTCTTGTAGGATGGAAGAAGTGAATGGTAGGAAGAAAAACACAGTAGGTTCTCCAGTCCAGTAACCTAATGTCTTTTGTTCTAGAAGTTAGAAAATTCCTAAGTCAATGCTTAGGGAAATTAAGGAATTTTTAATTTCATCTTAGCAGTTATATGCTATAGTAAGATACATAGAGCAAAATTTACCATCTAAAAATTTTAAGTTAAAATTCAGTGCTGTGAAGCACCGTCATATCTTCCAAACCCCAGGTAAGTACCATCTGCTTTGTAAGATGTGATTATCCAAGTTACCTCATATAAATGATTTCATGACTCTCCTGCTTCACTTACATATTCTATGTTATGACAAGTGTTACCTGCTTAATATTTGATACATCCTCTATTCAAAATACTATATTAAAAGGAGTTTGGGAGCTGGGATAGGAGCTTGTTCTGTCCACTCCACACACTGGTCGGATGTTACCATAACTGTCAGACCCCATTTGGGGGACATGGAGCTGACTTCGTAGCTAATGCTTTGGGGGATTCTGTTTTTGGTGTTGGGAGCCTGTTTCCAAAGTGATGTAAGTGGTAAGTACTGAAAGTTTAGGTTTCCAGCATTTGAAGACCAGATATAATAAATCAGTTCTACAGTCTTGTTCTCTTTATTCCTAATGTGTCTGTTTTTTATTGGGAATTTCATACATGCATATAACATGCTTTGATCAAATCTATCCCCCTTTGTTCCCCTCTTCAGTCTTTCCCCATTCCCCTCCCTACATCTTCATTCCCATGTTCATGTGTTCCGTATTTAAACCTACTGTGTCTACTCCGTGCTGCCAGAGTGGGTATGGGATCATCACCTGGAGTACAAGTAGCCTCTCATGAACCAGCTAGCTCACGGGAAAACGGATTCTCCCTCTCCCAGCGGGCTCCCAAGTCTGTTTGGAACTTGTTTTTGACAGAATATTTAGACCTTTGACTCAAGAATACCTCAGTAGTATAAGGAGGGTTAGTTCGGCCAGGGAACCTTTCCAGGCTAGCAAAGAGTGAAGAAATTCTCCTTAGGCCAGTTAAGGCCTCCTTTGACATGAAATGCAAGTGTGTGCCAGCAGATAACTCAGGGGTAATAGTGCTTGCTGCCAAACCTGAAAGACTTGAATTTCATATTTTTCTCACACACACACACACCATAGTGGAAGACGAGAGCCCCATTCCTGCAGGGTTTCCTCTGATCTCCTCATTGTGTGCATGCATAGAAAAGAACTCTTAACTTAAATTGCAGGAATGATGTAGCCCCTTCTAAACATCTAAATACCCCAAATAGGAGACATGGGTTGACCCTGTGATAGCTATTCATGATTTTCAACTAGGCTATATCTGGAATTAAATACAAGCAGCTGGGGCACCTGTGGGGGATTTTTTTTTTTCTTAATCAAATCATTTAAAATGGAATGATCCACGTTTATTTCGGCTCTTTCGAGGTGGGAAGATCCACCTTTAATCTGGGCCACACCTGGGGACAGCCTATATTAAGGACATGGAAGAAGGAGCTCTCTTTGCCTGCTTGCTCTCACTCTGGCTGGCAAGTCCATTACTCTGCTGTCATTAGAGCCTGCTTCTTGGGGATTCTGGTGTATAGTGAAGACCAGCAGAGACATCAGCCCTGAGGACTGAACTCTGCCTACTAGGTTCTTAGGGTTTCTATTGGTAGATAGTCGTTGTTGGGTAGCAGTAAGCCTCTCAAATTATATATTCATAACATCTTGTGCAACACCTCTTTTGGTTCGGTCAGAGAACTCTTTACTAACACAGACCCCTTTGAAGTAATTTTGACTGCCTTATGCCTGCTGGCATTTCTAAGCTCATTATTTCTGTATTAGATAGTGAATATTATGGGGGGTTTGAGTATGATTTAATGCACTCAGGTATATATGGAAACTGACAAATGTCATTCATGTGCAGGTGTAAAGGACAAGGCTTTTACCATCTGACAAAGGTCTCTCGTGCCTTTTGGCCATCAGAGCGTTTAGAAGAAGATACGCACTGTTACTAAAATAATGGGCCCTTTGGATTCACCGTGGCCATCATGAACTAGGCAACTTTGTCCAAGATCACATGTTGTCTTAGTCAGGGTTTCTATTCCTGCACAAACATCATGACCAAGAAGCAAGTTGGGGAGGAAAGGGTTTATTTGGCTTACATTTCCATACTGCTTT
>NC_034594.1:44292159-44295552 GCF_900095145.1 Mus pahari
CAACTGAAGCTCCTTTGTCTGTGATAACTCCAGCTGTGTCAACTTGACACAAAGCTAGCCAGTACACATGTCTATACATCCTTTTCTCCATCTTTCTTTCGTTATAACTTTTTCACCACCCCCTCATGAAAAATTCTTTAACCTAGAAATTTTAACAAAAATCTTCCCTTTTCATTTGTAGAAAGAAGGGCTGAATATTACTGTCTTATCCTATTTTATTCTTCCTCTGTTCCTATGTGGTGTTTTCACCTTCACAAAGGAGGTTTGCCTCAGCTAAACCAAACCCCACAATTCTAGCACAACCCAAATACCTGTTGTTTCAACATTCCAAACCCTGGCTCTCTTAACTAATGTCGAACTGAACCTGATCTAGCATCATTCTCCCAGTACAAATATCTGCTAGACTTCTGTCTTAGGTTTTATTGCTGTGAAGAGGCACTATCACCATGGCAACTCTTATAAAGGGAAAAAAGTAATTTGGATTGGCTTGCAGTGTTTAGGTCTTTCTTTTTGGCTTGTGCTGGTTTCTTCTCTCCAAACTTCTAGCTCAAGTCTTTTCTTCATAGCAAGCAACCCGGCTCTGTGAAGAGCTTTGTGTGGTATTTTAAATAGAGGAAACAAAGGGATCAACCACACACCAGAAAGTCATGAAATTACTTTAAACTGCAAATCTGTGAAGCAACCATAGTCGAAAACCTTGTCTGACTCAAAGCAGAGCTGCATAAGTTCTGGTCTCACAACCCCCTCAGAGACTTCCACACAGGGAAACGACTGGCTGGTTAACATTCAGATTCTAAAGGATCTGAAAATGAGCCAGATCTTTTCCCAATATGACCAGGCTGACAGTCTGTCTGGTAAACTGTTAGTATTTCCTGCAGAAGCTGGGAATACAACGTTGTGTTTAATTATTCGCCGGTACTCACTTGCAGGAACTATCAAAAGCTTCACTTATTGGGAGACTTGAATGGGCTAGAGAGACTTCCTGGCTTATCTCTGCTTGCAAAGTTTTATGTTTCTTCCCCTCACTCTGTTCAGTTGACATCCTGGGAGTGGAAAGAGGCTGAGACAACAGCTTTGCTTCAGTATTCTCCCTGTGTGTTTCCATTTCTCCCTGTGTGTTTCCACTTACGCGGCAGAATCACAAGAAGGGAGACCATGTGTTAAGTTCCAACCGCCGTAAAAGACGAGGGTGGTTGTAAGTGCGTACTGCAGCATATAAATATTTGTCTTCAGAATACTTTGTAATAATATTCTTTAAGTATGATCAGATTTGGAGTAAACAATTAAAATGTCCAGATTTTTAGAAATGTTAATTTCTTGGACTGCTGAGACAGTTCAGAAGGTAGAAGTGTTTATTGCTAAGCCGACAACCTGAGCTTGATCCTGGGACTCATGATGGAAGGAAAGAAGGAAGTGCCATTCGTGTTCTTTCACTTCCACATGTGTGGTGTTGCGCGCGCGCGTGCGCGCGCGCACACACACACACACACACACACACATATACACACACACATATACACACACAATAAATGAGTACAATAAAAAATGTTAAGTATTGTGGTTTGGATAATTCATCAAAACTCATTTTGGATTTAATCCCCATCGTGAGGTATTAAGAGATGGGACGGGAGAGGATTTAAGAGATAATTAGGTCACAAAGGCACAGATGTCATGAGTGGGTTGACCCATTAATAGATTAATGAGTGTCCTGGAATAGCTGGCTATGCCAGTGTGCGTTTGCCTTCTTTGCTCCCCTCTCACCGTGTTATCTCCTTTGCCACCTCAGAACTCTGAGGAGTCTAAGCAGCATGGAGCTCTTTACCAGAGGCAGCCCCATGTCCTTGACTCTCCACCTTTGGAACTCTGAAGTGAGTAAACCTTTATTCTTTATAAATTGTTAAGTGTGCATTATTCCAGTTACAGCAACAGAAAGTGGTCTATGACTTTAACTAATAGTGCATCACTTGAAAAACAAAACAAACACCTACAAATAGAAAGGATGGCTATATTACTATCACCCAAAAACATAGTGTGAAATTCAGGGCAAACTGACTCTTTAGTTAACAATTACTGGGTTTTGTGTGACCATTACACATTCATAAAAGAAAGGCTTAGACCGAAGGCTTCTAGGCAATACAACAGGTTCTTTGCCATATATAAATCTTGGTGCCTTAGGCTAAAATGGCAGCTATAGGGTGAGATGGAGACCCAAGGGAAGGGAACTGACTAGCCACAGACAGAAGCGTGTCAACAGTTACTCCCCTCTTTTCAAAGCCTTTACCTATTGAAAGACTCCCCACCTCTCCCCATGTAAATCAATATTCTTAATTTGTTAAAATCTAGAAATAAAAGTGTGATAGTAACTTTACTGCAGTATCTTATTTTCCTAGTTGCCACCTGCTGCTTATTACATTGGAAAAACTCTAGTTTTGCCAGGAAAATATCAACTTGATAGCTTTTACCTTTAGAGAATTATCTGCTCTTATATGTCACAAGTGTGGATTGCTATAAAAATTGTCCCTGCTCAGAGGGTAGGAGTATGGGAGAGATACTCTTTGGAGAGACAGAAACGAAACGAGGTTGTAGGACTGGACAGTGACCACTAGAGGGTACTAAAGCACTTTATTCTAGTATTTGCTCTTTGGTGCCTCAGAGCAAAGAAATCCAATAGACATGAGCCTGTCCCCCAAATCCACTTGAGCCCAGTCCTTATTCTTTAAAATTTTGTTCTCACAAATTTCCATTTTTAGATTGAGGTGTAAACCCCAGATGCTAGTTTAACTGTTGTATTAAAAAGAAAAAGTGTAGCCATACCCTAGAAAGTTGCCCAGAAGGTTTTATTTATTTATTTTTTAACTCTAAAGTATAATGTAATTTTTATATTTGCTGGAACTATAGCATTGAAATAGTAGATCCAAAGCTGTGTGTGAGAATGAGTGGACTGTATTGTGACGGCAATAGCTCAAGCCTTCAAGTGTTGATTTTCATTAGCTGGACCATGTATTAGCCGTTACTGTTGCTATCATACAAAAATGCTCTACCCTCCCCAGTTCAAAGGACTGGCTGTTATGAAGCTACAGTAAAAGATGTAAATTAAGGGTCATCTACAGTCGTCCCTTGGTGATCTTGGAGGTTGTTTCCAAGACCCCCTACCCCAAAAGGTAGCAGCCTCTTCCCGGCCCTGAGTCTTCATGGCAGAGTGCTCACAGGGTACTCCTAGCTGAAGCAGCAGGGAAAAGGAACCTGAATGCATTTAGTGTGAACACATCCTTTTTAATATGTGTGATCTGTGGTGGGTGGAGTCCTTGGTTGTGGAGTCTGAAGCCTCAGATGTGGAATCTGCAGACATAAAGCACCCACTGACATTGCAGATTTTCTTTTTTCTTTTCTTTT
>NC_034594.1:44295672-44296634 GCF_900095145.1 Mus pahari
TTTTTTTTTTTTGAGACAGGGTTTCTCTGTGTAGCCCTGGCTGTCCTTGAACTCACCAATTTGCCTGCCTCTGCCTCCCGAGAGCTGAGATTAAAGGTGTGCGCCACCACCGACTGGCATCTGGCATCAGTTATTTGTTGTTGTTGTGTTTTAATCTATCTTTGACAAGTTTCTTCACTCTTGTGATTTGAATATAGATTGATCCTGCAGGTTCATATGTTGAAGGGTTGGTTCCTTGCTGGTGGCACTGTTTTTGAAGGTGGTGGAAACTTTGGAGGTGGGAGCCTGGCTGGAAGAAGGAATTGACTGGGGCATGCCTTTAAAGGCTCCCTTGTCCTTTCCTCTGCTGCATTCTGCCTGCCGGCAGTCATGATGCGGGAAGCTCTTGCCAGACTCTCTTGCTCTCGTGATGTTTCTGTCTTGTCTCAGGCCTGAAGCAACATAGCCAGCTGATCCTGTGAAACAGAGAGCCCCAAATACCTTTGTTTTGGTGATAGAGTGCTTGCCTACCATGTGCAGAACTTGGGTTTGTGGGTTTGGTCCCCAGCACTGAAAGTGGGGTGGGGGCATATGGGGGCCGTACAAGGGAATATTTACAAATCTCAAATACACAAAATATTTATAAGACCTCTCCTCTTTTGAAACTGTTTCCTCAGATAATTGTCACAGTGATATAAAGCTAGACACTTCTTACATGGTCAGTCCCTAACAGACCTCTGGCTGTCACTGGAGAGTCCTCTCTCATGAACTTGAACTCCTGGATCTCTCAGCTCAGTCGCTATGCCCTGGAAGTACAAAGAATTCCTCTAATTCCTCTCCTCTGTGAAATGTGGTTGGGGACAAACAGTTACACTTCTTATGCTTCAAGGTTCCCATCCTTTCCTGGGTGATGCCCATGATCACTCTGGTTCCCATCCTTTCCTGGGTGTTGCCCATGATCACTCTGGTTCCCATCCTTTCCT
>NC_034594.1:44296739-44315756 GCF_900095145.1 Mus pahari
TGCCCATGATCACTCTGGTTCCCATCCTTTCCTGGGTGATGCCCGTGCTCACTCTGGTTCCCATCCTTTCCTGGGTGTTGCCCATGATCACTCTGGCAATAGTTCTTTATTTGTGACTATTTTAAAGTCAAGTTTTAAAGAATCCGGTTTCTTCTAATTGAAGTGTCATTTTCAGCAACAAATCAGAATCAACCATAACATAATTAGAGAAAATGTACTATTGAACTTACATTTCCAAGAATGTCCACACATAATCAGATGGCCTTTAGCAAAGGTTGGTAGGTATATTTAGATTTTTTTTTTTTCAATTAAAACTTGATCAGTTTCTCTGTTGTGAACATGCCCCTTCATCTCAGAGAAACCACCTGGCAGTTCCAGCTCCCCAGAATCTGACAGTTGTCACCTTCCTCAGGAATATCATTTAGATGTGATGCATCATTTAGTTGTGAAATGGTGACACCTTGGACAGGAAGGTGTCACCAGATGCAGAAGGGAAAGCACGTCCCATGCCCCCTAAGTGCTACTTCTGCTAGCATCTCTTCTGATGGGTTGTGTCAATGTTTAGGAGCCCAGATGTCCCTTTTCCAAGCTCTTCTCCAAGCACCATAGGTGGGAACGTCAAGCATTAGCCATAGTTCAGAGGGCTGTTCTTTGCTGGTCTCGTGAATGTGAGGGATTTTCAGGACCATTACTGATGGGCACACTCCTGCTTTATTCCCAGTGTAACTCAGTATAGGCTAGCTATACTGTAGTAAACATGCTTTTCAAAGCTCTACTGAGCAAGTGCTTGTTCATATAGTTTCTGTTTGTGTTTGTTGCATATGTATGCATGTGGAGTTGAGGGGTCCAGAGGCTCACATTAAGTGTCTTCCTCAGTCAATCTTTATCTTATATTTTCAGACAAGCTCTTTCAGTGGACCTGGAGTTTACCAGTTCAGCTAAATTCTCTGGCCCACAAGCCCCGGGGATCCACTGGGATTATAGGCATGTACCTGTGCTTCTTTCCATGGGTCCTAGGGATCTGAACTCAGGTCCTCCTGCTTGCATAACAACTGCTTGCTCAGTTAAAGCATCTCCCCAGTTTAGAAATCCTGTCCTTCTTACCGTATGAGTTAATCAACAGAAATTCATTTTAAAGACCTAAGCTGATTTCCAAGAGAATGCACAGAGTTTTAGCTATCATTTTTAGACTTTCTCCAAAATCCACACAGACAATTAAGAAATAAAAGAGGGGAAAAAAACCCAATATGAATTGTCTGTTTAAACTAGCTTCCCTTCAACAACGTATCATTTTATTTCTTGACTTCATAATAGCAAGTGCATATGTCAGTCGTCTTCTTCTATGACAGTGGTTTTCAACCTGTGGTCGAGAACCCTTCAGGGGTTTAAATGATCCTTTCATGCATCACCTAAGACCATTGGGAAACATTGATATTTGCATTCTGATACACAACAGTAACAAAATCAGGGTTATGAAGTAGCGATGAAAATAATTTTGTGGTTGGGGTTCACCAAAACATGAACTATATTAGGAAGGTTGAGAGCGGCTGCTCTGTGGACTCTGTATGGTGGTTTGAATAGGAATGGCCCCCATAGACTCATGTATTTGAGTGTTTGGCCTATAAGAAGTGGCACTGTTAGGAGATGTGGCCTTATTGAAGGAAGTGTGCTACTGTGGGGGTGGGCTTTGATGTCTCAGATGCTCAAGCTAGGCCTAGTGAGGCATTCACTTCTGATGCCTACAGATCAAGATGCAGAGCTCTCATCTCCTTCTCTTGAACCACGTCTGTTTGCTTTCACGCTTCCTTCCCATGATAATAATGGACTAAACCTTTGAAACTATAAGCCAGCCTCAAGTAAATATTTTCCTTTATAAGAGTTACTGTGGTCATGGTGTCTCTTGATATCAATCAAAACCCCTAATTAAGACACTTCACCACATCGGTTCTGTCCCTCTTCCAGCTTCTCTTATCGTGTGCTCTTGCTCTTATCCCATTAGTGAGATAGATACTCTTCTGCATCTACAGAAATCCTGACAGTTACTGGCTTCAGCAGAAGCCTCCACCCAGTGCTAAATCCTTATTTTGAAGTCTTTACCTTCAGCATGATGGTGGCATTAGGAAGAAAGTGCTTCAGAAGGTCAGTCGTAAGAGAGTACTCATGCATGGCATTAGTGTGCCAGAGAGTGCTCCACCCTTTCTGCTATGTGAGAAGGCATATGTGAGCCCAGTAGACCTCACCAGACACCCAGATCAGCCCACAACTTGATCTTGGACTTCTCAGCTCTCCATAATTGGGAGAAACAGTTATTCAAGTCATCTTCTTCTCCCTCTCCCTCTCCCTCTCCCTCTCCCTCTCCTTCTGTTTCTCTCTGTGTGTATCTCCCTCTGTCTCTCTCTGTGTCTGTCTGTCTCTCTGTTTCTGTGTGTGATACATGTGCAAGTATGTATACATTAGTACATGTGAGTGCAGATGCATGTATGTCAAAGGAGGTCAGAGACCAGCTTGTAATTGGTTTTCCCCTTCTACCTTGTTTGAGACAAGGCTTTATTGCTATTTCTGCATGTACTACACTAGCTGGCCTGTGAGCTACAGGGTATTCTTCTGTCTCCATTTTCCATCTTGCTGAAGGAATACTGGGATTTGAGATGCATACCACTGCACCAGGCTTTATGTATGTTCTAAGGATCCAAATTCAAGTCCTCATCTTACCTGGTTATACCTACTGTCCTAAGGTCATGTCTTATGACGATGCTTGGCTTACTTCTACAAGGCTTGTAGACATGGAACTCAGGCTCTCTTGCTTATACAGAAAGTGCTTTCTCAACTCAGTTATCTCCTCAGTCCGGGTGAGGCAGGGCAAAGCTTTACAGCTTATTAAAGATGTATGGACTAAGTGGATAATTCATCCTTTGTTCTTTTGTAGATAAGAAATGCAATTATTAAAACATAATTTATTTCTGCTCATTAGAAAGAATATTGTCAAAGGGATAAGTTGGTAAATTGAACACATTTGTGTTTTTAGTAATCAAAATAACCCTTAAATTTCACACAGAGATTCAAGGAGTTCTCTACAAAGCCTAATTGATAGACCCACAGTTTCCAACACTGGAAAAACTCAACCAATCCAATTTCCTTGCACCATTAGAATTTTCCAGCTGTGTACTGCTCTCTGAGCATGTGTAAATTATGTGACCAGAGACTCTCTTATTCTTTATTTACAGGACAGTCATGTGGGCTAAATGAGTTCATCTCTAGCATAGAATGACTTCCTAGTAAATGGCACTTCCTTTAACAAGTTCTCACTCAGCATGAGAATGTATAGTTTGAAGGAGACCTCAATAAGATACATAGCAGAAGATGTTGTCCATGATGGTATAAGCTTTCCTCTGTTCATACTTATGTGCCAGTGGTGGCTGTGCTGTTTTGTTTTTTTTTAATTTGCCAGTGGCTGGCATGCTGTGTTTTTATGTGCCAGTGGCTGGCATGCTGTTTTTTTATGTGCCAGTGGCTGGCATGCTGTTTTTTTTTTAATTTTGGATTTTTAAAAATCTCTATCAGAAAGTTGGGTAGTGAGCTTTATTCTCATGATTGCAAGGGTAATACTTCACATGCTATTGTAAATAAGCTCAATACATTCTGCAAGCATCATACACATACAGTCCTATCTGAATTATCATTACTTTTTATATTTCAACAAATACACACTTACCCTATACACCACCAGCTTCTTGCTTCTATTTTCTTGACCCCTTTGTTGTCTTTAGAACTGAATCGAGTCACTGGATTGGTTTCTATACTCATAAATCAAATGTTTTAAATGGTGGGGCTCTGTGATGAAAGCACACAAATTTGTTGTCTTTTCTTCTTTTTACCTGGTATTTGGATCATCTATAGAATGAGCTTTCCCATGTGTAGCTTTACCCAGTGCCTAAACTCATCCATCTACTAGGCACTGTTGGCTGGTGTGTACCTCAGCTCCCTTTCCAGTATTGGCTTCATCACTAGTACAGGTCCTGACTTTTGTCTGCTTAACATGTCTTTATTGGATCTGCATTTTGGAGAGAGAAAACAAGAATGTTCCTTATGTTCTTGAGCTGTATACATGGTGAGACACATCTGTACTTAGTAAACTCGAATCTTCAGACACAGCCTTGTTTTTTCTGAAATATATAAAGTAATCTATTTACCTTGCTTTTCATTCACACATGCTATTTAAAAGCTTTTATTACTACATACCAGATATATGTCCCCAGGTTTCCTTATTTGTACTGTATAGTAAATGCCATCTGACAGCCAGGATTACTGCTAACATTAATAAATTCTATTTGAACCTTGCAGTTATTGTTACATGTCTTAGTTTAGGGTTTCGTTGCTGTGAAGAGACATCATTGCTGCAGATGGACCTCAGTTGGGTCCTCGATCTGCAGGAAAACTCAGGGTTCCGGTTACAGGCGAGCAAGGAGTTGTTGTGGATAATAAACAGACACGGACACAGAGAGTGTGTATCTGAATGTAATTTCTCAAATTGAGCACCAAACTTTTAATACCGAAGAAAATAGGGAAGTTAGGTGACACATTGGCAAGGTACTATGAGATTACCAGATGCTTAATGACTCTTACATAAAACAGAGGAATGCAAACATAAAGACTGGCAGGAACTGGGCAATAAAACAACTGAGACAAAGTCAGCTCTATCTAAGGTCAGCTATATTCTTAGAAGCTAGGTTTGAGGTCTTTACACTCTCGGGGCAAGGGCTTTCATGCCCAAGTCATGGTTCTAATTAGAGAGTTTTGCTCTAGCTAACCTTCTCATGAATAATGCAATACTCTAGTTCCTCTTTAAACCACAGCCCAATCTACTTCCTAAACCGTTGTAATTTTCTGTATATGGGAGTGATTGTGTGGGGGACTTTCTACTAATAAGTAATGTAGTCTGCCATACATAACTATAATAATTCTAATCTTACTTTGCTAAGCTTGCCCTGAGATTTCTAACTATGTAGTAGATAGTAATACCTGATTTCTTTCACTATCTCTCTTAACAATATTAGAGGCAATTCTGAATGTTACTGAATAGGTAACACTCTTACTGAATTCCAAGCCCAGGGTCAGCTCAAGGACTACCTAGGGCATTGGTGAAGGCCAGGAAGCAAAGTTAAATTTTGCTTAGGTATTTGACAAGTTATTGTTTGGAGGCACCTATAATAAAACAATACTGAAAGAAAGCACACAGATCCATTTGCAAGGACAAGTTTGGAGCATTTGTTATACAGGATACCACAGTTCCAGGAGACTACGTTTCTGTGAACTTTTCGCCTCGGGACTGCGTCCAGGTTTCTAGGCCTGTACAAGAGTCACTACTGGGTGGATGTAGCACATTATGATGAAGGCAACTCTTATAAGGACAACATTTAGTTGGGCCTGGCTTATAGATTCAGAGGTTCAGTCCATTATCATCATGGTGGGAAGCATGGCATCATGCAGGCAGATACTGCTTGAGGAGCCAAGTGTTCTACATCGCAATCCGAGGGCAGTCAGAAGGAGACTGTCTTGGCATGTAGCCAGGAGGAGGCTCTCTTTCACACTGAGTGCATCTTGAAAACTAGAAGATCTCAAAGCTCAGCTATACAGTGAAAGACTTCCTTTGACAAGGCCGTACCTTCTAATAGTCCTTCCTTCCCATGGGCCAAGCGTATTTAAAACACCACACTACATGCTCATCATCTCCCATTTTTGTATTTACTAGAAACGGACATCTCTTTTAATAATCGTTAACAACCAAATATATACTTTTATTGATTTTTAAAATTTTTATAGTAAACATGGTCTTCTCTTAAATTTTAAATAACACTTGAGAATCAATATACTACCATGTCTATAAGCACAGCAAAGGGATGGAAGCCTTTTAAAAAATAGTTTGTGAAGGTGAAATTCTAAGATGACTCCCAAAGGCTTATATCCCTTTTCAGCCAATGCTCTCCTCTTGAGTGGTCTGTCCTAATCAGTTTACTTTGATGCAATCAAAGGGGAATCATCCTGATTAGAACCAATGGATTTTAGCTGGGTATGATAGCCAAGCCTTTAATCCCAGTACTTAGGAGGTGGGGACAGGTGGATCTCTGAGTTTGGGGCTGTTTTGGTCTACAGTGTGAGTTCTAGGACAGCCAGGAGTACACATAAAAACCTTGTCTTGGGGGAAAAAATGCAGCACCCCCAAAAGCAAGCAACCAAGCAATCCCTCAACCCAATTCATTGAATATTAACAAGAAAACTGAGACTCAAGTTGTTCAAACAAAATGTGATGGTAATGTCTTTTTTATGTTATAAATAATTTGATTAGTTTCAGTTAGTTAGCTTTTGATTCTAATGGACAAAAATGCCTAGTGCCTATAATAAGGAGTCTTTTTTTTTCCTAATTTATTTTAAGTTTTTAAATGTATTCACTTTATATCCTGGTCACTCTCCCACTCCTGGTCACCCCCACCCACAATCCTTCATCCATCCACCTCCCCTTCTCCTCTGGGTATCCTACCCTGGCACTTCAAGTCTCTTCCAGGCTAGGCACTTCCTCTCCCACTGAGGCTACATAAGGCAGCCCAGCTAGAAGAACATATCCCACATACAGGCAGCAGCATTTGGGATAATCCCTATTTCAGTTGTTTGGGACCCACTTGCAGACCAAGCTGTATTTGCTACAGATGTGTGAGAACACTTAGGTCCAGCCTGTGCATTGTTCTTTGGTTGGTGGTTCAGACTCTGAGAGCCCCAAGGGTTCAGGTTAGTTGACTCTGTTTGTCTTTCTGTGGAGTTCCTATGCCATTTGGGGCCTGTAATCCTGTTCTTCCATAAGAGTCCCCAAGCTCTATCCACTCTTTTGGCTGTGGGCATCTGTATCTGTCTGAGTCAGCTGCTGGGTGGAGCCTCTCAGAGGCTCATACTCCTGTCTGCAAGCATAACAGAGTTTCATTAGTAGTGTCTGGGATTGGTGCTTGCTCATGGGATGGGTCTCAAGTTGGGATGGTTATTGGTTGGCCATTCCCTCAGTCTCTGCTCTATCCTCCATGCCTGCATTTCTTATAGACAGCATAAATTATGGGTTGAAAGGATTTTTGGGTGAGGTGGTGTCTCTGTCCCTCTACTGGGTGGAGCCTTGCTATAGGAGATGGCCTCTTCAGGTTCCGTAACCCCAATATTGTGAGTCACAGCTAATGTCACCACCATTGACTCTTGGATGCCTCCCTTATCCTAGGTTTCTGTCTTGTCCTGGAGCTGCCTCTTACCTCCACATCCCTGTCAGTTGCAGATTTCCATTCGTTTTTGTGGCCAGCCAGCCATCTCTCCTGTCCTTCCCTATACCTGTTCCTGAATCTCCCATTCCCCACCCCAACCCCTTCCTCCATCTGCCTCTTATGACTATTTTATTCCCCATTCTAAATGAGATTCAAGCTTCCTCGCTTCCCGTCCTTCTTGTTTAGCTTCTTTGGGTCTGTGGAGTATAGCATGGTACCTGTATTTGTGGCTAATATCCACTTATAAGTGAGTACTTACCATGCATGTTTTTGGGTACTGGGTTACCTCACTCAGGAGCATGTGTAAGTTGACTCTTGGATCTTGGATAGGAATTTGCTAGAGCACAGACATGAAACAAAGGTGTATTCAGTGTCTCCGTCCCATCACTAAAGCAGATTCAGGGAAGAGGTATACACAGCCAAGGAGATAGAGTATCACTATGTAGCCCAGGCTGGCCTAGAATTTACAGTCCTCCTGCCTCAGTCTCCCAAATGCTGTGATTACAGGAGTGAACCACCAATCCCAGCAGGTTTGATGTCTAATCGGCACAGTGCTCTTGAATTGCATCTGTGCTGCTGTGTGCATCGGTTTTGCTTTTTGATGTGTTCTATTGCCAGAATCTACCCAGTGGACTTATTCCTATGTACTCACAGATATGTAGTTATTCCTGTTTTAGCTGTTCTGAATAGTCTTTCTGTAAAACATTCCCATACATCTCTGTGAAGACTCAGGTTTTCACTTCTCCTGGGGAAACACACGGGAAGGGAACTGCTACAGCACAAAGGTAAGTCTAGCTGCAGCATAATGAAATTGTCAATTTGTCACC
Source organism: Mus pahari (assembly GCF_900095145.1). Classification (NCBI taxonomy): domain Eukaryota; kingdom Metazoa; phylum Chordata; class Mammalia; order Rodentia; family Muridae; genus Mus; species Mus pahari. Next base: position 44,304,859 of record NC_034594.1, read on the forward strand.
ACCTGACCATTTGACCCAAAATGGGTCATTCAGGCTTATTATTATTATTTTTTAAACAGGGCAGAGCTGTTAACTCTTTTGGTGCTGTGTATTGATACTCTCAGAGACACTAATACTAGCTCCTCAGAATGTCAGTGTGGGCTTGGTAGGTGAAAGCAGGGAAGGAGTGGATGAGGCAGCCACGCTGGAAACCTCTGCTTCCCTTTCTCATCCTACCTTACTTCAGGGCCTTTTGTTTTACTTAGAGTTAGACTGGCAGCTGATGCTTCTGCTGGTCCCTCTTCTTACTTAGTGATGAGTCTATAGAGACAGGAAGGATTCAAACTATTCCAGGATTTATTGATATGACCCTAGGCCCACGGACAGCAATGTGTGTCACCCCAGCTGCCAACTCAATTTGGGGGTTTGTCAGCCGAGCACTGACCAGCAGCACACTGCACTGTTTTTCAGGGTTCACTTCATGCTGTTGCTGTGCCCTGCTTCATCAAGCCAGGCCCTCTGCACTGGCTCGACTGTGAATCCCAGGCTTGGTCTCTCATGCTGATCCATAAGGGCCAAGTTATTGTTTTCATAATTAACCTCTCCTAATAATGTCACCTGTGCATTGGCACAGTCACTCTTCCTTTATTACCTGGGTGGACAGTTCTCTGGAGCCATCCCCTCAATCTCCTTATAATTAACAAAAATTAATATAAAATAATGGGTTCCTTATGATGTGAATGCCATGAACTCTGTTCCCGTGCACCCTCCTCTTCTTTCTGTCTTCCCTGTCTTCCTCCCCCAGGAGTCTCACACTCGTGTGTGTGTGTGTGTGTGTGTGTGTGTGTGTGTGTGAGAGAGAGAGAGAGAGAGAGAGAGAGAGAGAGAGAGAGAGAGAGAGAGAGAGAGANGAGAGAGAGAGAGAGAGAGAGAGAGAGAGAGAGAGAGAGAGAATGTATGTGCCTGTGTGCGTGCAAGCACACCCTCCCTGGCAAGAGTCTGGAAGTCAGAAGACAACTTTATGGAGTCGGTTTTTTCTTTCCATCTTTACACAGGTTCTGGGCATGAAACTCAGGTCATCATGCTTATTCAGTAAGTACCGTCATACACTGAGCCATCTCACCAATATTGAGATAGATTTTTTTTTTAATTACACATTTGAGAGAATGTGCAATATTTGGGTTTTTTTTTTTTTTTTGAGTCTGACTTAATTTGCTTAATGATGGCCAATTTTACTCATCTTTCTGAAAAACATGTAATTTTATTTCTTCTTTATGGCCAGATAAAACCCCATTGTGTATATTATATTACGTTTTCATCATCTGTTTAATCTGTTGGTGAATATCTAGGCCTATTCCATATCTTCATTAAGGTTCCTTTGTATGTTTATCCAGACATGCTAATGTCTCAATTTTTATACCAAGCTGTGTGTGTGTGTGTGTGTGTGTGTGTGTGTGTGTGTGTAATACACACATCTTCAGGCATTGAATGCTTCATTAGAATCTTGAACCTCCACTCAGATGTGTATTTTGGCATTATGATGGGTCCTAGGTCACCTTCAGACTCTGCAATGTCTCTGCACCTGTGCCCTGCCTTTGGCTGGAGACGGGGTTCATCCTCTAACTGTTTCTTTCATATGTTAATTTGGCAGCTTTTGTGCAAAGCCTTCTGGACTGCAGTCTCTCCTGCCTCAGAATAAGTCCCTCAATATCAATGTAGTACAAAAATATTAATTCATTGCTACTATTATGTACTGCTTTCTCTAAATACACATATTGGGAATTTTTCTTTTTGAAATAATTTTATCTTTGTGTGTGTGTGTGTGTGTGTGATGTATGAATTGGAATGTGGAGGCCACAAATGGTGTTTTCCTATTGTCCTCCAACTTATCTTTTGAAACAGAGCACATTGAACCGGAAGCCTACTGTTTGAGCTAGACTTGTTGGCCAGACAGATGCAGACTATACTGGTCTCCGTCCCACAGTTCTGAGATTACTGGCACACACAACCATTCCTGGCCCTTACATAGGTAATTGTCTTCTTGCATACATAAAAAGTCCTGACCCCCTGAGCCTGTTCCCCATCTCGGGAAGATTTTTTTGTTTGTTTGTTTTTTATTAGATATTTTGTTTATTTTTTTATTAGATATTTTGTTTATTTACTTTTCAAGTTTTATCCCCTTTCCTCATTTCCCCTCTGCCCTGGAAGGTTTTCTTAGGTGAACTGTTAAATAGTTTAGAAATAATATAGCCCCATAAAAATGAAACATAATGTAGTTACTCCTCAAAGAGAGATGATTGTCATGCATGGATCACACACTGAATCTGTCTCTAATGCTTAGAAATGGAATAAAAATTCATAGGCAAACATAGTACAAACATAGTACAAACACTTAAGAATCACCTTCCTTCCACTGTGGCCTGCTTAGGACAGACAAAAGTCTGTACTTTAAACAATGGCAGAATTTTATTTACACTTGTTGGTTTCCAAGTCACATTCCTTTCACCTAGTACTTTTCTTCAAATATACTTGGAAAGGTCCCTTCCCAGAAACTGTGTCCTTAAATTCAATTAAGTACCCATGTTGTGATTATTTTTAAAATGAACATTTGATTAACAGGTATGAGCAGGTCACTTAAAAAGCAGTCAGTGAAAGTGGTTAATAAGTACATTTAAAAGCTTTCTTCACTTCAAAGAAATGTAAGTTCAAATAATGAGATTACCTTCTGCCTCCCAAATGAAGACTTTAAAATGGAAGAGCTGTGGATAGGACTGCAAACTAGTTCACCATTCTGGGCTCCTGATGTCCATAACGGAAGCTCTGAAGTATTCTGATGTGTCCACAATGCACAATGGGCCTTTCTGAGCCCTTGCTGCATGAAGACCTATTGTCACTCTGGAAAAACTTGATCTACACTGAGGCTGAGGTATTGGAGCAGGGCACAGTAAGGGAGGTGCTGCAAGCCTGTTCTTAGCTGTAATCCTTTTATTTAGTTTGGTTTCTGTTTTCTGGGACTGGGTCTCATGTAGCCCAGAGACTAGCTTTAGACTCCTGATCCTCTTGTCTCTACTGAGGGCTAGGATTCCAGGAGAGCACTGCCACACAGCTCTGTAGTCTCCATTCTCCAGATTCTAACCAAATACAGTCAATCAACTTCCTGAGTAAGATGTAGTAGCAGAGCTCAAGGTTTGCAGCACAATCAGGCTTTCAGACTTGGTGGGACTTATTCCAACTTGTTGATAATAAGCAATGTCTAAAGTTGTAGACACAGAATAAAACACAGAGATTCAGATGCCCCAGGAGAACTTACTGCCCAAATCACTGATAGGGAAACTGAGGAAAAACTTTTAAATATTTTATTAAGTGAATGGGTACTGCCAACTGAGACACATAGGAAGAAACTGCTGTCTTCTGTCTATCTATCTATCTATCTATCTATCTATCTATCTATCTATCTATCTATCTATCCGTCATCTGGGTATCTGTCTATCTATCTATGTATTATCTATCTATTAATCATCTGAATATCTATCTATCATCTGGATATCTATCTATTAATCATCTGAATATCTATCTCTCATCTGGATATCTATCTATTAATCATCTGAATATCTATCGTCTATCATCTCGATATCTATGTATCTATCTAATCTATGTACTACATATTTAATGTGTGTTTGTGTGTCCATGCACCCACTGCGTGTTGCATTTGCAAGTCTTCCAGTGAGAGGAGAACTTATGGGAATGAGTTCTCTCCTTTCATCCTGTGGTCCTGGGCCTTGAATCCAGGTCCTCAGGCTTGGCAGCAAGTACTTTTACTCCCTGAGCCATTGCTACCTTAATGGGAAATATTGTAAAGTGAGTATATTACTATTCTCTGCTCTTGATTTTACTATTTTTCTATAGACACTAACAACTCCAGAAGATATTTGAATCATCAAATTTTAATTAGCTCCATTTATCTGCTTAAGAAAGTATGCCAACATCCTTATGTTGAAGAAAGCCAGACCTTCCACTTTAGCTTGTCATTGTACCTGTGTTGCTGATGTTAACATGTTGCCATGTTAAGACCTAAGATATAGTTGCATATCTCACATTGCTCTGTGCACATATGTGTCATATCATGTTTGTGCTGTGATAGGTACATTGAAGCACACATTCATACACAAATACATAATGCAGATAGCTGCACATAGAACACTGATATACTTACAGTGTGCTGCTATAATCACGTTTGAGTTCCATATATATCTGGATTGTACCTATATCAATATTTGCATTGTGGGCACAAATAAGTAAATGCACGTGAAGCTTTCAGCACTCCTGGCACACTGCCGTGAATCAGCAGGGAGTGGGAAAGGAGCACTTTGGGTTGTGATCGAAAAATACCATAGCCTGTATGACTTAAACAGAGACTCTTGTGGAAGTCCAACGTCAAATGTAGCAGATTATGTTCTTGGTCTTCATTTTGCAGATCCTGCCTCCAATGAGTGCAGAGGGAAGGGCAGGGCATGTTGTGTGTAAGCAAAACACTTTTCTCATAGACACCAATCCCACCATGAGAGGATTTTATGACTTATCTCTAGAAAGTACAATGTCAAAAGTCCATCCCACCGAGGATGAAGGCTTCAAAGTGAATCTCGTGGGGGGACACATGCAGTCAGTTACACAAGTGCAAATCTGAAGTCTCAGGGATTTGCTTTGTGTAGGAGAGCTTATTAATAGCAAATTTTTAAATTTAATTGTACTTTATATTTTTTGTTTTAAATCTTAAAAAATAAAACTTTTTGTATTTTTCCCCTTCATTGCCCTATTACATCATGGGTATCCTAGTATCTTGTTTCTGAGATAAGATTTCACATTTTAAAAACAGTTTTATATGCAATACTGAATTTGAATTTTCAAAACACCTTTTATGAATAATTTACTTTACAGATAAGCTCCAGGAACTGATCATTTATGTCTAGAAGACAGTAGTGCTAAGTGAACAGGCTGCACTGCACATTCAGGCATCCTCACCCGAGGACATCACAATGACCCACCCAGCAGGTAGCTCACCTATAATACCACACTCAACCAATGAGGTGCTTGGCCCAGTTTCTGCCATTCTGTTTTCTTTGTGTTGTGTACTTGCTTGATCTGTTAACTGTGATTTCTTTAGAGAAAAACCCTGAAAGGAAAACCTCTTATCTGCACGGAAATTTAACCCTTCTCTTAACAGTGGCCCTGTTCTTACAATCATGATCATTGTCCATTGAGAAAGTGATTGAAGCAGAATCACCTTGTGTTATTACAGTGTTACAGTGTTTCTGTATCATAGTGTTACAGTAGTACAGTGTTACAGTGTTTCTGTATCATAGTGTTACAGTATTACAGTGTTACAGTGTTTCTGTATTATAGTATTATAGTATTACAGTGTTACAGTATTTCCCTATTACAGTGTTACAGTGTTTCCGTATTATAGTGTTACAGTATTACAGTGTTACAGTGTTTCCCTATTGCAGTGTTACAGTGTTTCTGTATTATAGTGATNCAGTGTTTCCCTATTGCAGTGTTACAGTGTTTCTGTATTATAGTGATGCAGTATTACAGTGTTACAACATTTCCCTATTACAGTGTTACAGTGTTACAGATGCTGAAATCTTCAAATCAAAGTGCTGATCACATCTGCCTGAAGCTATGATTACATCATCATAGCTAACTCCAATACAGGCACTCCCTCAATTTTTCCTTTTTTAAAAAAGATTTACTTATTTGTATGTACATTGGCATTTTGATTGCATGTATATCTATGTGAGGGTGCCGTATACCCTGGGACTAGGATTTCAGACAGTTGTGAGCTGCCATGTGGGTGCTGGGAATTGAACCAGGGTCCTTTGGAAGAGCAGCTGGTACTCTTCACTGCTGAGCAATTTCTCTAGCCCCCTTCTTTTGCCCTCCCCTTTCTTCTTTAAAAGGAGCAGGAAATTGGTATTCTTGAGTTAAGTATCTTGTTTCAGAACCATAGAAGATCCTGGCAGTGACAGATTAGTTTGGGTTTAGCACCCTGCCATGCAAAGCTATTGCAGTCCATAAATACTGTGCCATGCTTCAGTAGAGAGGGTACACCATGCTTCTTGGAGATGTGGTTAGAGCTGGGAGTGAATTAACAGTGGTTTAAGACTCCACTATCTACTTACATTAGTCCCGTATTCCAGAGGTTTCATCTCAAATCGTATACCACACCACCCTCTAGATGTTACAATGTGATCTCTTCTAGTATATTTACTGCTAGTGTTCAAGGCTTGCAGATCGTTTATTTCCCCTTCTAAATAAGATTCAAGCATCCTTGATTGGTTCTTCCTTACCATTTAGCTTCTTTGGGTCTGTGGCTTATAGCATGGATATCCTGTGCTATGGTTAATATCTACTTGTGGGTACACACCATTGCATGTCCTTTTGGGTCTGGGTTACCTCACTCAGGATATTTTTTAGTTACATCCATTTACCTGCAAATTTCATGATGTCCTTGTTTTTAATAGCTGAATAGTATTCCATTGTATAAATGAACCATATTTTCTTTATCCATTCTTTGGTTGAAGGGTATCTGTTCAACCCAAAATTTGTCATGTCTACAAGAAGTACAGGGGCAAAGATGGATCAGAGAGAGACAGATGGACTTGCTAATCAGTGACTGGTCCAACTTGAGACCCATCCCATGGTCAAGAGTCAATCTCTGATACTATTAATGATGCTCTGCTAAGCTTGCAAACAAGAACCTAGACAGAAGTCTTCTGAGAGGCTCCATTCAGCAGCTGACTGAAACAGATGCAGAGACCCACAGCCAAACATTGGATGGAGTGCAGGGAGTCTTAGGGAAGAATTGGGGGAAAGATTGAGGGGCCCAGAGGGGATAGGAACTCCACAGGAAGACCAATAGAGTCAACTGACCTGGAACCTTGGGGGCTCCCAGAGACTGAACCACCAACCCAATGTATAGGCTGGGACTAACCCTCACCCCGCCACCCCCCCACCACGTGTAGCAGATATGCAGCTTGGTCTTCATGTGGGTCCTCCAATTGAAATAGGGTGGGGGAATGGATGCTGTCACTAAATGCTTGTCCGTGGATCTTGTTCCCTCATCTGGGGCCACCTTGTCTGGCCTCAGTGGGAGAGGATACATCTATTCCTGCAGTAATCTGATGGGGTGATACCCAGAGAAGACCTACACCTAATAAGAGGAGAAGGGGTAGGAGAGGGGCTGTGTGAGGGGGAGTCAAGAGAGGGAGCTGTGATTGGGATGTAAAGTGAATAAAGAAAGTAATGAGGAAAAATAAACAGACTTGGAGATAACTTGCTAGGCCATAGTCACCTCCCTCTTGACTGACTCTGTCTTTGTACATATATACTGTACTTCCTGAAATCCTCTGTTTGCATTAAATACATCTTCATAGATTTATATTCTTAGAAATTACTATGGAAAAGATATGCTGAGATAGGAACCATTATAAGGCAAATAGAAGTGAACAAGTGAGTACAGCTTAAGAAGGAAGTCTGTCAAAGTGCTCGGCTATCAGGACACAAGATGCCCTGGCTCATTGCCTAATTCCCAGTTTTTGCATTTCTCCTGATATTTGGTTATAATGCTACACCCAGGACCTTCACGGGTAATTTTATAATTTTTATTATTTTATTTTTTAACCAAAAATTGTTTTTTCTTTTCTTTAAAAAAAGATTTATTTATATATAAGTACACTGTAGCTGTTTTCAGACACACCAGAAGAGGATGTCAGATCTCATTACAGATGATTGTGAGCCACCATGTGGTTGCTGGGGTTTGAACTCGGGACCTCTGGAAGAGCAGTCAGTGCTCTTAACTGCTGAGCCATCTCTCCAGCCCTGAAAATTGTTTTTCATGCAATATATTCTAATTATGTTGTCCTCCAGGGAACCAGGAGTTCTGTGGTTCTCTGGTCCAGCTGGAAAAGGCCAAAGTGTTACAGCTCTCAGAAGGGAAGCCTGTGTTGGGTGGGGTCCCAGATCTCCCCTGCTACCGTGATAGCGCCAATGCTAGTGGCAGGGGTGGTGGTGGCAGGGGTGGTGGTGGCAGTGGTGGTAGCAAGTGGCAGCAGGCAGATGGTGAGTGGTGGCAACAGTGGCAGGGATGGCAGACACATGAGCTCATCCCACCAGGTGGGTCTGAGGTCCAGTGATGAAAGCTTCCAGAGACAAAACTCTTTCCCAAAGTGTTATGGCCCAGTAAAACAGCCACTCTCAGACGAGTCTCAGTGAAATAACTTGTGCACTCTAGTCCATGTGGTTAGGGACTTAATAAACATTGAGGGGTGTCAGGAACTAAAAAAGGGGGCCCTGGGGAAGGGGGGGGAAGACCCACGCCCCGCCAGAGTTTTACCTATTCTCTGGTCTATCAGGAGTGGGAGAGCTGCCTTACACTTTCCACTCAGCCCTGGGTGGGCATTCCTCTATCCCACTCTTCACAGGGTGGTCAAGGGGCAGTCCAACCTGGGATTCCCGGAGCTACCTTGCTAAAGCCCCAGGGTTATAGGAGTGAGGGATGAGGGAAGAGGTTCCCAACACCAGCGAGAGAGTGAGTGCAGCAGGAGCACAGGAGGGCCTTCTAACAGGAGATTAGAAACAGCTCATTAGGAGAAAGCCTGTCCTCTAAGTGTAGTGGGTCTTGATGAGCAGAGACATTCTATGGTTTTAGAGCTTTATTATAGAAAGGCAGGAGGAAAGAGAGAGAGAGAGAGAGAGAGAGAGAGAGAGAGAGAGAGAGAGAGAAGGAGAGAGGAGAGGAGAGGAGAGAGGAGAGAGGAGAAGGCAGAGAGGAGAGAGAGTGAGAGTGAGGGGTAAGAGGTAAGAGAGAGCAGTGAGAAGTAAGAGAGCGAGGTGGGGCAGAACAGCCCTTTTTATGGTCTTCACTGTTGCTAGGTAACTGGGGAGGAGTTTAGCCTGAAGGTCAGAAGCTTGGGCCATTGCTTCTCTGTGGGGGCTGTGGGAGTTGATAACTTAGGCAGGGGCCAGAGTTCCAGGAGCATAAGGGAATGCCTACCGTGTCATGTAGGTGAATTATCACCACTCTCAGGGTTTAGACCTCAGCTCAACTGGAGACCAGCCTGTCTGTGCAGAGCCCAATGCCTGACAGAGGGGTAGGGTGGGATCCAGGGGTAGATGCTTCCCGTTGGTTCAGTTCGAGATGCTAATGATGCTCTATTAGTATGCGAAGGACTTCAGGTGTGTTCCCTACTTGACTGTCTTGGTCCTTTCAGTGGGGTGTCATGGTTATGTGTTCCAGGGGAGATAGTTTGGCGGGGAGTTGGCCCCACACCTACTCTGTACTCAATTCAAAGTTTCATGGGGTTTGGGTTCACTCAACCTTACCAGTTCTTCTGTCTGGTGGCATGGCCCACGTGCCCTGCATAATTACGCCCTCTCTCACACTCCTCCCAGTTCCTCCCCACCTTCCCTCCATTTTTGGATCCACCTCTTTCTGTCTCTCATTAGAAAATAAACAGACTTCTAGGGGATAAAATACAGTAAGACGTAATATAATAAAACAAAAACAAACCAATCAGAAGAGGACAAGAAAAATAAAACAAAAGTACAAGAAAAACAAGTTTGCACATACAGAAATCCCATAAAAACATAACACTGGAAGATAGTATATATTTGCAAAGGACCTTCAAGGTTAAATACCCAGATGCTATTGCATTTTTTTCTGGGCACGCAGCCTACCCTTAAGAGTAGTTTGTTTCCCCAGTGAGACTCCTTTGGAGAAACTAATTTTCTCATGTGCAAGTGGTTATTAATTGTAGATTGTTTTTGGGCTAGAGATGGGGAATGTGTCCATTTCTTCTTTTAGCTCTAGGGCCCTATCTGGTGCAGAACTGTGCAGGCCCTGTGCCTCAGTCTTCACAGGCAATTTTAACTAGCAATATATCAGAAGAGAGAATACTCACTCTGTCTGATGCTCATTAAGAACTTACCAATGTAAGCAATAAATGCCCCACAGGCTTTGAACCACGTGTATTAGAAAGCAATGGAAGATTATTTAAACTTTTCATGAGTATATTGATTTGAATAAGTGACTTTGTTACTCAAATCTCTGTTCCCCTCTCAGAATTGAGAGATTCTGATGAATAATAATTGTGTGTTCCCATTGTGAGAACATCTTTATTATATCTGATCTTAAGTATTAGCGTATTCTTTGAGTTAGTGGAAAAGAACACATTGTTCACAGCTTGTTTTCTGTTGCTCAGAGCATTAGAAGTATTCCACACCTTATAGAATGATATATTAAAAGCAAAGTCACATGCACACACATATACACATGGATGCATATACACACACATGCACACACACACATGAATGCACACACATTCAAGCGCACACACATGTACACGCAGTCTATTTGAGAAATGTCTCCAGATTATCCATATTTCTTGATACAGCTCTCCGGTGTTACTCATCATTTCACTAAAATTCTCCCTTCTCATTATTTTTAGCTCTTGACAATTGTTACGCTTAATTAGCTCGATCAATTGTGGATTACTGCCAGTTATATTTGCGGAAACATAGCACTTCATTAATCTTCAAAAATGCCAAAAGATAATAGAAGTGCTGGAGGACTGATAATTAAATGCACCTTTTAATTTCTAGCCTATAAATTGAATTTAGCTTGCATTGGAAGGTTTTCATCCATGCGCCCACTCTGGGATGGTGCCTTTCGCCTGCTGTGTCCATTTGTGGCACTCCAGGGAAAGCAGTGAGTCATGGCTAAGCTTCTACACCGGTACTGAGTGTGAGATGCTTTATCATAAGCCATAAATGAGAGACATTTTAAGGTCTTTGAAGGAAGATGTTTCCAGAGAGAGAGAGAGAGAGAGAGAGAGAGAGAGAGAGAGAGAGAGAGAGAGAGA
>NC_034594.1:44315826-44340141 GCF_900095145.1 Mus pahari
ACTTGTGTGTAGGCCAGAGTGACATTGAGTGTCTTCCTTGATAATTCTTTATTTTTTGAAACTGAGTCTCTCACTGAACTGGAACTCAGGGTCTTGTCTTCGCTAGCTGTCCAGCAGTAACTACAGGGACCTGTCTATCATTGGCTTCCCTCACCCTCCAATGCTAGTAAAGATGCATACTGTCATCAGCTTTAAAAACAGCTGATAGGGATCTGAACTCAGGTCCTTATGCTTGTGTGGTAGGCTCAAATTAACTGATTGAGCAGCCTCTACATATTTTGTTAACTACTGTTTGGTTACATCCTAGCCAAGAATCTGTCACAATAGGTATTTTTTGGAAAAGTGAATGGTTTTTTTATTAGTATTACCTATGGCAGAGGATCCATACTTTTCTGGGTCTCCAAATAATCATCTATCAGAGGACGCTTATGTAAAACCAGAGTAGTGATGCATTCCACGTATTACTAGAGAGCAGTTTACCCATCCAGCCTAGGAAACATCCTCTTGTAGGAATTAACTGGGCCTTTGATTCTTAATGTTCTTTAAGCCACATAAGTCATGCATAAGATTATGTTCACCATCTTAGGTGTCCCATTAAAAATGTGAGTTTTGGCTGAGTTAATCCCAGCACTTAGGAGGCAGAGGCAAGTAGATCATCCCATGTGCAGTCCCCATGTTGAGTTTAATCTACGCCTTTCACTGTAATGAGCCATGAGAGTGAGCGTAATGGTGTCCAACTCCCAAGTTCATCTCCGAGCCTGCAAGTGGTGATCCTGGGCCTTCCCAGTATACAAGGTTTACAGAGTGATGACTTTGAGCTCACTCCCCATCCCCTCCCCTATAGCAGCCTTTTCCTCAGTAGAGAGGGGAACTACAAATATCTCTGCTAATACCCTTCCCCCTCCCCCCCCCCAGCTCCTCACCTTCGCTTAAGCCTCTCTTCAGGAGAGGCTTAAACCTACCTTAATTGTCCTGATGCAAATAACAAATTTCAGTAGGTTTTCAGTTTTATCACCTGAAAAAAAAATTAAACTCTTCGTAAAATGAATTGGGTGACCTGTGGTTTTGCAGATCATGCTGAAATATGGATCAGTAAAATAAGCATATATCGTGGTTAATACATCCAGAGACTAGCAATGCACTTCTGCCTTTGAAAACAGAAGGAAATGTGAATTCTAAACAGTGATGCTTCCATCCCTCAAATGTCACCTGGAGTTGGTTGTCACAGACATTGCGCTTTTGCAATATGTTGCCGTAATGTCCTGAGAAATACTGAAACATTGCAGTTATTAAATTAGTCATCTGTGCCTCTCTTTGGGACTCTGTACATTGAAAGCGTGTGTCTGCCTACTTGTCAGTGCTGTGTGCTTATGCTTCGGGGCATAGCAGTAACTATTTGCATTGCTCTTTAGGACACCTATTTAGATGTCTTCTTAACCAGGTAATCTAGTAAAAATTGTGCTACTCAGATCATTAAGGGATGGGTTAAAAGAGGTTGTATTAGTGGTTATTTTGGTCTTTTTTTTTTTTTTTTTTTTAATATTGCCTATGACTCTTAAAGCAGCTTTCATTGCTTCATTCAGAGAAACTTTCTTTAGAAATGGGAAAAAATATCAACCACTAGTTTATTTATTTATTTTGCTTTCTTTTTGGAAACAGGGCCTTGCTATACAGCTTAAATTGGCCTGGAGGTTCCTGTGTAGTTCCAGTTGGTCTGGAATTCACTTTGTTTCTTCTTCAGACTCCCAGGGAGACTGCTCCTATCCATAGCTGAAAATCACTCATTTAATCAAAATATTTCACGGTTATTACAGTAAGAATCCAATCTATAATTGCTAGGCATCATTTCTTTTATTTCTAAACTATATTTCTATTTTTTCTGGAGATACAATTTATGTACGTTATTATCAGCTAGTCAAGATATTACTTTGTAAGGAGATTTGATATTATGGAACTTATATGTTTTAAATGTTTCTCTCCAAACAGAAAAGCTCTATTTGTGAAGAAAATAAAAACAAATTTCATAGTAGATCTCAATAGATATTTGACAGGAGTTAACCTCATATCTTGAGAGTAGAAATTATTTGGATTCAATACAGTCAGGAGACATGGTTCATAAACATTATATAGTCTAGTTCATTGAACTCCAAACAAGTACTTAGGGACTATATACTCTAGAACATGCTATAGTATGAGATTTTTAGATATATGTGCATATATATTCTGTGGGGGGAAATCACTCATATTCTTTCATTCACTGGGCTTATTTAAGGTCTCATGATCAATTCCAAAATCTTTATTGAGCCCCAGTCTTCAATTTTGCAAACTTTTTAGTCTTCAAGCCCTCTTCAGCTTGGCACCAGTGTGCTTGATGGAGGGGAGTTAAGTAGAGCTTGTGCCCTATAAAAACCACACCTTTTCCTGCAGTGGTACCTACATTAGTATGGCTGACCTCATTAGTATACCACTATCACTAGCATGTCTGTGCTGGATAGTTTTGTGTCTGTCTGGCATGAGCTAGAGTCATTTGGGAAAAGAGAACCTTAATTGAGAAAATGCCCTCACCCAACCTCACAGACTGGCCATTGGGAAAGCCCGTGGGGCTTCAGTTCTTGCTCTGATTTCATTTAATGATACTTGGGATATGGAAGTATAAGCAAAACCATCCTTTTTTTTCCACCAAGTTTCATTTGGTCATGGTCAAGCATCAAAAAACTAACTCAGACTATCAAGACTAACAAGGATTTTAAAGTATTGTCTTGTTTTCTAAAGATTCTTGTCATCCTTTGACCTCCAAGGCCTGCCAGACCAGTCCTTTTAGCATTTTCTTCCACATCCTTTCCTGTCTTTCCCCACTTACTTTCATCCTCAGGGTTTACACCTGCTGTTCCTCCTCTGAACCAAACATTACAGGATCCACCACATTCCCCCAAGTTCTCCATTTGCAAATGCACTTCCCTTCATCTTGAAGGTTTCTTAAGGATACACTGACCCACCCCCCACAGCCACTGTCTACATTCAGTTGTGATATTTCTCCTGAAATTTCTCTCTTTTACACAGGGTAATAGGACATCCACCATTTCCAAGGATTCATCTTGCAGGCACACTGGGATAGAACAGAAGAACAGACACCTTCTCCTTGTTGGCATTTAGCGTAGATCCTAGTGTGTTATGTGTATGATTACAATTTCTTCCTTTGGATACCTACTTCTGCTCCACTGGGATCTGGTATGCAAGAGCAAAGAGAACAGTCTTTCTTACAAAGGGGAATTCCTTCTTAGCCAGGCAATGAGGGACCTCCAGCTCTTTCTACTTCTCATCTTGTTCTTCCTGACATGGAATTTGTCTTCCTGTTTTTACACTGTGTACATCACACTAGGCTTAGTGCTGATCTCATGCTCTTTGGGAAATGCTCTCCCTTAGCACACCATCTGAGAAGCTTTTTAAATCATCTCCATTTCCTCTTGGAAACTGTCTTAGTCGCTGTTCTACTGCTGTGAAGAAACACCACGACCAAGGCAACTCTAATAAAGAAAACATTTAATCGGGGCTGGCTTGTCCGTTAGTGCTGAAGGGAAATGAAATTTAAGATAAAATTTGAGGCCTCATTTATGTAACTTATGTCAAATAGTCCAAAGAAAAAGTTGTTTGTAAGCTTAGAAGCCTGAGGCGGAGAACACAGTGGAACAGGCCTGGGCACGCCCAGGCAGGCCTGTTGTTAAAACATTCCTGGGGCTGACTGGCCATAAGATAAAAGAAGGATGCAGGAACTTGTCCGGGCTATCTTGGCTGAGTTATCAGCCATCTGGTGGCCTGGCACCTCCTTCTGCCCATTGCCCTTCTGACATAGTTTGGAGTTGTATGTTAAACAAATGTTCCGCTGACCTAAATAAGCGTCTGCCCCTCAGGTCTCCTGACATCCTGACTTGCACATACCATTCTGTTAATGTGTAATTGTTTTTTGCTGATGTTCAAATGAGACAATCAGGTGAAACCATGCCAATTCTCCCTAGCCCCTGATCCTCTCCCTATAAAAACCCCTAGCTTTTGGGCCTCATTCCTCTGTCTTCGGCTTGGAGCTCGTTATTAAACTACCTTGTGTGCTTATATCAAGATGGTCTATTTGTGGTTTTTGGGTGCCACCATCTCCAGACTGGAGTGGGGAGGGCTCTCCACGGAGGTCTTTCAGTGCATTCATGGTATCAGACTGACAGCTGAGCACTATCCTGAACTCCTGAACCTCAGGCAGAGATAGAGACACATGGCATGGGCTTTTGAAACTTCAAAGCCCACCATCAGTGATACATTTTCTCCAACAAGGCCATACCTCTTTTTCCTCCCTCCCTCCCTCCCTCCCTCCCTCCCTCCCTCCTTCCTCCCTCCCTCCCTCCCTTCCTCCCTCCCTTCTTCCCTCCCTCCCTCCCTTCCTTCTTCCTTCTCCTGGCCACAATTTCCCCTCCCTCCTCTCCTCCCAGTCCCTCCCTACCAACTTCCCCTCCCTCTCCTTCCCCCACTTTTCCATTTCTCTTCAGAAGACGGCAGGCCTCCCTCCCATGGCTATCAACCAGCCACTGCATATCAAGTTGTAGTAAGACTAGGCATCTCTTCTCCTATTGAGGCTGGATTTGGAAAGGGTCCCCAAAGCAGGCGACTGAGTCAGAGACAGCCCCTGTTCCTACTGTTAGGAGTCCCTCCAGAAGCTCAGCTACATAACTGTTACATATGTGCAGAGGGCCTAGGTCAGTCCTGTGCAGGCTCCCTGGTTGGAGGTTCAGTCTCTTTGAGCCCATATGGGCCCAGGTTAGTTGATTCTGTGAGTGTTCTTGACCCCTCTGACTCCTGTAGTTCTTCTCCCCACCTCTCTTTCTTCAGGATTCCCCTAAGCTCCACAATGTTTGGCTGTGGGTCTCTGCATCTGTATCCATCAGTTGCTGGATAAAGCCTCTCTGATGATAATTGGGATAGGTACCAATCTATGAGTATAGCAGAATATCATTAAGAATCATTTCATTGACTTTTGTTTTGTTTTTGTTTTTGTTTTTGTTTTTGTTTTTGTTTTTGTTTTTTACCAGTAGTGTTTGGCTTTACCCTAGGTTTCTGGCCTATCCCGCCTCTGGGTCTTGGCCCTCCAGGCAATGTCAGGGGTGGGCTCCCCCTCATGGCATGGATCTCAAGTTAAATCAGTCATTGATTGAAGGCCATACCTCTTAGTCCTTTCAAGCACTGCCACTCCGGAGTGACAATCAAATCTATGAGCTCATGGGGCCATTCTTACTCAAACCACCACGGAAGCTCCAAACTCACCTGCCTTTCTTCTGTGCCACACAGCTGTGTACATTACTTTCTTCATGTTGATAATCCATTCTTTTTATAAGAACCATTACATTTTGTTGTTTATACCTGTTTGTTTCTTATAGTGAGCTTTTGTGTCTACAAAGTACCTAGTATAAATTGCTTGGCTCCTTAAGTTTTAAAAATCATAATCAAATTATCCTTTCAAGGCTTCCTGAACATTCTTTTAAAGTATGATAAACAAGTAGATTGTTTAGTGTTCTTTCTTAATCCGTCTTCACATTCATGGACGGTTACTTTTGTAATTTAGGTTAATTTATTGTCTCAGTGTTATTGGGTACAATATTGGGAGCATATGCTTACCTGTGCTGAAAGACTCAAAAGGCATTACTGCCTGAAATGTGACAAACCCTTCAGTTGAATAAGAATCTCTTTCTAAGGGGGCGATTTGAGTGGCAGGTTATCTCTGTGGGGGAAATGAAAATTTGAGTGAGGGGGCATTCTCCACCTCTGTGAAATTCCAGACTAATGTTAAGGGCAGCAGGGGGTAGGAAGTCAAAGTGGTTGTCTGGGCTGATGGCTCCATACCCGCTGTGTTCTGTCTCCAAGTCACTGCGGATTTCCTATGTAAATGGCTACCATCACTAAAGCAGGAACCTTGGTTTACTTATATTTTAGGGTTTTTTTTGGGGGGGGGGAGGAGGGGGGAGGATAAAGTTATTTTGTTGATATGTTTTCCAAACTTTATTCTCATAAAAGAAATTTCTAAAATAATAAAACTAGAAAGTATGAGGTATTATTTTGGTCAGTCATTTAACCTCTGATGATGGCTCATTCAAACATATTTTTCATATAAACTTCATTTCTTGGGGGATGATTCTTATCATTAAAGGTATTTTTATGGCAAAAAGTATGGTGGGAAATGTGTAGGAATGATTGAAATCTTGGAAGTTGAGGGACCTTTTCAAGTTCCAATAGTCCAAGATCCAGTGTGTGTGTGTGTGTGTGTGTGTGTGTGTGTGTGTGTGTGTGTGTGTTTTGGGGGATGGATCTATGATATTCAGAAATTCTGGAAAAAGAATGAGTCACCTCTGAGAAAACCATATGATTTTAGAAAGAAAACATGGAGTTGAAAGGGTGCCCAGAGTAAGCTTTCTGTCCAGCCAACACTGGACACCTGGCTGCAGCTGGCAATTATTCTCATGGTCTACGTTAGGGGACAGATAAACTCTTCACACCAGGAGGACAGGAATTTGGTGGTTGGTGGCATTTAGTCATCTCTGCTGTCTAACATCTGGTCATCTCTGCTGTCTAACATCTGGTCATCTCTGCTGTCTAACATCTGGTCATCTCTGCTGTCTCACATCTGGTCATCTCTGCTGTCTCACATCTGGTCATCTCTGCTGTCTAACATCTGGTCATCTCTGTTGTCTAACATAGAGCCTCCAAACTTCCTTGCAGTGTGGACTTGAAAGTCCATCATGAAAATGAATCCTGGGGGTTAAAGTTGGAAGCTGATGGTTTTGTATGGCTGGGCCAAATTCTACTGTAGTTTCAAGTCCGAGCATCTAAGAGCTCAGACTATCAGCTCTCAGGGGGAAGTGTATGTCAGAAGATTTGGAGGACATACTTGAAAACTACAGATAGAGAATGAAGAGGAAACAGCTCGTAGAAGAAGACCATCTGTGGGGTGCAAGCTGGAGGTGTCAGGTGGCTTGTTAGCCAGTAAGGTAACAAGAGATTTCTTACATAATTATTCAAGGAACAAACACAAGGCTTTTGTTATTTCACAAATTAGGGCGAATGTGGATTGAAGAGAAGACTGCCAACTGCACAGTTGTCTAACTTTTTCATTTTCTTCAGGCTTTATCTTGGCTGAGGTGGACCCTGTGTTCATTAGTTATGTCCTATAATCCCCAACAGAGAAACTTTAAAATTTGCTATGGCTTCCTTTTCATTATGTTTTCTAAAGCTACAAATTAATTTCTGAGTATTTTATAATAGGCTTTGTACATGGCTAATTACAAATTGAATTTGATAGGCTTTATGAAGGTATTGACAGACACCAAGCCTGCTGTCAATTATGTGACTCTGTAGAGTCGACGATAGGAGTTTTGTTGGCCTGGTCGTTATCTCAGTTCTCACATAAGCATGGTGAGCTATGCACATCAGCACTGTCTCTAGACAGAAGCACTGCCCTTGTGGGGGGAGGGGGCGCCCCCTTTCCTTACAGATAGATGTGCCCGGCCCATTCATCCCTGTAAGTGCCCAGGATTCTCCCTGCTCTTTGTTGCTGCTGTCTTTTTCCAGAGTTCCAGGCAGAGGACCTCCAGGACAGAGGCTCAGATATTACAGCAGAGGGAACTGGCAAGTTATTTGCCAGAGGTCCTTGACATCTGGGGTTGATAAATGGGATTCCTCTCTGGGTAAATGGCAAGAGGACTCTGCTCACTCAGCTGCAACTCCTGCCTTATTCCTTAACCTTTCTAGGGAGCTGCAGTTGGGATTTTAGAGGATGCTAGCAAACTTTTATCCTTAAAAAGATCTTCCCCATTAAAAAGATAGATTTTTCAGCTGAGAAGACAGCTCAACTGGCAAAAGTAAGCATAATGATTGGGGTTTGGTCTCCAGAGCTCACGTGGAAAGGTCTGGAAGGGATGGTATAGGCTTGAAACCCCAGTGCTTGGGAGATGGAAGACACATATGTCCTTAGGATGCGTTTCCCAGCCAGCTTGGCCTTCTTGGTGAGTACCAGGCAAATAAGAGACTTTGTCTCTCTCTCTCTCTCTCTCTCTCTCTCTCTCTCTCTCTCTCTCTCACACACACACACACACACACACACACACACACACTCGAGGGAAGGAGGCATCCCCACATAAATGAATATGCACGCACACATATATAAAAGATAGACTCTTTCATAAATAATGCTATATTTGTTCATTAGTATGATATATATGTATATATATATATAATTTTTATTCTTAAAAGCCTCCAGATTATTTGCATTTTGCTGCTTGGAAAATCCTGACTTGTGAAGAAAGGAACTGTAGATCAAGAAGCCAGAGCTGTGTGCATCAGCCCACGTGTCTGCACTAGCATTTGTTGTGACAAGATGAAAGTAGGCTTCATGGACTACTGGCTCCCACTACCCTTAGAGCCTGAAAGATGTTGGCACCTTAATCTTACAGAAAATCTCCCTACTTTACTGAAGACAATATCAGAATCTTCTGGAAGACTTCCTGCTCCTTTGTAGACTGACTGCTTGGAGACATACTTTATTTTATGACTTAAAAAAAAAAACCTTTTTGAAGAGGAAGCAAGCCTTTGAAGAAATATGTTTTCACATCCTCGAGTTTAATCTCGGGGAGACAGGTCACTTGTATTTTGGTCAATGAGAAACTATTTTGTTATTTCAAAAATGTTACTTTTTTTATGTAGAAAATTTTTTGGCATCCAATGTAGGACAGTAGGAGTCTTACATGGACACTAGGTCCTTAGAGAACCCGTTAAATTGCTATTAAATTGAATACTTAAACAAGCTAATTAAAAAATTATGAATGGTAGAAAAGAATGAGAAACGATGTTTGAAGAAAAGATTCTACATTTTCATGTTTATACAAAAAACAAATAGGCAATATCTTGGTATAAAATCAAAAATGACATGATAAAATGGTGAGCTAGCTCAGTGGTAGACCCTTATATCTGGAGGCCCTGATTTGATCCATAGCATTGCAAAGCAAAACACTGATAGATTTAGATACATTAAAAAGGAAAAAAAAAATCCTTGACATTGATTAAAATATTAGAAGTTAAGGTGAGGATAAAGGTGCACAACCATAGCAGCAGTTATACAGAGTGTTGCAAATGCAGACAATGTTCTTCTATTCAACACTGTCCTTTGCCCATTCATAGATTGAGTTGTCACAACCACAATCATTATCATCATCATCACCACCACCACCACCACCATCATCAATCATCATCATCAATAGTAACTATAATAAATACACTTAGCATCTCCCTTAGAGGACGCTGAATCTGTTTTTTTTTTTTTTTTTTCCATTTTGTTTTTTCGAGACAGGGTTTCTCTGTATAGCCCTGGCTGTCCTGGAACTCACTCTGTAGACCAGGCTGGCCTCAAACTCAGATATCCGCCAGCCTCTGCCTCCCAAGTGCTGGGATTAAAGGCGTGTGCCACCACTGCCCGGCGAGGACGCTGAATCTTAAACTCAACTTTCCCAATAAGGTTTTGAGTGTACAACTGAACCCAACGCTTATGTTCTCCCAGAATTCATATGCTTGCAGCCTAACTCCAGGATGCGGAGCTTTGTGAAGTGGTTCGGTACTGAAAGGTCCAATAAGTAGTAGCAGTACCCTGACCAGGGATCAGAGCCTGCCATGGGAGGTTACAGTGAGAAGAAGGGGCAGGCAGACCATGCTCTGCCAGTGCCTTGACCGTCAACTTGGTAGAACAAAATTACTATCAAAGCAAGCGAGAGTACAGGAAGAGGGTTTAACAAGAAGCTCATGGTTTTGGAGTATTTGCTATAAGCTTTCATTTTGAGCATGCCTTTCTAAGAGCTGCATTAAAAGGATTGAAGGCAAAACCAGATGATCAACACAAAACCCTGTGTTTGAGCAACCATCAGTGCTTAGGTGAGCTTGAAGGACAGGAGCTACATATTACTGCACCAGTCTGTCCTGATCAGAACGTTGTCTTTAGAGACAAAACTCCCAAAATGCAAAACAAAGGCAAACAATAACCCAAAACCGAAAAATAAAACCAAGCAAGCAAGCAAGCAAGCAAAGAACCAACAAAACGTTGCTAGAAATTAACTGAAATATTTCTTTTGGGACTTTGAGCTTCCACAGGACTGAGTCCTTTTGTCATCAAAATGCTATTTCTCATTAGTAATTTGTGTGACACACACACACACACACACACACACACACACACACACACCCCTCCCATATCTGCCTTATCGTTGTAGTGAGGAGAAAATGCATCAGAGAACTTGTGCTGTGGGTAGCTGCAGAGATTGACCCTACAGGTCTCAGGAAGCCTTTATCACACTGGCATCTTGGTGGCAGATGGTCAGTGTGTATCAGGGCGGGAGGAAAGTTTTGGGCCATTCCTCTGAGGACTTAGGGCATTCCCAGAGATGGCTTGGGGACTCAGAACCCAGTGCAGTGAAGCAGACACAGAGAGTCAAGCCTGGCTGCAGCCCTGCTTCGGGATCGCATGGCATCTGAGCTCCCGGACTGAGTGACTGGCAAAGGACGCACTCGCGTCCTCCGCCCCCTCCCTGCAGCTGTCCTCGGTAGAAGGCGGGACCACCCAGAGCCCTCAGGACGGGGTTCCCAGACTCTGGGCTGCAGGCAGCCAGACCACCGAGCGACCTGGCTAGTGCCTCCCACGCCCCAGCTGCCCAGCGGTGCCTCGCTCCCCATCACAAGTTTAGTCCATACTGGACAAGTAAGCGAGTCTGGGATACAGACGGCTTGTGCCTCGGGCGGTTTTTGGACATGACCTGGCTAGAGACTTTCCCCTACATCTGTGGATGGCTGATTCTCAGAAGCTGTCTCCTGGTTAGAGCGCAGGTAAGAGCTGGGACATCAGAGCCTGCTTCCCCAGCCAGAGAAGCAAGCCCAGGGCGCGCAGCACTGCACCGGTCTGTCCACATTCTCTTCAGGCGGGAGGTCCCAGCTCCGGGCAGTTGGACCAGCTTCCTGGTGTTCGGGGATAAGGGAATGCACAGCTGGAGGGGGAAGAACTTTGTTCTTCCTGATAATCCCCGGGGTACTCGCTTCAACCACCACAGTGGGTTTTGTTTGTTGACAATTCACCATCGTGTTTGAGAGCTTAAAACTTCTAGAATCGATGATACAGTGTAAAAGTGTAACTGTTTCTCTCTCTGATACAGAAGCGCGTATTTAAGCAAAGGAGCTATACCGAATAAATAACCGTGTTAAATACAGCTCGGGTCTTAAACGTTGAATAGCAGTGGTTGTAATTTTCTTATTGCCACTGTCGCTTAGGGGTTTTCTGGGAGTTCTTTCATAGTAGGTCTCTTTAATGTGCACGGAACAGTTCATCTTCATTTTTTTTTAAGTCAAAGAATATGTAAGGTTTATAGTTTTATTTATTTATTTTTCAAACGAACTAGAAAGATGCTTGCAGTAGTGTTTGTTGTGTGGTTCGAGTCGTATGATTTAAGACATATCCGAGGTTATATATGTCCTGTTCGGTAGAGGGCGCACATTGACCGTCAAATAAAGATTCAATTGGTTTTTTAAAAAACTTCCACAAAGTTAAAGGCACCCATGAATATGTTCCGGTGGTACTTTGATATCTTAGACCTTTAAATGACCAAATTAAATTTTAGTTATTCAAAAGATACTGTTAAAAATATTCAATCTTCCATAGTCGTAACAACATAAAATCAGAAGGTATTTATAGGAAATATCTTTCCTGAGACATGCTAATCTTACTTAGCAGGATCAGGCCATTTCATGTAGACTTATTGTGCTATGAAAAAAGAATGAGTAGGGTATCATACAATGGACACTTAAAAATATGTTCTCTTAAGTTCAAAAGAAGTTTCCAAATTTATAGAAGGAATAAGCAGGTATGGGGGAAAGACTTCTAGACTGGGTGGTACATTTCCATTAGAGTACTAGATGATCTCCAAGGTACCATCTACATTTCTGTCGTATGAGGTCCTTGGATACTATGTTAAAACCTCTATCTCCTTGTGTAAGGGGCTGATCTGCTCTGACCAGTTCTTTTCACTCAGTGTTCTAAGGTTCCTTTCAAGAAATTAGAGATATTATTTAGCACAATAAAGAAACAAATTACTGTGAAGTCAAGAGTGGATTGTTCCAATTGCCTTTTGCTTTCAATAAAACAAGTAGGGTCTTCAGCATGGGCACTAGAGCCTTTTCCAGCCACATACCCATTTCTTTTGGGATTGTCTCCTGTAGTGACAGGACATTCAGCAGAGTCTCTGTACTCTGTCCACTAGAGGCCAGTGGCACCCCCTTGGCCCTGACAGTAGTAAATATTCGCAGATACTGCCAGATGTCTTTGGGCGTTGAAATTCCTCCTGGTTGGTAATTATTTTTTAACACTGATTTTCATGTCTTTTTTTCTTCCATTTCTTTCCCTCTCACCCTCTCAGTGTGTGTGTGTGTGTGTGTGTGTGTGTGTGTGTGTAGGAATTAATAACCTGCAGTGTGATTATATATATTAAAATTTTAATCTTTAAAGAAAAACTGTAGTTTTAAACATATTTATACATCATCTGACTTTCAGGTTTTCATCTTAAAAAGAATTATATTGGACTATTTTTGAATAAAAAATTGGTAATTCTCAGTTTATTATTTTGTGGTTATTATATATTCTGAAATTTCATTAGTTAATTGGAAGAATTATAGAGCTGAAATGCATTGTGGGTATTATTTATCCAAGTGCTACCTGTTGGTTCTATTAGCTAAAGGATTGGAGACAAGGTGTTTATGAAAAAGTGGGTGATAAATATATTTCTAGCTATACATATATTTAAAAATTATAAGATATTAAAAAAATACCAAATAAGAATCATCTGAAAAGAATGAACTGGTATAGAATAGATGTTTAATTACCAATCGACATTGGTTCACATCACAAAATAGATAACATGGACCAGTGCCCACCAACTCTTATAAAGATCGCTATGGGTTTTGTGAAGAATTAGCCTTGTCTGAAGGCACCATTCATTCTCCATGCACTCATACCCCTGATGTCATTTACAGAGTCTGGCAGCACGTGTCTTAAAGCCAGGACATGACGCGACACCAGGACTATCATATAAATAGACTTTGTGTTTCCTCTACTGTGCCAGTGAGCTACCAGGAAAGAGATTTTGAGATGGAGTTAGGGGTGTAAGAGGTTTGTTGAGGGACGGAGTGATGTCTGTGGAGGATAAGAGGACCAGGAACAGGAGAGAGTTCACACGTGTGATGCTAGCTCTAGGTTAGACTGGTACACGGTGTGCATTCTAGGATGTGGATATAAAAGATCTCAGTCTAGACAAAACTCCAGACACAGCTCATTCCGTGGAAGGAAGTGTGTCACCCTGCACAGTACACGGTGCGAGCAGAGACCGATTTGCTGATTCGGCTTCCCTGTGGCCACTCTGGATGGGGCGCTAGCACTGCTGTGGTCACTCTCAGGGCGTTGGCTGGAGGGAGAACAGCTTGGGGAACCTGGAGCGCTGCATTTGGATCTCTCTGCAGTAAATCTTTGAGCACAGACCTGGTCCCTCCACTTTAATTGTTCCCTTCTGTGCAGTGAGGCAGAGGTCTGTGAACTCTACTGACCTACCCTGAAGACGCAGTCTCCTGGCAAGTCAAACACAGTACCCCAGGACTCCACTCACTCAGTCATTAAATGCCTAAGAATGTGCTAAAGCACTTCGGTTTCCCATTTAATTCCCGCAAGAACTCCATGAGATAGGAGCTGTCATTACTTACATTTTTATACATGAGGAAAGTGGGCTAAGAAATGTCAGAGAATGTACAAATGCAGATAGCTGCCATTAAAGCATAGGGTTTACACTCTGGCTTTGGCTTTCAGAGCTCCCATCCCCTGCTGGGTGCTCCCACTGCGGAGGTCAAGGTGGCACAGCTCAGCTAATTTATGAACACACACTCCCTTTGTCCTGTAAGGCTCACTCCTGAGATGTTGTAGCCCGTAGAATTTCTCGCCTTGGTCTACAAGGAGCACCAAAGCCGGTCTGTGCTGCTATAGAATTGGGCACAGCCTGAATGTTCATAATGGGGTACTGTATACAGCAAGAAGCAATGGGTTAAATATGGCCTCACCAGCATGATGAGATCACAAAGCAGGACAAGATGACAGAGAAGCCATGGGAGAATGAGGAAATACCATTTACATATGTTAAAACGTGTATAATGCAAAGCACTAATACATGCTCTGTAAACTCGTTCAGATAAAAATATGTGTCTCACATAACACACAGGGGATAGTGAAATGTGAGTGGGAAATAAGGAAGAGGGCAGACAAATCAGCATTTGGTCACTGTGCACTGTGCATTGTAAGAGATGGAAGTACCAAGGAGCCATTACTGGTGGATAGAACCATGAGGAGAGCCCTAGGACCTGGGCAGCTAAGGGACTCTTTTTAGCAAAATCTAGCAGAAGCGTGGCTGACTGTTGATTATCTCACCACTGTTCAGATTGCTTCAAGTCTCACAGCAGCTAAGCAGGGGAGAGTTGTGGGTTTTGTTTTTGTGGTTTTTTTTTTGTTTTTTGTTTTTATTTACAAGGAAGACCTGTGTCCCTGGAGGGTTGAGTCTGGTGGATTTCTCAATGGCTATGCTAACTCTGAGCTGTCTCTACAGCCTAGTAGCCCAGAGGCACAGAGATGGAAGGGAGTTTACACTTTGAATTTTCTTGGCAATTTATCAAGTTTTGTTTTTGTTTTTGTTTTTGTTTTTTTTTTTTTTTAAATTTCTGAGCTCTTTTCTCAGTTCTTTGGAAATAAATGTATAACAATCTCAGGCAACTCCCACACACTCTGTTTACTTTCCTGGCCTCAGCTGAGCTGGTCATCAGCTAGGACACTGGTTTGTCTTTTCTTCTCCTCTTTCCTTTTCTTGTCACCTCTCTGGATCAGTAAGTCTCTCTCTCTCTCTCTCTCTCTCTCTCTCTCTCTCTCTCTCTCTCTCTCTCTCTCTCTCTCTCTCTCTCTCTCTCTCTCTCNTCTCTCTCTCTCTCTGTCTCTCTCTGTCTCTCTGTCTCTCTCTCAAGTGACGTTTCATTTTTCCTTTTGAGCTTCATTTCCTCCACTGGGAAATGGAGGTGATAATATCATTTATGTACAGAATGTGAGAGTCTTAAGTTTAAGAATGTGCGAACAGGAAGAAAACCACAGAATCAGCTCTTTCTTCTCTCCCAGTTGGATTAGCCAGGCTCGCCTCAGTAACATGGTGAATGGATTGCTATTGCCTCTAGATGTGATCAGGAGCTGCTGCAGCTTTTGAACTGACACCGGAGAGAACTTGTGAGGCCAGTCCCTCTATCTGTGATTTTCTCCTCTTATTCCTAATGCCTCTCTAGAACCAGATTTCTTTCTGATAGCAACTGAATCCTTAAACCATATTACTTATGCCTGTTATAATATGTGTTATTAAGAGTATTTAATTAATATGATGTGAATCAGAGTTGTTGAGAGGAACAGAACCAAAAGCATTAGATTTGTTTGGCTTATTTATTTATTTATTTATTTATTTGAGACAGGGTTTTTCTGGGTAGCCTTGGCTGTCCTGGAACTCACTCTGTAGACCAGGCTGGCCATTCTGTAGATCCACCTGCATCTGTCTCCTGAGTGCTGAGATAAAAGGCATGCACCACCACTCCCTGTTTCCTATTCAAGAATTTTAAAAGTCAGTTTATGCTTAAAAAAAAAAAAAAAAAAGCAGGTATGGCTGGCTAAATTATACCCCGAGAGGTCAAGAACCTGGTTCCTTGCCTGGTCCTTGAGGCCAGACACCTCGTCAGTTCCAATCTGGTGTTGAGAACTTGAAAGGTTCACAGGGAGTCCCTTGTCCCTTACTCTCTGATAGAAGCCTGGAAACACTGGCTCTGATATCAGCAAAAGACTCATTGTCACCAACATCAGGCTAAGTCAACTGAGCTGTGGCAGGGCAGGCCAAGCAAGGTGCAACAGGCTACCTGCCTCAATGGTCTATGCTCCTGAATGAAAGGCACACGCATAGTCTTTATATTTTAATAAGCAGTACACTGCCTAGCCTCTATGCTGCTAGAGTCTACCTCCCATGGATAATTCTGAGTTACTACTTATTAATCCTTGGCTCCATCTTGGCTGCTCAGGATCCATTTGTGCAGCCCTGTGGCCCTTGCTTTCTTGGCCCAGAGCCCAGGGTGCTCTCCTTGAGTCTCTACACCTCTGTGTCTCTCCTATCTCCACACTTTCCTAAAGCAAGGCCTTTTTCTGCCAGTCCCAAGCCCAGGAAACCTAAAATCCCACCTCTGTCTGTCCTCTCCAGCTATTGACTGCTGGCATCTTTATTTACCAATCAGAACCAACTGGGGACAGGTTCTCGGAAGTTATATGAAGGCTCTCTCCAGCAAACACTTTTTGGGGGGTGGGAGTGAGGGTGGGGGATATAATTAGCATTCAAAATACAAGCAGCTACACCTTCCTTTGACCATACCCTGACTATCTGACGGGTATCAGAAGGTGCCACCCACAATTTGGGCAAGGCTTCTCATGTCAGTTAAGGCACCCAGGACAAGTCTCCACCGAAGGTTCCTTACCAAGGGGATTCTAATTTCTGGCAGGTTTCTATTAAAACCAACCATAACAATTGACTTCCCTCTTTTGTCAAGGAAAATTCGGAATCATAAGCAGAAAATTCAGAATCTTGTTTAGCAGAAAGGGCATGTGGTGGAGTAGGGGTACACTGATGTTTACAAAACGATTCCCCCATTGCTAGGTCCATAGTCTCTCACTCTGTGAGCCCATTCGACTTAACAAATTCAGTTAGACTTGCTAAGGATTTTCTTCATGTCACCTAGTTGAGTGTACAACAAGCACAATTTTACCTCAAAAACAATATCATATTTGCTCTTTGTATAGATGCTAGAAAACTGAGAGAACCTTCCTAATCAAAATACGAATGCCAACTCATGACAGTTCAACTGGGCAGGTGCCCCAGTGCTTCTCATGCTTCAGTCTGGGAGAATCCCTGGAGACAAAGTCAAACACTGGACCATGTTTGCCATTTCATGTTTAATATTTTTAAAGAGATGCTTCTAAATTTGAGTCAGTGCTATAAACAAATTCGGAGTGATGACAGTTTAGTAGGAGGGGAGATGAAACAAACACATGTCTTATTCTCAAATTGCTACCTCTTGTGTGTTGTCCCTCAGTCTCTATAAAAGTCTGGGTCACAAATTACACTCCTACCACACAATCTTGTCCAGAGTAACGTTTTACCCTCATTTGGATCTGACTTTGCGGATGACACACAGATGTTCTCTTTTAGAAGCCTTCAACTTTTTCTCGGAACTGTTGACTAAATTGCTCAGGCATCTGATCTACTCTAAGAATAATTTCTTGTTGGTTTCTTTCCTTTCTCTCACAAAGGCTGATAGTCATATCTTTATGTTGGAAAAGGAGGAAACTAAGGCTTCATTCCTGGGTTTAGCATTAAAAAAAAAATCTATGTACTTTATGTACTTATTTACTCTCTCTCTCTCTAATGTGTGTATGTGTGTGTGTGTGTGTGTGTGTGTGTGTGTGTCTTTGTTGAGTGTATGCCAACATGTGTGTGCAGATGCATGACTCTGGCTACACCCGTAGATGTCAACTGTCCCTCTCTATGATTCTATACATTTTATTTGAAGCAGAGTTTCTCTTTAGACTTAGGCCTTTCATTGTTTCTCCTGAGTCAAAAGCCAGCAAGCCCCCCCCCCTTTCCCATGGAGAGCGGTGGCTGCACGTGTGACTAGGACACCTCCCTTTTAGGGTACCTCGCTTGTTGCCTGGGTGCTGGTATTCAAACTCAGTCACCACAATGGCCTAGCAAGAACTTTTAGTGATCTCTCTAGCCTGACTGGGTTCATCTTTTTGAAAGGCTGTGGAAAACTATTTAATTGTCTAGGTCTCATGTTAAGTTTTCCTTGTGTTCTTAATCGACATGCAGAGTTGCTACTACGGTGGGTATATAGAGTTTCCATTGTCATATACAAGTTTATAGTTTGGTGACTATATTAGTAATAATGATTTTATCTCATTGCTTCTGTTCAAAATTGTCCCTCTCACTGATGATTGATATTAGCCATGTTAGTTTTCCTAGTCTCTGCTTTCCCCTAGGATGGCGCAACTGTGCGCTGTGGCAGATGTGTTGCTTCAGGGTAGCACTAGTGACAAATGGCTTGGCCATTGGCCATTGATGCTATTATGTGCCCATCTATAATTTGGCCCACACTCTGATTCTGTAATCTCAGATTCTGTCTGTTAACTGCCTGAAGGAAATGATTTCCTTGACAATTTGTCATGTCTCAAATTAGGCCAATGTCATTTGTACCTATTGACTGATAGTCATTTCCACATGGAATGAACTCCACGGTAGTAAAGCATATCAGGAATCACCCTGGATAACAGAAGGAGCTCCACAAAGTCCTTCTGGGAGTCCATGTCTTTCCAACAGGCATGTGTCTGACAACTGCATTTCTTGTCTTCCCAGAGCAACAGTAGAAGGTTTTAAGCTCTGACATAATAAGGGACTCAGATTTCTTTGGGTTACCCATACATTTTTTTTTTTTTTTTTTGCCTAAATCTGATTTCAAGACAAAAATGGTTTACATCCCCATTTATTATCTACATTCATATTAAGCTAATATATACTTTCAGTTATATGATACATAAGATTTTATATATTACATCTCTCTCTCATGCACACAGATACACACACACACACAAAGAGGAAGAGGGAGAGAGAGAGAGAGAGAGATTGAGAGAGAGAGAGAGAGGAAGAGGAAGAGGAAGAGAGAGAGGAAGAGAGGGAGGAAGAGAGAGAGGAAGAGAGAGAGGCTGTTTGTAAAAGGCTGACAACTTGAAATTGTTAGCTTATGTTCCAAATGAACTGAGGGCCATTGAGCTGTTGCTACTCTGTAATGCTGCCAACACTGTTCCAGATGTAGCTGCGGAGAAGTAATTGTTATGGAAACTTTAAGATCTAAACCATCAGCTCACAGCCTTTGGATCCAGTCAGATATCACTGGTGTGCAGAAAGAAAAATTGGGTCTTTAGAAGTGAGGGTATCCAAGAAACCAGCACTTACAAATGGTGAAGTAAATTAGGTCAGCATGGAGTTCAGTAGTGTATGAGCCACACTCAAATAGCAGCATTATTGTTGATATACTAATTTTGAAAATAATTTACATGGAGAATATAAAGTATTGATGCATTTGAACATGTATCATTTTCACATTTCTGAAGTGTTCTAGTACTGAAAACGTTTTACTTATAAATTTTATCCAATTAGCTACCTTGAGTAATTTCACAACTAAAATCAAAATCAAAGGAGCATTCACTACAGATTACATTTTTGATATAAATGGTGACAGTGTAGTACATCTTATACAGCTGCATGCCCTAAAGCATTCCCCTAACTCTTCCCTAGGCAATAGCCACTGTACTATTTATTTTCTTATATGTTTTGCATCTTTCACCAGGCAGTGAAGGCAGTGCATATTTCCTTATAATTATCCCCATTACAGTAGGTTATTTTGAGTTGATATCATTTCAGTTCTCAAACTTTATTTCAGAAACTTCATTCACTTAAACATAAAGTGACAAACTATAGTCTGACATCCAAATATGACCTACAGCCTACTTCTGCATACACGCTGAGATCTAGT
This sequence comes from Mus pahari, assembly GCF_900095145.1. Classification (NCBI taxonomy): domain Eukaryota; kingdom Metazoa; phylum Chordata; class Mammalia; order Rodentia; family Muridae; genus Mus; species Mus pahari. The sequence continues at coordinate 44,335,576 of NC_034594.1, forward strand.
AAAGAGTTTTACATTTTTAACGTTTGAATGAGGATCTAAAGCAAGAGTTAGGTTAACATCAGCCATGAAGCGTATCGACTCCAGGTGCTGTTGCGATGGTGCTTCATGGATAGTGCCTCACTCTGTGGTCTTCCGTTTCTACTTCAAGCCAGTCTCAATCAAAAGGCAGGATACATCATAACTAAGGACTCTATGTAAAATGCCCGATCAGTGCTTCTCAAAACTGTGAAGATAATTAAAAATGAGGAAGTATGGAAGCCTAAGAGAACATTAAGAGCTATCAAATCAGGGTTTCTCTGAGACTTTAGGTCTCTGACATTGGAATTCAATTTTATTTCAAGTCACAAGTGACTGTTTTATTAAATGTAGTTCTTTGTTGTGTGTGCCATGGTTGCTTCTGGAGTAACAGACACTGAGGAGGAAGCTTTGCTCCTGTGTTTTAGCTACACTACCATTTTCACACCGCTCTAAGGTAAGGAACGACACTTGTGCAAAGGTGCTCCATGTCCTTGATGTAATGTTCTCTTCTTCCTTCATAAAGCATGTTATTCTTATATAAAACTAATAAATGCTGATGAAATGGATAGTTGATATATGGGTGTATATCTTACCATTATAAACTCCCCAGTTTTAAGGCAAGGGGATAGATGGAGATCATTTAGAGTAACCTATTTCTTTCACTGATAAATAAACCTAAAGTCATGTTGCATGTTGTGTCCAGGTTTTATTGGTAATTTTTATGATAGTGCTAAATTTAGTCTTCTATTTCTGTGTAACCTAACTGTCATGTTGTGAAAGAATTAGTAATGTGTTATGTCTTGATAAAATGCTAGGTATTTTCATGGTTTGCTATTTCTTCTAGTTACATTTTTTTCTTTTCTTTTCTTTTTCTTTCTTTCTTTCTTTTTTTTTTTTGTAGACCAGGTTGGCCTCAAACTTAGAAATCTGCCTGCCTCTGCCTCCCGAGTGCCAGGATTAAAGGGGTGCGCCACCACGCCCGATGTTAGTTACATTATTTTTAATGTAATCAGCTAATCACAGTTTAGAGTTCCCTTACATTTTCTGGTGGTACATTTAAAATTATCAAAAAAAAAGTTGCTATGTGAATTAGTTATCTTCTTATTACTGTAATCAAACAGCAGACAGAACAAACTGAAGGGAAGACTGACTTAGTTTGGCTCGCGGTCTTAAATCATTTGTTCTGTATGGTTGCTTGACCCCTGTGCAATCTGGCAAGACAGCGTGACAGCACAACCATGTGGTGGCAGTGACATGTTCTTCACTTCATGGCCAACTAGGAAGCAGGGATGAGTTAGGAAGTGGCCATAGATAATATACTCCTAAGGACCCACCCTGGTTGACCACTTAATTCTTACATCTCTACCCCATCTTCTAGGTTCTAAAATGGCCCCAAGTAGGACCATCATTTGGGACCTAGCGTTCAGTTCATGAGCCAGTGGAAGACAGTGGATATTCCAGTTACAATAGTGTATCCTGATGGGGGAATGTTCCAGTCAGCTTGATTGGGAATGAAATAAGGAGAGCATTATCCTGCCTTTAAGATGATGGGGAATGATGGCATGTCCTTTGCTTCCACAGCTGGATTCTGATGGCACCGTCACTATAGAAGAGCAGATTGTTCTTGTTATGAAGGCTAAAATGCAGTGTGAACTCAACATCACAGCCCAGCTCCAAGAAGGAGGTAATGGTGACGAGAAATGTCTTTTCTTTGTATTCTTCACTCTAACCAGCATAAAAATCACAAAATTCTCCTTAGTGTTAGGGAGGCCCTCAGCAACCATCTCCTGTGTGTCTATGGGGAAGGTATGCAGAAAAAACAAAGTTCTTCCAGCTCTTTACCACACATACCTTCCCTCAGGACTAGTCTGATTAGTGGGTTTGGAGTATATCAACTGGACATGTGTACATCTGGCCTCTCTTTGGATTTGTCTATTGTGTGGGGCGAGCATGTTGGCTTCCTCTTGACTGTGGAGTGAGCTGGAAGGAGGAGGCGACATAGCCCCTGTGAATATCATCTCCAGTCTCAGGTTGTGATCTCAGCTCGGACCAGACCCTAATCCATGTTCTACCAAAACCTTTTAAAATAAAATGGTAATTTAATTTCCAGGAAAAGTTATCATTTTGTTGTTGTTGTTGAGTTTTTGAGTCATCTCTTACTTGTTTCTAAATTCAGGTCAGAAATGGGGGTTGATTTACTGAGTTTCCTAAGTTTCAGCTAACTGAATGAAGCAACGTCTCTAAAGCTATCTATACCTCATATAATTTTCAGGTTAATATCTGCTTATGCTGGTTTGTAAATGTTCAGAAACTGTGGCCGATTTTTCCATTCATTATGATCAGAAAATGTAGTTGGCATGATGGTGACTTATCAAAGTGTGTTGAGACTTGGTGGCCTTTACTGCAGCCACTCCTGATGAATGACCTATGCAGTTTTCAGAGGAATGTGTGTGCTCCACTTTCCACTGCTGTGTTTTATAGAATCCTCCAGGTTAAGCTTATCAGTTACACTGTTCATATGTTCTGTATCCAGAATGATGATCACTTGACCTTTTATTTCTTAAGATACATGTTTTTATAATAGCTTGATGGTGAATATTTTCATTGAAAAGTTCATTGAATATTTCTCAATTCAAATACTTTGAAACTATGTTACTAAATACATTTAAGTTTAGAAATTCATTTCTAGTGCTTAAACATGTTATCAATATAAAGGCTTCTGTAACTCTATATATACTTATGATTGGAATATTAAAATTATATACACTTAAAAAATCACGTTAAAATAGTAATATTTAATCAACACCAATTTCTTGCCATGTTAATTTAGTGTAACTTTTTCAGTCCTTTAAAAATTTTTTTTTGTTTTTTTGTTTTTTTCCTTTTTTTGGTTTTTTCGAGACAGGGTTTCCCTGTGTAGCCCTGGCTGTCCTGGAACTCACTCTGTAGACGAGGCTAGCCTCGAACTCAGAAATCCACCTGCCTCTAAGGCGTGCACCAAATGTTATATCATGTACATAATTTTAAACTTAACAGTTTTACCTACATCTAAGTTTACTATTCAAGTACTAAGTATGTTCATATTATTGTGTATCATAACCTCCAGAAATTTTTCATCTTGAAAATTTGTAATACTATCTTTTAAACAAGTACTTATATTTCCCATTAGTTTATTAAACTTTTCATACATTTATATTTTAGGAATACCTTTTTTTGTTTTGTTTTGAGACAGGATTTGTCTATATAGCCAGGAACTCACTATGTAGATCAAGCTGACCTCAAACTCACAGAGATGCACCTGCCTCTGCCGCTCAAGTGCTTAGATTAAAGGTGTACATCACCACACTCAGCTAGGAACATTTTATGCAAACAGTTCACACATGAATTTTTCCTTATTTATTCTGATAATCTTTGTCTATTAAACAAATAATTTAGTCTGGTTATAGTAATTGTGAGTGCTAATGTGCAACATTGGAATTGAACTCTGAGTGTTCCCGCCTGCGGAAACACTCCGGTCTAGGTCCGTCCTGAAGGGCGGGAATATCCTAAATGGGAATAGGCTGGGAAAGGAAATTGAGCCTAGGCAATGTCACACTAGTCAAGGCTCAATTTTTAATAACCAGACTCTGTTTAAGTGACATGAAAAAATCCCAGCCCGCCCTTAAGTCTTTGAAGTAGCCAGTGGCGGTCCCATCGTAGGCGGGTCCAAGGGATCATAGGCGGTTCCAAGGATCGAGGCAGGGACCAGTGCCCGTTGACATAGGCGGTCCAAGGACGCTGCATTCTGGGAGATCTGAGGTGGTCCTCTTGGTAGGCAGTGGAAACACAGCAACTCTCTGGTATGCCTATGCGCCTGTAGAGGGCTGGTGTTTTGAGGGAGAGTGATTAGTGGAGGTGGGAGACCCCAACAGAACTCTACCATCTTATTTAGACTCCTGAGTCCCTTCCATTCCTTCTCTCTAATCTTTGGAATTGATTGAAACACTGCTGCTCATTTCTTTAAAATACTTTTATTTCATGTGTATGAATATTTTTCCTGTATGTAAGTGCATCGCACATGCACCTGGTGCCATGGAGTTCAGGAGATGGCATCAGACCACCTAGGACAGGAGGTACAGATGATTGTGAGCCATCTCTGCAGCCGTACTTTTGCTTACTGTATTCTATCCTGCCCCAACCTCTGTAGCTAATTATTAGGACTCTTAATTCCCTTAGGGTTACTCTAGAATTAAAAGGTGGATATTTAATTTAGAAAGTTTAAAAGTTATCCTAATTTCTTCTTTCCATATAACATCAGTATATTGGGGCACTTTTATTGTTTCCAAATTGTAAGCTATTGTTACACAGGATTTTAGGTTGACCTTAATTTTATATTAATTTTTCCTCTTCCTCGTGTATTCTTGTCCCTCATTTATTTACATTGGAGTGTGCTTATTGTGCTCTGAGTTTTTGCTGGCTTGGAGATGACTTTTTTCAGTTACAATCTTAATATATATATATATATATATATATATATATATATATATATATATATATATATTTGGATCT
>NC_034594.1:44341066-44348025 GCF_900095145.1 Mus pahari
AACTCCCTTAAAGAAATACAGGCAAACACAGGTAAACAGCTAGAAGCCCTTAAAGAGGAAACACAAAAATCCCTTAAAGAGTTACAGGAAAACACTACCAAACAGGTAAAAGAATTGAACAAAACCATCCCGGATCTAAAAATGGAGGTAGAAATAATAAAGAAATCACAAAGGGAGACAACTCTGGAGATAGAAACCCTAGGAAAGAAATCAGGAACCATAGATGCAAGCATCAGCAACAGAATACAAGAGATGGAAGAGAGAATCTCAGGTAAAGAAGATTCCATAGAAAAACATGGACACAACAATCTTTCCTCCTTGCTCTTTTTAAGAACTTCTCCTTGCCTTTTATGTTTCCAGTTTCACTCTGTATCCCGGCAGGGAGTCTAAGGGACTGGATTACTAAGGGTAGGAAGTCTAAGGAACTGGATTACTAAGGGCTGGCTCTGCAGGGTCTTCTCAAAAGGCTTGGTCCTGAGCTGGTAGCACTATTTTGACAGGCTTTGGAAACTTGAGGTGAGCTTAGCTGGCAGAAGGAGGTCATTAGGCATGTTTTTTGCTGTTACAGTTTTTCCATTAATTTATTTATTCTAATTTTACATCCTGACCCCTACCCCCTCCTAGTCCCCCTCACACAGTACTCCATTCCCCCATCCACTTCTCTTCTGAGAGGATGAGTGCCTCCCTCCCACTCCTGTATCTCCCCACCTTGTCACATCAAGTCTCTGCAGGGTTAGGTCTCAACTCCCACAGGTCAAAAAAAGGCAGCTCAGCTAGAAGAGCCTATTCCACAGACAGGAAACAGCTCCCTGCTCCCATGATTGGGGACATACATAAAGTCCAAGCTGCAAGTTTGCTATATAAGTGTGGGGAGGCCTAGATTCAGCCCATGTGTGCTCTTTGGTTGGTGGTTCAGTCTCTGAGAGCCTCCAAGGGTCTTCCTGTGGAGTTCCTCTCCCTTTTGGCCCATCAGTCCTTCTCCTAACTCTTCCATAAGAATCCCCAAGCTCCATCCACTGTTTAGTTGTGGGTGTTTGTATTGGTCTGAGTCAGCTGCCAGCTGGAGCCTCTCGGGACATTTATGCTAGACTCCTGTCTGTAAGCATAATAGAGTATCATTAATAGTATCAGGGGTTGGTGCTTGCCCATGGAATGGGTCTTAAGTTGGGTCAGTTGTTGGTTAGCCATTCCCTCAGTCTCTGTTTCATCTTTGTCCCTCCATTTCTTTTAGACAGGACAAATTTTGGGTTGAAAGTTTTGTGGGTGGGTTGGTGTCCTTATCCCTTCACTGGAGGTCTTGCTTGGCTACAGGGGGTGCTTCTTCAGGTTCAGTTACCTCTGAGGTGCCAGCAGTAAAACAGATCTGTAATGACAGAAAAATACAAAGTTCTAGATGGAATGGTTGGATTTATAATTGGTAGAGGAGGTGAACAGATCTTATGCATACAGTAGGAATCTGTATGCAAAATACAGATAGATCCTGATAGTGGTGGCCTTCCAGAAAGGTCTTGTATGCTAACTGAAACATCTTAATCTGTCCAATCAGTAAAAAGGTTACTGGTTCAGATTATTGAAAAGGGAAAACCAGCCCCTGGCTTTCATCATGGTGATGGACCTGGAAATGCAATTCAGGAAATCATTATTCCAGCCAGCAAAGCAGGATTAATTATTGGAAAGGGGGAGAGATTATTAAACAACTTCAGGAATGGGCCAGTATTAAAATGGTTATGATTCAAGATGGGCCTCAAAACACTGGTGCTGAGAATTACTGGTGGTCTGGATTATAGGTGACCCAGACAAAGTTCAGCAAGCCATGGAAATGGTATTAGAGTTAATTAATGATCAAGGTGGTTTCAGAGAAGTGAGGAATGAGTATGGCTCAAGAATAGGAAATGAAGGGATAGATGTCCCAATTCCAAGATTTGCTATTGGTGTTGTAATAGGAAGAAATGGAGAAATGATTAAAAAAAATACAAAATGATGTTGGTGTTTGAATTCAGTTTAAGTCAGATGATGGATCAACACCTGATAGGATAATACAGATAACAGGACCTCCAGACAGATGTCAGCATATTGCAGAAACGTTCACAGACCTTCTATGAAATATTCAGGCTACTAATCCTTGTGGACCTGGGCCTGGTGTTTGAGGTTGACATAGAGGGCAAGGCAACTGGAATATGGTACCACCTGGTGGACTTCAGGAATTTAATTTCATTGTGCCAACTGGGAAAACTGGGTTGATAATTGAAAAGTAATGTATTTTAAACTCTTTGTTTTGACATGCTAATTTTTTTCTGGACACTTGTAAACAAATAATACCATTTATATTTATTTTTTGGATGCATTTAAATAGGAAAGGGGTCTTACATGGCAACTGAACTAAGAACAATCTTAATGTATGTTAAAAATGGGATTGTGGGTGCAACAACCTAATAACCCAGGGATGTGGGGATGGTTCAGTATACAGAAATCCATCAACTATATAAACAAACTCAAAGACAAAAACCACCTGATCATCTCATTAGATGTGGAGAAAGCATTTGACAAAATTCAATATCCCTTCATGCTAAAAGTCTTGCCCATACCTAAACATAATAAAATCAATAAACCAGTAGCCAACATCATACTAAATGGAGAGAAACTTGAAGCAATCCCACTAAGATCAGGGACTAGACAAGGCTGCCCACTTTCTCCCTACCTACTCAATATAGTACTTGAAGTCCTAGCCAGAGCAATCCGACAACAAAAGGAGATTAGGGGGATACAAATTGGAAAGGAAGAAGTCAAATATAACTATTTGCAGATGATATACTTAAGTGACCCCAAAAATTCCACCAGAGAACTCCTCAACCTGATAAACAACTTCAGCAAGCAGTCAGCATGTAGAAAAATGCAAACTGACCCATTCTTATCTCCTTGTACAAAGCTCAAGTCCAAGTGGATCAAGGACCTCCACATAAAACCAGATACACTGAAACTAATAGAAGAGAAAGTGTGAAAGAACCTCGAGCTCATGGGCACAGGGGAATATTTCCTGAATAGAACACCAATGGCTTATGTGCTAAGATCAAGAATTGACAAATGGGACCTCATAAAATTGCAAAGTTTCTGTAAGGCAAAGGACACTGTCAATAGGACAAAATGGCAACAAGTGATTGGGAAAAGATCTTTACCATTTGTAAATCTGATAGAGGGCGAATATCCAATATATACAAAGAACTCAAGAGTTGGACTCCAGAGAACCAAACAACCCTATTAAAAAAAAATGGTGTATAGAGCTAAACAGAAAATTCTCAAGTGAGAAAACTCAGGGAAATGCAAACATAAATGACCCTGAGATTTTACCTCAGAACAGTCAGAATGGCTAAGATCAAAACTTCAGGTGACAGCAGGTGCAGGTGAGGATGTGGAAAAAAACCCTAAAACCTTCATTATTCTATTTTAAGTCTTTTGTACTTTTAATAGTCTTTGAATCTCTTTTTATTTTCCTAATAGTAATTTCAAACTTTGTGTTTGTGAGTTTGTATACCTACAGACTTTGCTGGTGAACTAGGGTTACTACGGTGATGCCTGTTTACTTATGTGTCATATGAGATATGATGATCTCAAGGTTTTTATTATCTATGTACATACATATGTATGTGTGTGTATGTATGTATGTGTGTGTATGTATGAATGTATGTACATATGTATGTGTGTATATGTATGTATGTATGTATGTACGTACCTACCTAGCTACCTACCTACCTATTGCTTCTATAAGACCCCTATATGAACTATTGACTTGACTTTTGTTTAAACTCAGTTAAAACAACTTATTGAGCATGGACTTACAGTTACAAAATTTTGGATTAGAATCTTTCCTCTTATTTCAGCTCTAAATCTCACTGAGTTTAAAAGGGATCAATCTCTGTTGGGATGATGGTTTTGTTTCACATTTACTCACTAGTGTTTGGGAGCATCTTTTGAGGATACTAAGTTTGTAGCAGGATATACAATATTGTAGTAGTTTCACAGCCTTATCATGTCCTAGGCTTATCTTTCACTACTCAAATACAGTGAAAAACCCAACAGGTTAGTGGGAGCTTCTCAGATAAGACCTAAATATAGGAATCAATGCCCCTATAGAATAATTTCTGCTCTTATATTTATTCCTTTTACTTTATGGTCCATGGTATAGGAAAGAAGATTTTTTTTTTTTTCAGAAACAATGGTAACTCAGTCTCTGGGCGCAACAACTAGAATCCTAATCTTGTGATCCACATTAAATCTAAATTATCCTGTAACGAATCCTGGTGGACTCACCATAAGTTGGGAGACACTCGTAGCTATATCATGTCCTTACCCTATCCCTGTCCAAAAGGACCCTCTCCCTCTCCTCCTCCTCTCTTCCACTATCCAACCTAGAAGTCCCTCCTACTTGCCCAGTGATTGGCTCCTTTATTCATTAGGGGATTGGTTCACAAGAAGCCACCTGAATATGTGACTCACTTCTTGTCCACAACCTTCCCAGGAGAGGGGAATTAGCATCAAAATACAAACAGCACCAGGCCCCCCAGGACACTTCCCCCTTTCTGTTCTAATAAAAACCAAAACCTTTCCCTCAAATATAAATAGAGCACAACTATTACCGTTTATAAAGTACAAGATAGACTTAACACTCAGTCCATCATTTTTGTCAATAAAATAGAATACTGTTATCTATCCTAACTTAAAAAAAGACTTATAAATCTACATCCACTTATGTCCTGGCTTTAGATTGAATACCATCTGAAAACCATCCTCTCAAATCTGTTCTCTCAATGTAAATAGCCTGGGTTGGTTATGAGACTATAGGTAGTTTTTCAACACTGTCAGAAACCTGAGAATGACCAACATTAACTGAAAATATGTAGGAAGCCTAACACAGCTTCTAGAACTGAGACAAATTGCAGAGACAGCTGTCTACCTATACAGTCCAGTAAGTCAGAATGTTGGAGCATCCATCTGTCTACAGCCTTCTGGCCCAGGATCATCTGACAGACCTTAGAGAAACAGGAATATTAAGGACTAGCCTATTCTGTCCTGGCAGAACTAAGCTGTCCTAACCTGTAAACTGTGTCCTCTCAAGAACAGCACAGGTCTGCAGGAGAAACTGGCAATTTTCTGCCCAGGGGTGACCTAGTCACAAAGTACAGCCTCACCTGGGGGTGAGATGCTCAGCTGCTTTTTTGAATCTATGAGTAGGGAGCTGTTAGGAGCAGATTTGTCTCAACAAGTGGAAATGCCACATTCTGTGGATTTCTGACGTTTTAAAAAACTAATCTATCCATGTAAAGTAATCTGGACTGTTCTCTGCTAACTACTCTCAGCTACTTCTAATTAAATATCTGAAAACACCCTAACAAGAAACTCAAAAATTTGCTATTTGGCCCTTAACTCACAGTCTTAAACACCTCAGATCAGTTTACAATAACAGTTATAGAAGGACTGGGTCTGTGCCATGTACTTTAAAAATTTTTACAGCAATAGAAGAAATTTATACCAATGAAAACCTTGATTTTGCATCAAAATAAATTCTGTACCAAAATAAGAAGTTATGACTTCAACTTAGTAACAATTAAAAAGATTTCTACCAAATGAGATTATGGCTATGCAATCAATCAATTCTAGCTATTTCCTCCCTGTTCCAATTATGGCCATTTCTACATTCCCTAGAAAGACAATTTATACTAACCCCCTCCAGCCCTAAAGCCCAGGGAACTGGGGTGACAGGGGCAGAAGGATAGGGAAAATAGGGGAGTTGGTTGGACTTAAGAAGGCCATATCAATGCTTGATCTAGTCTCTGATGTTTGTGTCTTGACTGGATCCAGCTGAACGTTCAGGACATCAGGAGTTTAAGCATGTTAGGTCAGCATGTCTGACGAGGAGACTCACCAAGGCTGTATATTCTGTAATATACAAATCTCAAAACAAAATTTTAGTATCATCAAGATAAATTTTTTGTTTAGTTTTCTGGAATCTAGTCCTCTGGGAGTCCCCCTTCATCATATCCGATCCGTATAACTCTGGAAGGTGTAAAGACCCTAATCACCTTTTCTAAACATGCAAAAACAAAACATTTCTTCCAAAATAGCATATCCTTTAGTCAGCAACCAGGAAAGCTTGTATCTTGCCCTCTCTTACAGAGGAATAATAAAACCACAAAACTCAAAATCACACACATTTTGAAAGTTAAAACAAACCAGAACAAAGGAAGTAAACTAAAATACTGTGTGTGCTTATTCTTAGGCCTTTTCTATTTTGCCAAGCAGGATAAAAACCCAAGATTCCTGTGGAGCCCACGTTAGACAGAATTTGAGTGTTCTGGGAAGCATATAAAACAATCTTCATACCATCTTACTGCTTGGTTCTCTGCCTAGAGCAGCCATCTTGTTATACCATTTATCTGTTCAGCTCTCTGCCTGGAGACACAGATACAGTTTATTTATATCTGTATAATATCTATCAGTTACTTAATTATAGGTATAATTAACTAAAAACACTCTGCATTTTAATGTTGTTAAAATCTCGACTGACATTTTGAATTTATTAGCTAACTTAAGAAAATTTCATTTTACAAATCCCTTCCCGTCTGCGCCAGTACCGGGTCACCAAGGGCGCAGAGTGGGCAGACACCCCCATGGTCCCTAGCGGACTGCCCAAGCAATCTTAGGATCACTGGTGAGTGGAACACAACTTCTGCTCCAATCCAATCGCGCACGGGGCCTGAGACAACACTAGGGAAGCAGAGAACCAGCCTGACCAGGGGCACAAATCCCTTCTGGTCTGCACCAGCTCCGGGTCACCTAGGGCACGGATTTGGCGGACACCCCCATGGTCCCTAGCAGACTGCCCAAGTGATATTAGGATCACTGGTGAATGGAACACAACAGCTACTCCAATCCAATAGTGACATGCCTGTGACAGCAGGAACAAG
>NC_034594.1:44348036-44352691 GCF_900095145.1 Mus pahari
GGGTGGGGGAGGGTATAGGGTCTTTGGGGATAGGATTTAAAATGTAAATTAAGTAAATACCTAATAAAAATTGGAAAAATAAGAAAAAAATTTCATTTTAAGTTATCTTAAATTTGACATCAGATATAAAAATATTTAGAAAGAGGCTATTAATGCTACCTATAACTATTGTAAAGCTATATAAAAATGCATGAACTGAAATAAGTATTATTACATACATACCAATAACTATCAATTCTATGTTATAAGCATGTAGTATTCTTTTTTTTTTTTTTATTTCTGAAAAAGTTTGGGAATGGTGAGATCGCTCAGATTAAGTCCTGTTTTTGCAGAGGACTCGAGTTCTATTCCTAGTGCTCACATAGTGGCTTACAACCATCCATAAGCCTAGTGCCAGGGTTCTGAGCCTCTTCTTACCTCCTTATGTACTGCACATATGTGGCTCACACTCATGTGTTCAGACAGACAGACACTAAATATTTAAAAAAATCTTTAGTAAGAACAGAAAATTCAAATGCTTGTGAAAGGAAGTGATCCATAAATACAGATACCTAGTCCAAAAATTATTGAAGATTTACAAACAAAAACCAAAGGTTTTATGCCTTCTAGTCCTCCTCCAAGTATGATCCTATTTTGTTATGAGTAACTCAAGATGTAAAAGTATAAAACCTGGATTTTCTAAATTTTAGACCATTCTGTATAAATCTCATAACTGAATGATAATTAGCTTTGCTTAGGATAAAGAAGGGAGTGAGTGTTATAATTAGTGGTGTTAATTTATAAAAATGAGAAGGATGTGGGATTAGTAATTATTGTTGTGTCAGATAATCCAAGCATCTCTCACAGGATGACAAAGGAGAAGGCATTAATTAGAGCTCCACACTGTATGCTTGAGGTCCAGGCTTCCTTAGTCTTTCTAACCTTTTGTGAATATTTATTCTTCTTGTCAAAGAGCCACTAGAGACATTAACATGTTTTGTAAAAATCTTGTTTTAAGGGCTGTTGGTTTTCTGAATTTGGGGGCGAGGTCTGAGGCTATGTTCATTCACCGATGTGGTAGCATCTTGTAGCAACCAGAAATTTTTCTCAGAACCCAAGAAAATTCCTTTTCATGACTGTTCTAATACTGTGTAATTGTATAATATACTAACCCATAGATTTGACACTTAGATGAAGACTTTAACTCATCATGTGACTAACTCCCAAACGTAGTACATGACATTAGAGCATGCATTTTCCAGACAGGAAAATAAGACCATGCTTCCAGGTCCAGTTTGTGTTGGTTGTGAAGTGTATATTAGGTACATACTGATTGGACAGTAGAGTTAGCCTTCTGAAACAATAACAAACTGGGCTAAACAAGCTTTATAGAAAAAAGGATTATTTGGCTCTCAGTCTTAGTTTTATTCTATGTCTGGTTGCTTCTGTTGCTTTGGGCTCACAGCAGGATAACATGGCAGAAACACATTATAAAGCAATACTTCTCAACTCCTCGAAAGGGGAATATAGGGACCCTGGTCATATCATTCTCCCAGGGCATGCTTCCAATCACCAGAAGATGTGCCACTGGGCCTTACACATTGAAGTTCCCACCGCTTCTCCATCACACATCCATGACTAAGCCCATGGAGCTTTGTGGGGCATTGAAGATCTGAACTTTAGCAATGGTCCAACTTTGAAAAGACACATGCCTTACTAACAACAAAACAAATGGTCAGCAAGTCATATGGAATTCTAGCACATTCTAAAAGAAAATGATGGCAGATTGAGTTATTAGTCACTGTGATCAACAAGAAAAGTGAAGGACCATTACCACATCCATCAACAGCAACAGCAACAGCAGTAACATCATCATCATCATCATCATCATCATCATCATCATCATCATCATCATCATCAGTAGCAGCCCAGCAGTAAGAACAGAAGCAGCAACAGCAACATAAAAAGTAGACGCTGTAGAAAGAGAGGCAGATGAAGTGGCAGCAGAAGCAAGAGGCAGTGGGATGAATTCCCAGGTTGCCTGTAGTGTGTGAAGGCAGTCTAAGATTATGAGGGAAGTGAGGCTGTTTCCAGGAATAGGTTCTTTTCTGTGAGAACAGTGTGGGTGAATGAAGACATTTTCTTTACTTATCCCTTCAGAAAGACACAAAGCAGACCAAATGTTTGTTTTTGTGTAACAATCAGACCCTGAGCAGTTACTCCAGGTTGATGCTGGATTACTATCAGGGATGCCAGTGTTTGCATGACTTTCAAACTAAACAACTGGACATGATGAGTGTTAGCGAGTATTTGTGATAGCAGAATAATGGATCCCCTAAAGAATCCACTGCTAGCACCTGGTGGTGCCCATATATGCTATGCTACATAGTCAAAGGGACATTGCAAATGGAATTAAGCTTCTGAACATTAAAGTGTGGAAGCTATTCTGGATTATCTAGGGTGGCACAATATAATCATCTGGATCTTAAGGAATGGAGGAAGAGGAAGGTAGCAGAATCAGTTGAGCTGTAAGAAAAGGAGAACCAAGAGAGATTCAAGATGCAACAAGGATCTAGTCTCCACTGTTGACTGTGAAGAGGAAGTAAGTAAGTCAGGAGACAGTGATGTCACCTGCCTTCTAAGGCTGGGGAAGTTCACTGCACACAGTCAGAAAGAAATCATTTTTTCCAGTGGATGAACTGAATTCTGCCAATTATTGAAATAAGCACGCAAATATACATACCTTCTGAGTCTCTAGAAGAGAGTCCAGCCAGTCAGGTCTTGGTTTTGCCCCTGTGAGTTCATAAGCAAAGGCTCTACTGAGCCAGGGTTCAGACCTTGTTTAAAGCTGTGAAATTTGTCATGGAAAATGAATGCAGCACTCACAGCAAGTGTCTCTGTTGGGGACGTGGGGGTGTGATCTGGCTGACAAGCTCTCTTCTTGGAAGTTCAGTACATGACCGAAGGGAAGGAGCCCTGAAGAACACAGCACTGATGGCGAGCATTTGTTAAGCCCCACGCAGTGTCAGGGTCCGTGTCAGGAGCATGGCTAATGCACGAGACAAAACAGACAACAAAAGAGCTCCACACTCGGGTTTCTTCAATTCTGTGACTTAAGAAAACAATAGGAAAAAAAAAGACCCATATAATATTGGGAGGTGTGGAGAACTGTGGAAGAATGACAGCAGGAGACAGGGGAGGGGTGATTTGGGGTACAATTTTAGGTTGGGAATGTTTACTCAAAAGTTGACATTTAAGAAAGAGTCTGGAAGAGGTAAGGGCAGGAATATTGAGGTGATGAGGAGAAACAATGTTGAAACCCCAGAAGAGCAAGCTAAGCTGAACGTGGACATGCCAGTGGGACATACATCTTGGGGAAGGAAGATTAGTGTCTTCAGAAATGGCCAGGGAGTAGACTGTGGGTCAGTGACTGTGGTCAGATGGGGGGTTGGGGGCCAATGTGATAAGAGCAAATGTGAGTGCATCATTGATACCAACTGTGAATCAGGCATGCTAGAATACTCAAGCACATAACAGGGAACAGGAAGCATCTTTACCTGCTAAACAGGCAGAAAGGACCAGAGAAGCCAAGGATTCATCAGGAGCCTGTGGCTTGAATGCTATGAATGGTATGCTTAGTAACATTCTGGGGTGTATAGACTCTCTACTGCAGACTTATCACTTTCCAGACAGTTGAATCACTCTGAAAAGCTTCCTACCCTGGGATGTACAAAGCAGAGAACATACAGTATGTTGCAGGAACTTCTTGTGTCTGAGAGGGAGATGAACACAGGCAGGTCTTCTCTAGTCAGTCTTTGGCTGTATCCTAACGTATTGCATTCCCACACTTTACACAGCTAATCATGAGAAGCACAAGGACAGTGGTGGGGAAGACTATAGAAAATTGTCCTCCGGGAGGACAGTTGTCCTCCAGAGAGGGTTAGAAGTGGAGAGAGAAAGAAGAGAAGGTGGACAAGATGGAGATGCAGAAGGAAGAGGAGGAGGAGGAGGAGGAGATGGAGAAGGAAGAGGAGATGGAGAAGGAGATGAAGAAGGAAGAGGAGATGGAGAAGGAAGAGGAGATGGAGAAGGAAGAGGAGGAGGAGGAGGAGAAGGAGGAGGAGGAGGAGAAAGAGAAAAAGGAGGAGGAACAGAAAGAGTAGAAAGAGGGAGTGGAGAGAGGGAATATGCAATAAGAATGGCTTGCTGAATACTCTAGCTAGGGGTGTGACAGACTGGTAAGTTGTAAGAGTGATGAGACTGCATTCATCTTGAGAAGTATAGATCTATGACAGTTGTGTGTGAGGTAAGCACAGGACTAAAACTTATTGGTAAAGACCTACATCTTGAATCACTTTTGTATACCAAGTTCTTCAATAGCATTTAAAAAAGAATCTCAGGTAAAATTGTAGCGACTACTGGAACAGTTGGAAGAAATATGCCACAGCTGTTGACAGTCACTCCCAGTGTTTCTTATACATGAATTGTCATCACTTTTATAGTGAGATAGTGAATCTACTGAAATGATTTAGATACTTTAATTTAGCAGATCAAAGACTCCTGCTAATGTGCCTACAAAGAGACCAAGCAAGTGATTTCGGGGGTGGGGGGGCATTTGCATCTCATCTCTTCTGGTTTTGTCTCTTGTCCCGCGCTACCTTCTCGCCAGCAAGAAA
>NC_034594.1:44354811-44362326 GCF_900095145.1 Mus pahari
TTTTCCACTGGATGGTTTTAGCTCCCTTGTCAAAGATCAAGTGACCATAGGTGTGTGGATTCATTTCTGGATCTTCAATTCTATTCCATTGATCTACTCAGACATTTACTCTTGTCTTTGATGTTTAATGACAGACTTGTGGGGAACTTGCAGTCTCAGTGACTTCCTTGTCTTTTCAGGAGTTGCTTTCCGGCACTGCACCCGCAATGGGACGTGGGATTTTATTCATGGCTCAAATCAAACCTGGGCTAACTATTCAGACTGCTTTCTGCAGCCTGATATCAACATAGGAAAGGTAATGATGTGTCTGTATTTGTGAATCCCCAAGGAGAACAGAATGATGCTTTTACACAAGTTTTGCTTTTCAGCCATTATATCCAAAATCCTTCTTATTTAATGACATGAAGATCATGAAAGTTAAAATCTCTACTAGAATCCTTTCAGATGTGCTTGAACCTTTCTGCTGTTTTCCTTATGTTAGAGTTATCTGACACGCATGCATGTGCATGCACACACACGCACACACACACACAACCACACACGCTGTTTATTATATTACCTTATTATATTATATTATTCTATATCATGTTATAGTGAATAATATACAAATAGGTAGTGAGCAAGGTGATTCATGATTCATTCTTAATTAGCTATGAGTGGCCAATCCCACCTCACTCTATTCTGAAGGATCTTTTCATTTTAGTGAAGTGTGTTCCATCTCAGAAGATTGCCCCTGATGGTTTCATTTTAGGTGACAAATCAGAGTTGTGAAATTATACTGAGCAAGGGTCAGGATTATAGGCCTTCCAGAACAATACCGTCATTGCACAGATGTGAGTCAACTGTGACTCAGTAGAACAGTGTGGGCCCAGGAGACAGTTTGCTGATGGCAGGGTTGAGGGCCAAGCTACAGTGTCTTAGTTTCCTATTAGAGTGATTTAGGGCAACAACCATGCATTAATGGTAAAACATTACATTTGGTGGTTTAAACATCACCAATAAATTCCAATCCCTTACAGCTGATGAGCAGAAGTGTGTGGTGACACATGCCTATGATGCTGGGGATGCCTGTTATAAGTTGTCATAAGTTGCTGTACAAGACCAGGCTGTTATGCAGAAGCTCTGTTAGGAGAAAGCACCATCGAGGGGAAGTGTTTGAGATGAAGGATTCCTGGTCAGTTCTGTGCAAATAGAGCTTCCTTTCTTCTGTTCTATGAGAGCCACCACCCCAGGGGGCACTTTGGTGATTTCAACCTTTAGTTTTGTATTTCTAGGTTGAAAATTTCGAAACAGGCAATGTGAGATTGCCACATATTTAACAAGGCAACACATGCTGACACTGAGGTGATTAATATGAGATACTACAGAAATCATTTCAGCCCTTGACAGGAAAAAAAAAAAAACCCCTATCACAAATAACTAAAGGTAAAACAACCAATCGGGTAGCTAGTGATGCTTTTAAAATGCAGATACAAGGACTTGAGTGAGAAAGCAAAGCAAAGCCATCTGTCACCCTGACGAGTTGTGTGCCTGTGCTCGGCTTTCCCTGTGGATGAAGCAATGACAAAGGCCTACCTCTCACAGTTCTTACATGGCCATCCATCACATGGCTCTATTTCCTCAGAGCTCCAATCTTTCAACCCTTCCTTGTGAATAGTTCTTACATGGCCATTCATTGATGATATGGCTTTATATATGCAGACCTCTAATCTTTCGACCATTCCTTGTGATTACAGTGTATTTGAAGAGGTACAATAGTGAAGGATATTTAAGGAAAATAGATAAATACTATTTTCCCCAATTTTCATGTGTACATGCATGTGTGTGTGTGTTTGTGTATGTGTGTGTGATGTGCATGCTTTTTTGTGCATGTGTGTATTTGTGTGCCTATGCATGTGGAGTCCTGAGGTAGGTTTTGAGGTACATCCCCAGTCATTCACCCACTTTCTTCATTGAGGCTAGTTCTCTCAGTCAAACCTAATGCTCACTCACTCAGGGCTTTAGGGATCCAAACTCTGGTTCTTGCCCAGCAAATGCTTCAAACATGGGATCATCCTACAGTCTCCAGATGTATATTCTATTTCATATGAAAATCACTTGAGTTTATTAAGAGGTAAAGAGTATTGTGAGCATTAAGCAGTTATATTTATTTAATAAAAATTGCAGAAGACTTGGGTAGAAAGAAAGCTCAATGGCTAAAGGTCTTGGTTCATGACCATATATGTTGGATCTCCAGCACCCATGGAAAAGCTGGAGGCAGCAGGATGTGTCTATATCCCAAGTGCTGTGGACTGGAGACAAGTGGATCCTTGGATCCTTGGTGCTTGCTGGTCAATCCACTGTTGCCCAAATGGTGAGCTCTAGGTTCAGATTATATCAGAAAATTGCATTATGACATTAGACAGAGCTTGGGGAAATCTTGTGGAAGAGGAGAAGGAAGGATTGGAGGAGCCAGAGAGGTCAAAGACACCCTAAGAAAACCTACAGAATCAACTAACCTGGGCTCATAGTGGCTCACTGAGACTGAACCACAAGCAGAGACACTCATGGGACAGATCCAGTGTCCTTTGACTCTGTTGTCTGCCTTTGGATCCCTTTCCCCCAACTGGGCTGCCTTGTCTAGCCTTAATAGAAGATGCACCTAGTCCTACTGCAACCTGATATGTCAAGGTGGGTTGATCCATGGGAGGCCTATGAGGAGGAAAGGGAGGGAGGATGGGGGAGGGGAGAGGAGAAGAGGAACTGGGAGGAGAAGAAGGAGGGGAACCTGTGGATTGGGATGTAAAGTAAATTGATTAGTTAATGAAAAAATTTCTAAAGAACAAGTTTAATTAACAAAAGAATAATTAAACTTAATTGTTTGAAAAATAGAATGCAAGAAAAACTCCCAATACCGACCTCTGACATCCATAAAAACATGCAGTGGTTAGCTAACCCCATTCGAGCCTGGTGTATTAAACAGTTGCTTTTTATAGAAAGTATCATGTAAGCTATCTCTTGCCTAATAGCTATATCCAACTTAGAATGCAATTTAGCAATTTATATTAAACACTCAAAGGTCTGTCCTGAATGTAGCTTCTCTGTTATCACTAAAAGGTGCAGTCTCACAGCGGATTACCTGGTCTCCTTGCTCTTAAAATCTGTCTGCTCCCTCTTCCATATTTTGTGAGCTTTAGGTGCAGATGTTTTATTTGGGAATCACATGGTTGAGTAAACAGAACTGGAACAATTCCAACACCAGCTGACATGTCAATGTAGATGGGGAAATCTCCTGGGACCCCACTCTTAGATAAAGAGTGAAAGCAATTAATAACTGATGAGAGAGGGAGAGGGAGGGGTAATCTTCCTCAGGGGTGACTGGCAATCCCATACCAGATGGGTAGCCCTAGAAACATACTGAATCGACTCAGCAGATTCTCTCTCTCTCTCTCTCTCTCTCTGTGCTTATTCATTTCTTTGTATATGTAACAACAATGTTTAAAGAAGAGTGAGCTGTGAATTTCAGGGGGAAATGGGAAGAATATGAGACAGGAGAGGAAGGGGGTAAATGATGTAACTGTATTTTAATTAAAATTTAAAAAAGTAGAGAGAGAAACAAAATCTCAAAGGGCCATACTCACAATCTCACTTCCAAGATCGATGATAAAGATTTGAGTAGGGAAGTTGGTTTGACAAAAAAAAATCTTCATCAGTTAGTTGTTGTAATGTATAGTATGAGTAACTTAAATGGTACTCCAAATCAATAGTTTGTAGAAATATATCAGTACAAGCAATGGGTAATCTTCTTTTGTTAAGAAATGACCCCTGGGGCCATTTATCTGTGGGTCTGTGGCAGAAGGAAGAAAGCAGGCCACAGGAAAGAAAGTAGGAAAGGATGACAGCATTCAAACCAACTTTTAACAGGCAGGAACCAGCATAACGGCTCAGAGTTCCGGGGACTAAGCCCTTGGGGCCTTTACCACGTGGAGCATCGAAACTTGCCAAAGGCTGGGGCAGTGACAGATATGAAGAGAAGTCTCTCCAGACACACACAGGGCTGACACAGAGAAAAGGTGTAAGGTATCTGAAGTCATGGGGGCAGAGCACAGGAAGTGAGAAGGTCCCTTGGGGCACATGAAACTCTCATCAGGTATATGATGACTGTGTAGCAAGCAGGCAGGTCACAGGAAGAAACCCTCTCTGGTCACACATACAGGACTCCTTGAGCACAAGACTGCAGCCTGACAAAGGAGCTGAGAAAGGTTTTTATATGAAGCCAGATGGCTGGCTGAAGAGTGTCTCACAGCAGCAGGTGGAGAAAAGCCCCTGAGATGCAGAAAGAGTATGAGGGTGATGTCTTCCACTTATTTTAACTCTGGACTTAGATAATAAAAGGCAGCATATACATTGGAAAAGAAGTAAGTTTGCTTGTAATTGTAGATGATATAATCTTATAGAAAAACCACAGAATCCAAAGAAGAAAACTACTAGAGCTAATGAATAAATTCAGTAATGTTTCAGCCCCCCCCCCATCTTCACACTAACTGAGGGTTTACCTACATTGATAAATTACCCAAAAAGAGCAACAAGAAAATAATCTCATTTCTGTTTACCACATGACATGAAATAATTAGAGATAAATTATAAATTACACAGGGGAGTTTAAGAACTGTACACTGAAACTATAAAATGCTAATAGAAGAAATTCAGGTTACAGATAGGTAGAAAAGTAGCCAATATTCATGGATTAAATGAATTAATATTATTAAAATACCCATAATAACCAAATTGATCTACAGATTTAACTAGTTCTTATGAAATTTTCAGTGACTTATCTTTTTACAGAAATGGATGAAACTATTCTAAAATCTGTATAACCTCTCAAAGGAGCACAAATAGCTGAAACTATTTTGAGTGATAACAAAGCTAAAATAGTCACATTTTCTGACTTCAAGATGCATCGCAAAACTTAATAACCAGGGCTGCATGATATTGATATTTTAAAATATGAAATACTGTATATTATTGATAAGAAACTCACCTGAATATAATTATATTCATATACATATATATATATATATATATATATACACACACATATATGCTATGAACATCTCATGGATATTACTCAACAATAGGAAAAAAATCAAATTAGTGATGGAAGTAACAACTTGGATGTACCTTCAAGGACTCTGCGGTTAGTCTTTTAAAGTCTCAATTGGTTTACATAATGACATAGAAGACAAAATTGTATGATGGAAAACAGAGATTCACAGTTGCCCGGTAATTGAATGCTGGGGAAGAGGAGGGTAAACATGGCCATGTATGAGTAGGACCTTTGCACTGATGGATGTTGTCCGTGTCTTGAGTTTAGTGTTAGCTATAAAAATCTTCACATGTAAAGGGTAGATCCCGCTCATCTCACGCTGCAGGATCTCCATGACACAGGGCAACAACAAGATAACCAGAAGGGTCAGTGAGGATCTAGTGTTGATGGGTTGGCAGAAGCCAGAGGCCTCCAACCAGACCAATGACTCATCGCAATGAACATTTGCAAGAGAAGATGTGTGGACAGAAAGATGTACTGTGGGACACACTGGGACACAGTTCAGTTCCCACGATGAGATGCTTTGTGTTTCCTAAGCTTTGTTTTTGTTTCTTGTTTTGATTTTTGGTTTGTGTGTTTTTTAGTTTCTTTTGAGGGGGAAGTCGTGAGGGTAGAGATGAGTGGGACTGGGGTGCAGGGTGTGAAGCTCACAAAGAATCAATAAAAAGTTGAAAAAAATGTAAGAGTTTTCATGTGTGATAGCATTGTATATGATACCATTTAGTACACTGCAATTGTACTGAATTCTTGGTTTTACATCTTAGTTATGATAATTTTAGATATAACACTAAAGGATAATTGATGGAGGGCACATGAATTTCCTTTTACCGTGTTTTTCATTTTCTGTGATTCTACCATTTTACATAAAAAAAAATTAAAAGGAAACGAAGTATAAAAACATGTAACAGTATTGAAGATTATGAAACACAGTTTGTTGACAACAGAGCATACATTTATAATTTTTAAGCCTAAGAACACTCTGGAAGAATATGAAGTGTGAACAGAGAAAGCTAATTTGTAGTGACAGAACTTGACATTGCGGTTGTGTGTGGGTGGACAGCGGGTGTCTTTTTTTACTAGCAAGGGGTTTGAATGAACTTGGTGTGTCAAAATATGTCAAGTAGCTTGTCTTAGATTTGCCCATTTTACTGCATGTAAATTACAGCCCATTAAAGCTAGAGAGAACCAGCCACAATATTCCAAATATGATGTAATTGTTTTCAACCATTTTCTTTTACATGTGTTGACTGTCTCTTCTCTGATAGCAGGAGTTCTTTGAAAGCCTCTACATCCTGTACACTGTCGGCTACTCCATCTCTTTTGGCTCCTTGGCTGTAGCCATTCTCATTATTGGCTACTTCAGGTGAGTAGTTGCTGTAGCTTTCTCCCAGAAGGAGTTCTGATGTCCGTTTGTAGAGCACATCCACTGTATACAATCTGTGGTCTCTAACTTTTCCCTATAGAAATTTGTTCTCTGTGAGAGGGTCTCATGTAGCCCAGGCTGGCCTCAGACTCACTGTGTGGCTAATGATGATCTGGTCCTAATCCTGCATGCCTGCACCAACGCTGTGCTGGCATTGTAGTCTAAACACTGTACTTGGTTTATATGGTCCTTGGGACTGGATACTAGGGCTTCATGAATGTTCTGCAAGCAGTCGACCAACTGAACAAGATCCCGGCGCCAACCTCTCATTTTAGCTTGTGTAAGAATTTTAGGGAAACCTATTGCTAATTGTCTTTGACAATTCATTTTCACATTTTCTAAAATCTGAAAGCATTGAGTGTGAAGCCTTTATGCTAATATATCTTTATCTTGATCTATTGGTTTGCAAAGTGGTTGGTACTGCATGCAATTTAACAAAAATATTCATTCATGGTAGAATGACTCATTTTCCCAAATTACTTTGATACTATTATATGCAAGTATGTTCTGAATTCTTTGATATCAGCCCAGAAAACAGCATAACATTTGTGACCAACAAAATTCTATATAATTTAAATTGACACAAAATTGTGACCAACAAAGTTGAACTACACCAGAGAACCATAGGATGTTTATACTACCATAAACACAGTCGGCTGTAAGTCCAGAAATTGATGAAAGAAGTAGTAGATGATACTCTAAGTGCCCCAAAGGAGCACACAGTGATTTGCACAATGTGAACTAGGGTGTAATAGTTTTGGAGGGTAGAAATGGGAGAAGGAAGGTCTCCTATTGAGACCTCAGTCATACCTAAGTATAAGATGTAAGCAAAGAACAGACAGGGTAGGAATAATACAATCAAGTCTAAGACAAGAAATCTTGGGTTATCTGAGAACTCAGAATTTCTTTTCATTTAGTGAACATGTAACAGACTCTTACTGATGAAATCAAAGTTAAGAGAAGAGTGGAGAGAGAGAGAGAGAGAGAGAGAGAGAGAGAGAGAGAG
>NC_034594.1:44363371-44369121 GCF_900095145.1 Mus pahari
GTGTGTGTGTGTGTGTGTGTGTGTGTGTATTTTCTTCTTCTGTTCTAAATCTATCCAATCTAAATAATTATTGATTTCTCTGCATAGGCGATTGCATTGCACTAGGAACTATATCCATTTGCATTTGTTCGTGTCCTTCATGCTGAGAGCCATGAGCATCTTTGTCAAGGACAGAGTAGCCCAGGCTCACCTGGGAGTAGAGGCACTGCAGTCTCTGGTGATGCAAAGTGACCTTCAGAACTTCATTGGAGGACCATCTGTGGACAAATCTCAGTATGTACGTGTTCTCTTTTCTCTCACTACAGAATTTTTATAAATAAGTTTCACACCATATTTCACCAATCATATATTGTTTTGGGTTATTTTTCTTCTTCTTTAAAATAATTAGATTAAATAAAAAAATATATATATATATAGAATATATATTAAATTATATATTAATATATAATTATTTATATATTATATATTAAGTTATATATATATATATATATATATATATATATATATATATATTCCTTTCATGTCTAACCACTCTTTTGAGTTCACTTCAAGAAAATTCTACAAATTGCACAAATGTAATGGAATCTGATGTATGGGTCATGGTAGCTGTCATGGTTATTTTCAAAAGTAAAATCTCATCAGCAAAAACAGAAGCTTGAGATTTAAAGGCTACCATATTCAGCTCCATATTGACACAACATAAAATTCCAAGGCATGTGACTTTTTTTTTTTTTTTTCCGAAGCAGGGTTTCTCTGTGTAGCTCTGGCTGTCTTGGAACTCACTCTGTAAACCAGGCTGGCCTCGAACTCAGAAATCCAATCCGTCTGCCTCTGCCTCCCAAGTGCCGGGATTAAAGGCGTGTGCCACCACTACCTGGCTGGCATGTGACTTTTAAATGTCCCAGTCTTAGAGTTTAGAATCACACATTAGTTCAGTAAATTTGCTCATGGGGGTGGAGGTGGGGATGATCAAATATGGCACCTGACACTTAATTATAGTAGGTTGATTTTCTCCACAGGCCCAGGGAACGGCCATCTGTAGCTCTGTTTCCCTTTTGACTTTATGCCCTGTTGTTTGATACGGACTTAACCTGCGATCTGTTTTTCTCAGTGTTGTGTAGACAAGTGACAGGGTACTGGATAAAGCAAACGGAGGGAGTCTGGCAAGGGTTACCTGAGCTCACCTGGGCTCAGCAGAACTGTCAGCCCTTACAGCAACCCTCAGATGGGGAACGCTTCCTGTTTTCAGTCATTAACATTGGGTGTAATTTATTTTGCTGGGGTAGTCACAGGAAAAGCCCAGAATGACACAAATTTGTCATAGAAACATGACTAATACTAATATTTTCCCTCATTTTTTATCCTTTTGCTTTTTCCTGATGATTATGTTATTTTTGTAAAAAGAAAAGATTATGAAATTTGGTAACGATTAAAAGAAAAAATATGTTATCTTAAAAGCAAAAATCAAGTCTGTAGTTTGCAACGTCCTAAGTTAAGAAACTTGATTCTGATCTTTTCAACATTCTTAGTGTTCTCATGAGTTAAGGCATTTTTAATTATCAGAAGGTAAGTGGAAGAAGTATTTTTAGGGGTCTCAGAGTGGCATCTGGCACACTAAAATGTCCTAATTCAATGCAATTCTGGTTCATTCATAACAGGTGGGGTGCAAGATCGCCGTGGTGATGTTTATTTATTTCTTGGCTACAAACTATTACTGGATCCTGGTGGAAGGGCTCTACCTGCATAACTTAATCTTTGTGTCTTTCTTTTCTGACACCAAATACCTGTGGGGCTTCATCTTGATAGGCTGGGGTAAGCACTCTTGTCCCTTCCTTTTGACTGGTTATGAGATTGAGTACATTGTGCCCTGTCCATCACCAGCCCTCCTTCAGCCATTTTTTTTTTTTTAAAAAGTATCCCACCCATCTTATCTTACGATTTTTTCTTTTGTTTCATTGTTCTATTAGTGACATCATTTATTAACATCCATTTTATCATTCTTCTAGGAGTAGTAAACTTTTCAAGCTTAAGTTGTGTTTAGTGTTTCTAGGCCAGATTCTAGCTGTGGAGGAAGCTGGAAAGACTTGTTAACTGTACTTGTTCAAACCTTTCAGGTCCACGCCTTATGCCAGGCCTGCTCTGACAATGACGTCATCCTAACGGTTTTGAAGTTTGAATTTATACAATACAACCGTGTCTCTGATTTGTGTTTCTAGGTCAAATAATGAGAGTGAGTGTCATAAGAGCCTATTTTGACTTCATTGAACACATAAAGGTACAAACTAATGACAGAGCCTTACCATTCTTGGATGGTGGTTATTCAAATTACTTTCAGTAGAGTAAATTTAAAACATGATATTCAGCTCACACTTCACAAATGACTTACCAGAACTGAAGCCTTTATTGGACCAGGCAGGATCTCAACATGAGACAGAGAAAAGGATTCTGTGTACTTGTTAAAATTTTAGGGTAAGGAAAGCTCTGAGGTGGTTAAAAGCGAATCGTCTGGAGATTTAACAACTGCAGACAGACCTAAGTTGCTACTTTAGTGTTTGAATGACGAGGAGCCCACTATAGGAGATGAGGACAATTTGTCTCAGGTTTAAATTGGAAGACTTGGTTTTTTTTCTCCCCCTCCCAATGAAGCAGGAACATTCCTTTGCCCATTTTGCATTAAAAATTGTCATGGCAGCAGAAAATGTGAATTATTGAAAAGGAAACTTTTGGTTAACTCACTGAAGGTCTTTAGGATGACAAAATGGAATGCTGTACTCATTTCGAAATGATGTTTGTGGATATGTTTGTTCCCGAAGCAGCTTGCTTGTTTACTTTTTGAATTTCTACATTGATCATGTGCACTAATCCTTTTTCTCTAATTTCCTATGGCTTGATAAGAAAGAGGTTCAGGCCCCGTCACCAGCTCTTTATTTGAACTCCGAACACTCAGTGCAGTCTGCCTTTCCCCAGTTAAATTCGGGAATTCCTCACGGTGAAACCTTGGAGGAATGGAAAAGGCTAAAGGTTCCCTGTTTCTCTTAGTCTTTAATCAAGTGTAGGCTTCTAACTTTCTTTTACAACTGTCCTTAATTTGCTCACAATGATTTTGTCATTGGGATGATGCAACAGTCAATAAGCAAGGTCTTTTGAGATCTCCATCTTGTGAGGGAGGGCTAAATCCACTAAAGTATAGGAGCCTCAGACACCAGTACATGAGCATCTTTTACTCAACATTAGATTGGTTTCATCTACACAATGCTACACAATAATAAATTCTGGAGCTAGTATGTCCTCGGACTCTCTTTACAACTCCAGGCCCTAAGAGATATTCTAAATCAGTGGTCCTTCCCAGGGCTGTGACCCTTTAATACAGTTCCTCATGTTGTGATGGCCTCCAACTAGAAAATGATTTTCATTGCTACTTTATAACTCTAATACTTGCTACTGTTGTGAATCATAATGTAAATATTTGATATGTAGGACATCTGATATGTGACCCCTGTGAAAGGGTTGCTACCCACAGACTGAGAAATACTTTTCTAAGCATATTTAGTGAAAAGAATAGTAATAGCCATCTAAGACTGACTCCTGGCTCCTAAAGCAAAACTCTTGAAAAATGCATATCCACAGCTTATTGATTAATAGATTGCTGTCCTCATATTTTAAAAAAACAAGATAAATTTTATTTTTAACAAATCTATTCTTCAACATTTGAAAACATGATGGTGGCTTTGCACGTCTTGGAAATATTTCACAGAGAATCCAACTGCACATCTCCTCTCAATGGCATGATTTATTGGGTTTACTGTAGAAGGGAACTCGGTTGCTTTTTGTTTATTGCTCATTTGGGCCACTTGTGGCTTTAAACTCTCCTCGGCTAGACAAGTACTCAGAAACCTATAACTCGTGTTGTAGTGATATTGAGCTGCTCTGTCTACATTCACTTTTAAAATACTAATTTTAAACACTCCAAAGGAAAGTTTTAATCTGACGAGAAACTAAGCCTTATCAGAGTGTCACGTTTAAAATCTAGTATTAGATTAGGTAAATATTAAAGTAATTGCTTTTATACTGAGTTTAATTACAAAGATGTAGAAAGGGGGGTGGAGACTGACCAGCAGTTAAGAGCTCAAATCCTTCTTCCCATGGACCTGGGTTCAATTCCTAATATCCATACCAGGTGTCTCACAGCAGCCTGTGACTCCGTCTCATACGGACCCAATACCTCTGGCCTCTGCATATCCCCACACATGCATAGCTCACACCTTTACGCACACATGTTCACACAGTTAAAAATAAATCTTTATAAACTATGCAGAGAGGGGTAAACATAAGTAACAACTTTTTTCCCTTCTAACCCCATACAACCTTACTTCTCTCTGTCCTTGCCTCAGTTTCCCCACAGATGATAGTTTATTCTTCTTTCCAGTCATTCTTTCATTTATGTATCTTTCTATATTTTAATTTTTTTAATTTAAAAGGTCTCAGTTTTAGTTTTCACCACTATGAGTATGATACTTAACTTTTATATATTTAATCTTCAGCTGTCAAAAGAGGTGCCAGTGTCTGTTTATTAATATATAAAGTACTTATTCTGGTTATTTGATCTGGTCATGGACCTGTTGCCATCTTTCAATGTAGAAAAATTTCACATCCTGTTATTTTTTTTTTTTTTTAAGATCATCGGCAGGTATAAATACTTCATTACCTGTATATAATGTGTCACCTGTATATAATGTGACCCCCGTCTAGCCAATAGTTTTCAATTGTTCATGTGGTGGTAAATGAAATATGGAAGTATTTGTGAACATCCCTACTTTAGTTCATTTTGTGTCGCTATAGCGAAGTAGCTGAAGCTGGATAAAGGATGAAGGGAAGCAAGCAAACAGTTCTGGGAGCATCTGCTTCTGGTGCAGGCTTGACAGCCAGGGACATGGTGTTGCAGCATTTGTCATGTAAGAGAAAGCAGATGCTGAGGGGGGGGAAGCAAAACGGCCGGCCAAGGATACCCAACTCACTTTATAATACCTGCTTTCTGAGTGGTCAGTTCCGTCCCTTGAGTGTGGACAGACGCTTCTGTTTGGAGTCGTACTTAGAGCCAAGAAAGGACAAACTCTTCCTGAACTTCCTGACATCTAAAGCTTCTGGTATCTTCCTCTCCCGCTTTTAGAATGTGGAAGTGTTCTAAATGTACTGTTGATTGAACAGTGTAATGATTTTTAAGACCAGAGCTTCTTCCAGATTTTTCTCTGTCCTTGTGGCTGTGTTCCTTGAGAGCAGGTCTCCGTGGGGCTAGTCAGTGTGGTACACCCGCTGCATGGTAATGGCTCTACATATTTCAGTCCCCTCCGAATATGGTTTCCTCTTCCATCCCTGCCAGGAAAACTTGATAAATCGTCGTCACCCTCAGACTTCCAGGGCAATTTGCCCTTTAGACTGCCACTCGTTTCTCAAACTAACAAGAGGGCATTAGGTGCACGTTTCTTATTGAAGACAATATTTTTGTGTGTATCGATTTATTTTCCTCTCTTTTTTTTCCCTTTGATTCTTTTTTTAAAACTTATTTTAGTAGATATTTTCTTCATTTACATTTCAAATGCTATCCCAAATGTTTCCTATACCCTTCCCCGACCCTGCTCCCCTGCCCACCCACTCCCACTTCTTGGTCCTGGTGTTCCCTGTATGGGGCATATAAAGTTTGCAAGACCAAGGGGCATCTCTTCCCAACAATGGCTGACTAGGCCATCTTCTGC
>NC_034594.1:44370185-44384753 GCF_900095145.1 Mus pahari
GGTTTCTATGGACTCCGGCTATCACTTGGCTGCTCTTGCTGATGTTGTGGTCCTTTGCTGAAGTCAGGTGAAGTTGCCTGAATGCAGTGGTAGACGCTCACACGTTGCCCTGAAGCTGGAACCAGTTTAGCTCCTAAGTTTAGAGGACAGAATGGCTCACAGACTGGATTAAGTTGTTGACTTCATGGTTTATGTAATCGATTTAAAAACTATGATGACCAAAACATGTCTACGCCCATCATTTTTAGTATTCCACACTCAACCTCGGAGTTTGCATTTTGTATATTTTCCTGTGTGTTGCTGAGGCTCGAACCCAGGGCTTTGTCCTTTCTAGGCACCCAGTCTAGCACTAAAATACACCTTTAAAAAAATTAATCATTCAGTTAATTTACATCTCAAATGATATCCCACTTCCCGGTTACCCCTCCACAAGATCCCCATCCCACCGCCTCCCTCCTCGTCCTTTGCCTCATTCACCCACCTTCTCCCGCCCAGTCTCTCCAGCATCCCCCTACGCTGGGGTATCAAACCTCCACAGGACCAAGGGCCTCCCCTCCCACTGGTGTCAGACAAGGCCATTCTTTGCTACCTATGTATCTGGAGCCATGGATCCCTCCCTGTACACTTATAGGTTGGTGGTCTAGTCCCTGGGAGCCTTAGTGGTTCGGCCAGCTGATGTTGTCCTTCCAATGGGGTTGCAATCCCCCTCCGCTCCTCCAGTCCTTCCGCCAGCTCCCCAACAAGGGTCCCTGAGCTCAGTCTGATGGTTGGCTCCACACTTTATTGGTCAGTTGCTGGCTGAACCTCTCCAAGGAGCAGTCATACCTGGTTCCTGTCAACAAGTACCTCTTGGCAACGGCAACAGTGCCGGGTTTGGTGTCTGCAGACAGGATGGATCCACAGGTAGGGCAGTCCCCGGATGGCCCTTCCTTCGTTATCTGCCCCATTTTTTTTATCCCTGTTCTTCCTTTGGACAGAATCATTTCTGGGTTTAAAAATTTTGAGATGGGTGTGTGGCCCCATCCCACCACCGGGGGCATGGCAGTCTCCTGGAGGTGGTCTCTACAGGTTCTATCTCCCCTTCTCTGCTAAGATCATCCCCATGGGTCCTGGGGGCCTCTCACTTCGCTGGTGTCTGGGACCCTCCAGTGGCTATCCCCAGCTCCTCATCTCCCCCCTCCCATGCTACATATTTTTATTCGATTTCCTGACCCTCTGCACCTCTCTCCTGTCCTCTCCAGTGCCTGATACTGCCCCTCCCCTCATCCCCTCCTCTTTCCCTCCAAGGTGCTCCCCTCCCTCCACCTCTGGTCCTATTTACTCACAAAACCAGCAATACTTCATACGATACCTGATATGGTTAGTTTTATACACCAACTTGCTCTAACTTTCAGTGAAGAGAGCTCTCACTGAGGAATTGTTTTGAGATGCCAAACCTACTACTTCGTGGGACTGGCCTCCATCTTAAGAGAAACTTGACCTATAGCTGAACCCAGGCTACACTCAAGTACCAGGAAGGACCCCATGACTCCCCAGCTACTGCTTAGCAACAGCCAATCAAAGATTAACCTGACTGTTTCAGACCGTGCATGGTTTTACTTCAGAGCACACACCTGTTGGATTACATTAGTCATGCAGTTAGATGTTTGCCAGGCTGAAACTCTCTCACTTGCTCGCTGTTTCCCATAAAGCCTTATTCTGCTGAGGTCTTGGAGCTTCGCCCTCCTGTTCTGCTGTGCCAGAGGTGGTGTGGCCCAAGCTTGAGTTTGTAAATAGACTCTGGTGTGATTGCAGTTGGCTCCTTGGTGGTCTTTTGGGGTTCATGGGTGCTTCCTGGCGCTACCGTTTAAATTAGGTTGGCCCATTAGCATGTCTATGGAGGAATACCTTAATTGATATAGGAAGATCCTGATGACTGTGGGCAGCACAGTTCCCTAGGCAGGGGTCCTGAACTATATCAAATAGAAGAAATCAAGCTTTACCTGGCACACAAGCAGGCAGCGTGGGTCCATTTGTTTCTTTCTAACTACGGATGTGATGTGATAGCTGCTCGGATTCCTGCCTTGGTTTCTCCTCGTTGACGAACTATAACCTAGACACGTAAGCCCAACAAATGCCTTTCTCCTCAATTGCTTCTTGTTGGGGCATTTTATCACAGCAACAGGAACAAAGCCAGAGTTACCTTATTACTTTGTTCTTGCTCCATTTAGAGGAGATAGGGATGCCAGCGCGAGGGGGATCTGTAACTTCTTTCTCCTACATTAGCTTCATCATTCAGAAGGAAAGGTGGGATGTGCAGTAGAAAAGGCAGCAAAAATGCACTTAAATGTGTGGGGTCCAGGAGCCACCCCACAAACCACACAAACACCATCTCAGCCAGACAGAGATCGTTTATTGAACACACACCCTAATATTGATGGATCTGAATCACAAAAAGGAATAACCTAATTGTGGTACCAGTTCTCAGGGAAGGCTTTTTGTAGGAAAAAAACAGGCTCAAAAGTTTAAAAGGCAAGGAGGGGGCCAAGTATTACATTTGACTTCCTAGGCAAAGTATTTTCAGCTGAGTTTTAAGCTGATTGGTCTTGAGTGAGCTAAGAGGGGTGGTGATGGGTGGTGAACAGGGGAATTTTTGAACATTGAGATAACAGAGCATGAGTATTATAATCATAGCTTTTTGGCTTATTAGTAGCATTCTTCAGCATTAGCCATGAAAACCACAATGAGCTCATACAGGGGTGTAGGAGGTTCTGCCTGGTGGTCAGCTCTGACTCAAACCATAGCAGTTCATATTGACCTTTAACTTGATGGGTCCTACATAAAGCTTTGCGGAGTTGCTTAAGATTAGCAAAACTTGAGCCGAGCAGGGGTGGCACATGCCTTTAATCCCAGCACTTGGGAGACAGAGGCAGGTGGATTTCTGAGTTCGAGGCCAGCCTGGTCTACAGAGTGAGTTCCAGGACAGCCAGAGCTACACAGAGAAACCCTGTCTCAAAAAACAAAAACAAACAAAGAAACAAAAAACCAACCAAACAAAAAAAGATCAGCAAAACTCAGGACACACAGAACAAACAGAATGTAACAGGATATGTGATCAGCATGAACTTGTTCTGAGTCAAGTTATTTTTTCATGTCAATGACTGGCAGGCGTGTTACAGCAATATTATGAAATAGCTGGCAGGCATGGAACAAAGTGGGTACAGGTATTCTGGGGGTGAGGGAGGGTCAGACCACAACAAAACACTTTAGGATTTGCATAAACTTCAGGGCCTAGCCTTTCTTTTTTTTTCTCTATTTTTACTGAATATGGTGGAGAGGGAAAGGGAGGGAGAAGGGGAGTGAGAGAGAGAAAGAGAAAGAGAAAGAGAGACAGAGACAGAGAGACAGAGAAAGAAAGATTCACTCACTTAATATCTTTGGTAGGATTATACAGGTTTCAGTGTTAGTGTAAAACTTCCTACTGTCTAGTCAAACCTTTGAGCCTGATTCTACAACATTCAGAACTTTATTTCTTAGAGGGTTAAAATCTATTTAAAAACATCTGAACAGAATTTCGTTCTTAGCTGTGTATGATGTGGGGCATTGAAGAATTAATTTAAAATAAGGAGTTATAGCATTTTCTTGAAAATGTCTGAAATCTCATTTACCTCTCTTATTATGTCAAAAAGAAAATTTGAAACTTTGACAGCCTAACCTGTAGAAGTCAATTTTTTGATGTATTTAGAGACAGCCAATTTTGTCCTACTTCCAAATATAGTGATTTTTTTTTTTTTGAGCTAGAATTGTGTGATTGAATCTCATATGTTAGGAGACACGATGGTAAAATGTCAAAGAGACAGAGAAAAAAAAGAGGATATTATCAAGTGCTCAAAACTGGAATGAAAATGTATGGAATCCAAAAGCCTTGCAGCTGGTACAACAAGACTTGTTACTGATGAAAGCTTTTGAGGGTAGTGTGGTCCATGATCTGTGCAGCTTAGTTAACAGTGCTTTATCTTTCTTGTTTATTGAGTAATGTGAAGGAGAGACACCTGTACATAGTTCTGTAAATGTTTAATTCAATGTTCAGTGTACAAGTATAACAGTTCTCTATCTTGATTCCCAGGCTAGTAAGCGTCCACGTTCATTGGCTATACAGATTTCAGCTAGGCAGGGCCAGAATTAGTTTGATGTGGGGGTTTGTTGGTCTGCAAGTTACAGTATTGTAACAGAATAAGTGTGACTGATATCTCTTGGTACCAATATAGAAACCTATTTATGCACTTTCATAGGTATATTCAAAAGGGAAAATAATCGCACACCTGCATATATATTACATCATTTTTGTGAGATAAGTGAGTTAATGTTTTTGTTCCGTTTTTTGCTTCTGTGACTAAATGCTGAAAAAGCAGGGATGATTTTGGTTCACAGTCTGAGGGCCACGCTGAGAAGGTGGGTCTATGCTTGCTCTTCCCTCTTTTATTCAGTTCGGAACTCCAACCTGTTGAATGGTGACACTCATATTTGGGTGAGTCTTGAGAATTCAGTCACCCAACTGAGAAATGCACAGACGTGACCAGAGGTTTGTCTTGTAGGTGATTCTAGATCATATCAAGCTGATAATCAGTATTAGTTATCACAGATTTCTGTTACTGCGACGTAATACTCAAGGCAATCAAGTTAAAAACAGGAGAAAATTTATATTAGACTCTGAGAAGAGGTTTGGATCCATGGTCCATAGCCTTGATGGGCCTATCTAGTCCATCACCCTGAGAGGGGCTATTTAGTTTATGGTATCTGGGAAGAAAGAAGGTACAGGCTCCCAGTTTATCCCTCAAAGGCATTCTCCCAACAATTCAACTTCCTTCCTGTAGGCCCTGTGTTGTAGGGGTCCTTTCATCTCCCACTAATACCATCCACATGGGATTTAGGAGGGTAATTTAAAATCCAAAATACAGCAATAAGGAAAAGTTAGACTATGATGTTTGTATTCATTTGGAAATTAACATATTTAACAAAATGAGAGAATATGGGGAAGATCAAACTGTCTCAGTATCTGTATTCTATTTTATGAATTTTGAGATGATAATGTATTAATTGTACATGAAAACTATGCTTTAAAAATATATAGTTGTTAGGTATTGACTGAAAATGTTTTGCCTTTTAAAGCTGTTCAAATAGCATTTTGTCATCTATGAGTTATTTATAAAGTATAAATTCTTGATAGGTTTATCATCTAGAATTTGAAAAGTTATTGTTATGTTCTCCAAATTCTTTATATCATTTATCATTGGAATAATCAGTACTGAGTTTTGTCTGAGTAGAAAGAAATGGAAGTCTTTTGTTTACATGTCTGTAAGTTTAAAATAGTTGCTTCAAGTCATACATTAAACTTTCAAGTATAATAATATAATAAAAAACCCTCTGTACTATTTAATCTAGTGTATGACTTTTACTAGTACAAACCAGGTGAGGATGAGTTAAACTTACTTGGAACTGACTTTATGTAATTCGAAGAAAACAAACATTTAGTGGCCATCTGTATCCTCTATGGTGTTCTAGGCACTTAGGGTACCCCACCTCGTCTCATCACCCCACACTGATCTCTGCCCATGTATTACTCTAATTCTAGTTAGGAATTAGAAACTAATTGTAACAAGTAGCTCAATTATGGGTATTTATTTATTAATGCTATTTATACTGTAAAAGTTAAATATAAAATCACAGGTCATAAACAAATATGAAATGAATACCTGTCAAAACATTTAACACCTTATTCATTGAGGAATGAGGAAGATGTTAAATTGGTTCAAATGAGGAATCAATGAACCATTATATTCATGAAACTTAATACTGAAGATTTACAAATAAATGCAAAAAACTCAGTCAAGATTCATTAGGACACTAATGGGTTATAGTCCGTTAAGGACAGCTGAGTTTTTATTTCTATGGTAAAAACCATGTGTGTTCAATTTTCCGATGTATTTCTATAGGTAATAAGCTACAAGATAAAATTGCTCTAAATTCTGAAAGGGATAGGTTTTTTTTTTTTTGCCAACAACTTTTAAATTATTACGTTTCATTTTAATGCTAATTAAAACAAAGTACCACTGTGCCACACTTAGGAGACTAGTTGTCTTGTGGTCTTAGAAACAAGGTGTTGAACCTGACCAGTATAGAAGTAACTCTCTAATGTTATAAAACTCATATACAGGCTCCCTCTCTGTAAGGGAATTAGGACCTATAGTCTTTCCTCTGGTCTTGGTCCTTCAGAAGAAGAATTTTAAAGCGGTATTTATTTCTCCAAAAGAAGGTGGAGCTAGTATTGGTTCTCATTTATTTAGTTTGGCAAATTTATTTATTAAGGTTCTTTTTTTTTCCATCTTAGGTGTTGGGAACTTAGTGCTGGAGACAGGTGGATTTACCAGGCTCCGATCTTAGCTGCTATTGGGGTAAGTTGTAAAGTTTGTGTAGCTTCAATGAATAATAAATGAACAAATGAAGTTGCTACTAAAACTTGGGCAAATTTGCTTGTTGCTTCACTGTACAGTAGGTTGAGACTGTTCCACATGTGCTGCAATAGCTAGGAGAAGCAGGGCTGGGGTTCAGACCCCTATTTGTGGTTGACACTGAAAATGGTACAGAAAGTGCTTGCCGTTCTATGAACCTCTGGAGACAGTTCTGAGGCTCAATTATGGATGTAATGACTTTTAAAAGATTATTTAAACGTTTTTTCTACAGTCCAGACTTTATCCCCCTCCCAGTGTACCCTCTGACTGTTCCACATTCCATACTTCCTCAACTCCCCCATCTCTACGAGGATGTTCCCACTCCCAACCCCACCCCAGTAAACCTCCCCATTCTCTGGGGCCTCCAGTCTCTTGAGAGTTAGCTGCATCTTCTCTGACTGAGTCCAGACCCTCTGCTGTATTTGTGTTGGGGGCCACATATCAGCTACTGTATTCGGCCTGGTTGGTGGCTCAGTGTCTGAGCGATCTCAGGGGCCAGGTTAGTTGAGACTGCTGGTCTTCTTATAGGGTTGCGTCTCCAACTCTTCCCTCATTCTACCACAGGGGTCAGCAGCTTCTGTCCATTGGTTTGGTGCAAATATCTGCATCTGACTCTTTTCAGGTGCTTGTTGGGTCTTTGGGAGGGCAGTCATGATAGGCCCCTTTTTGTGAGCAAGCCATGACATTAGTATTAGTGTCAGACCGTGGGACCTCCCCTTGAGCTGGATCCCAATTTGGGCCTGCCGCTGGAGCTCCTTTCCCTCAGGCTCATATCCATTGTTGTCCCTGCAGTTCTTTCAGACAGGAACAATTCAGAGAATTTTTGACTGTGGGATGGCAACCCCATCCTTCACTTGTTGCCCTGTCTTTCTGCTGGAGGTGGGCTCTCCAACTCTTAGGGTGTTTCATCTAGGGTCCCTCCATTTGAGTCCTGAGAGTCTTCGCCTCCCTGGTTCTGGTACATTCTGGAGGGTCCCCCATATCCTACCTTCCCAGGTTACCTGTTTCCATTCTTTCTGCTGGCCCTCAGGGATTCAGTCCTGTTCCCCTCACTCAATACCTGATCGTGTTCCCCTCTTCCCCTCCTTGTCCCCTTTCCCACCCAGGTCCCTCCCTCCCTCCCTCCCTCTTTCTTCTCCCTCCTAAGTGGGATTGAGGTGTCCACACTTGGGCCCTTCAGCTCCTTAACCTTTTTGAATTCTGTGGATTGTATCCTGGGTATTCTGTACATTTGGGGGGGGGGAAACGCTAATATCCACTTATTAGTGAGTACATACCATGCATGTCCTTTTGGGTCTGAGTTACCTCACACAGGATGATATTTTCTAGCTCCATCTACTTGCCTGCAAAATTCATGATGTCCTTGTCCTTGTTCTTTTTCCTTCGAGACAGAGTTTCTCTGTGTAGCCCTAGCTGTCCTGGAACTCACTTTGTAGTCCAGGCTGGCCTCAAACTCAGAAATCTGCCTGTCTCTGCCTCCCAAGTGCTAGGATTAAAGGCTTGTGCCACCACCGCCCGGCCAATGTCCTTGTTCTCAATGGCTGAGTAGTAGTGCATTATGAAAATGAACCACATTTTATGCGTCTATTCTTCTGTTGTGAGACATCTGGGTTGTTTCCAGCTTCTGGCTATCACAAATAAGGTCACTATGAACATAGCAGAACACGTGCCTTTGTGGCATGGTAGGGCATCTTTTGGGTATGTGCCTAAGAGCAGTATAACTGGGTCTTCAGGATGTTGTATTTATACACACAGAGAATTTTAAGGCCCTTTACATTACAGCTCCTTTTTCATTAGTTGCATCTGTAGTTAATGTTCTCAACACCTATCAATAAACCGAGGTAGTAAGGAGGAAAGGGCAGAATGGTAGAGCAGGAGAAGAGGAATATAGCGGGAATCTCTGTAAAGCATTGTGGGAAATTTCAGTTTCTCATCCTTGCTCTGTGGAGACTGGTTGGTCCATTCCTCAGAAAGAGATGCCCTACAAGACTCTGTCTACTAGATAACCATGGAAAAAGGCTAGAGTTTGCATGTTCTGCGTGAGACCTACTGTGCACCGCACCTGGGATGCAGTGGAAAATAAATTTATATAGCTGGGACCAGAAGACTCGCCAAAATGCTTAGTTTTCACTGAAAAGTGAAAATGAGAGACTTTATAGCATCAGCTTTTCTGTGGTTTGATGAAGATTATGCTAGCTAACATTCTCCTGGTGTTCTTGTATGTAATACAAGATGGTACACATCCTAAATAGATAAATGCTAGATAGATACTAACATACTAGAAAGTAACTAAAAAGCCCAGTTACTCTGCCTTCCTTTGATCATGTTTATTCTCTCTGTTCCTCCCTCCCCCCATTTCCATCCTTTCTGACCCCATGTCCCCTTCTCTTTCCTGACAAGTGTTGCTCACTTTCCCAGCCTGTGACCGTACCGAATCCAGATGAGCTGTTGATATGCCTGCTCTTCTAGACAATCAATAGGAGTTTATTCTGCTTATAGGAAAACTGGTAGAAGGACATGAGTGTCGATCATAAAGAACCCTCACAGGAGGATGTGAATGTCTAGACTGGGAAACAAAACAGTGCAGGGATGGGTTCAGGGAGCAGGTTGTACTTTACCATCATGTTAACAAACCAGACCTGTTGTCTCCAAAGTTTAAAACCTGTGTCAAAATAAAGCAATGAGTGACTTCAATAATTCTTAGCTTTTACAAGTAAACTAAATGATACTCTGTCACTCCAGTGACAGCTGGAGCTGCAGCTTGTCCCTGACAGGATCTGTAACCTGAAGGGAGCCGTTGACTGCACTAAGGGCCTGCTGGTCTCTGCCTCGATTTTTCTTTCCCTATCTGCTCTCTGCACATCTCATTGCCATCCTTTGTCTTGTCCATATTTCTAGCTTCTTCTCTGAGTGTTTGCTTCTTCATGTCTTACTTGTCTTCTTTACGGATGACCGTGTCTTTCTTATTACTTTTGTGTTTTCAGTTTATGTCCCAAAATGCACCTGATCCATACAGCAGCTGGTTTTTTTTTCATTTAAAAAAATGAAGGATATTCTAAGTCCAAGAACTATTTACAGAATTGTTGGAATTGAAGTAAAAATAGTAAACTATTAGGCATTTTCTTTTTAAAATTTTATTATTATTATTATTATTGTTATTGTTATTGTTATTATTATTTACCTATTCACTTAGCATCCTGCTCACTGACCTCCTCCTTGGGTCTTCAGTGTGATAAAAGACCTATCTTATATTTCAAACAGATGAGAAGGTATTTCAATGTCTTCTCAGGTAAGTGGTATGAGAACAAAGAGGAAAGGAGACTCTCTTCCATTTCCACCATGGAGAATGACTTTTATTTGTTCATATCTTTGCTCCTAGCAGGAGTCCTCCAGTTAGTTCCAATGCAAAACCATCTTTCAGAGACTTCTAGGGAACTCCCCTCCATATTTTTCTCCTGGGATTCCAGACTTTTTGGGGATTTCTGTGCCAGGCATCCCATATCCTCTAACCTGTAAAAGGAAGAGTTAGGCCAGAATGTCCCTCATGGGGTTCAGAGAGTGGTCCTTCTCTCTCTTTCTAAGTGATACTGTGTCGTGAAACCAGAGAGGACCCAGAGAATGGTAACAGATATGACACAGTGCTCACCGTGTGCTGGTTGCAGGCTCAGGCAATTCACAATAACTCTGAATGAGACAATGGACCAGGCTACTAAGCTAAGTGGGGAGAGCTGAGATTCTAATATGAGGGTCTACATCATTGCCTGATGAGCTCTGGACTTCTTTAATAGAACCCAGCATCTCTCAGTAGATGCTGCCTTGCATACTCATATCCCTTTACACAGCTAGTTACCTGAACTTGTCCACCTCTGCTGATGCTGGTTTGTTTTACCTGTCTTTCTTAACCCTTGGGGGGCTAAGATGTGTTTCTCTTGCTTCCTTGGAATGTCACATCTTCACGGAGACCTTTGGGATAGCCCCAAATCTCAAAGAAACCAAAGGCTTCATTCTCACTGTCTGTAGACTGCCTACCTTGCCCACTAAGCTGCATGGTATACGTGAATAAATACAATATTCTCTCTTAAATGCCTATGTACTTGATGCATTTTGATAGTTTCTTGGAGCACAGTACCCACTGGATCAATGGTAATTGAAAGGACAACTACATACAAAGTAGATGTCCTTAGGGACTGAGATGAAGGAAAGGCAAAATAAGTTCAGACAATGTAGAAATTCCCAGTCTGTTTCAGGAGACATTTTTTTTTTTCTGTCTAGGAAGGAAAAGAACAGTCCTGCAGATAGAGGTCATTGTACTAGCTGGTTGTATGTGTCAACTTGACACAAGCTGGAGTTATCATAGAGAAAGGAGCTTCAGTTGAAGAAATGCCTCCATGAGATCCAGCTGTGGGACATTTTCTCAATTAGTGATCAAGGATGGGAGGGCCCCTTGTGGGTGGTACCATCTCTGGGCTGGCAGTCTTGGGTTCTATAAGAGAGGAAGCTGAGCAAGCCAGGGGAAGCAAGCAAGTAAGTAACATCCCTCCACAGCCTCTGCATCAGCTCCTGCTTCCTGACCTGCTTGAGTTCCAGTCCCGACTTTGCTGATGAATAGCAACATGGGAAGTGTAAACTGAATAAACCCTTTCCTTCTGAACTTGCTTCTTGGTCATGATGTTTGTGCAGGAATAGAAAACCTGACTAAGAAAGTCATACAGCCTCATGACAAAACCCTGCATTTTGACTCTATTCATTTCATGTGCACTCAAAAACATGCCAAATTCTACCTTAAGCAATTATTGAGAAAATCTTCCCATTTCAAGGGCACATTTATACTTTAAAAAGTATATTAGCTTTACAGTGTCATTTTTTTCTTTATGGTCTTGCATCAAAGTATGCCATGGTATTATGCAAACATATGTGCTTCCTGTGTACAACCACAAAAAACTGTAGCACAGACTTTTCAATCCAAGTTGGGTCCCTAGCCTAATTCTGAATTTGGCTGTTGTAACAGTGCAGTTGCTCTTAAAGGAGAGCTGTGTGTCTGAGAGTAGAATCAGAGAGAATGAGGTCAGAATTTCTCATTGGCATACACAGCAAAGTAAGTTTAAGGGACTAAAGGAGTTCTGGGAAGTCAGAAGAAGTATATCAGAGAACCCAGGTTTCCAGATGAACACTGACCTCAGTGTAAATGTGGAAGCACCAAGCTGATTTTGAAAGGGTAATACTGAAAAAAAAAATCAATCATTATCCTGTTCTGTTTCATTTTTCCATGTTAAAATGTTTAAGAGATTCAGTTAGTCATTAGAAAATAATGCTGCATAATGAAAAATAAACATCACCAATGTGGCAGTTGGTTATTAAACCCACTGTCTTCATGGTGACAAGTATAGTTTTTGAATTATCCTATACAGTACCAAAATATAAGGGGAATATGTTCTAATTAACAGCAGATAGACCAGGCATGAAAATGATATTCACCTCTAATCCTAGCGACCTCTAGGCTGAATTGGGAGGATCAAAGTTCATGGTCATTCTCCTTGGGTTTGAGAATTCAAGACCAGTCTGGGATACATGAGATTGTATCTTTAAAAAGTAAAAGCCAACAACCAAACTAGAGCAGGATGTATGCTTAGATTCTGGGCCTTCCAGAGTTTCAGTATAAGGGTCAGCGATACTCAACTGGAAGAATGAGGAAAGCAGCAGGCAGAGCCAGGTAGGCCTGAAACACAATGGTAGATTCAATGGGTAGTCAATAATCTGGGGCTCTCCTGAGACACCAAGACCTGCATTTAAGGTCTAAAGCAGTTCGAAAGAGTTAAAAACAGAAAAATGCGGAATGATCGAGAGAACAAGCAGACTTGCCTTGGGACTCTTCAAGATGGCTTTGACGATGCTCATTGGGTATAGAGTGGCTTGGGTATCACTAGAAATATGAGATCTTGAATTTATAGGTTAGGAAAAAGTAAAAGAGAAATATATGGTATTTGCTTTTATTTAAGCATCTCTTCATACAAGGTGTAAGTGTTTTCTGTCCCAGGAATGAAGGCAGAACTGCAAAACCACATAAAGGGCTAGTTGCCAGTCAGGTGGGAGTAGAATCACCACTTAACATCTTCTCTATTCTTTTTATGAATCATTTTATTTGTTTATATTTCAAATGTTATTCCTCCTTCTAGGTTGTCCCTCCACAAGACTCCACATCCCATCTGTCTTAGGGTTTCTATTCCTGCACAAACATCATGACCAAGAAGCAAGTTGGGGAGGAAAGGTTTTATTCGGCTTACACTTCCATACTGCTGTTCATCACCAAGGAAGTCAGGACTGGAACTCAAGCAGGTCAGGAAGCAGGAGCTGATGCAGAAGTCATGGAGGGATGTTCTTTACTGGCTTGCTTCCCCTGGCTTGCTCAGCCTGCTCTCTTATAGAACCCAAGACTACCAGCCCAGGGATGGTACCACCCACAAGGGGACCTCCCCCCCTTTATCACTAATTGAGAAAATGCCTTGCAGCTGAATCTCATGGAGGCATTTCCCCAACTGAAGCCCCTTTCTCTGTGATAACTCCAGCCCGTGTCAAGTTGACCCAAAATTAGTCAGTACACCATCCCATTCTCCTTTCCCTCTATGAGGGTACTCCTCTGCCTACTCACCTACTCCTGTCTTACTGCTCTAGCATTCCCCTACTCTGGGGCATCAAGCCTCCACAGTACCAAGGGCCTCTCCTCCCACTGATGCCAGATAAGGCCATCCTGCTTGTGGACGTTGTACATCGTGGTGCGCACTAGGCTCCGCACCACGATGTACAACGTCCACAAGCAGATGTGTGTGTTCCTAGGCTGGCCTTGAACTTGCTATAGCTGAGCATAGCCTTGAATTCCTGACAGTCCTTCTTCTACCTCTCTGGGGCTGAGATTATAGATAGAATCACCAAGCCCATTTTTGTCTTAAGAAAACCCCCTACGTTTTATTTATTTAGTTGTGTGGAAGGCAGGCAAGGGGTGCCCATACACTATGCTTGTATGGAGGTCAGAAGACAAGAGGGGCTAGTTTTGTCTACTGTGTAGATTCTGAAGCTGAACTCAGATAATCAAGCTAGGCACAATATACCTTTTCACTCACTGAGTCATCTTGATCCCTCTCCTACTTTTTTTGTTCATTTGATGTTGGGACCCAAATCCACGGCTTTCTGTATGTTGTTTGAACATTCTAACTAAGCTACATCCTCAGCCTGAAATATGAGTTTTGAAGAGAAAATTCTGGAGGCATCATGTGGCCATATTAGGTGAATTTGTTTGGAAAGGCTGATGCCTGTCTTAGAGAGGCTGGTTATTGACCTTAAACACGCAGTCCCGTTTGACTCTGGTGTCACTTACGGTATTTTGAGGGCCTTTTGTTATCAAGAGGAGACACTCTACTCTCGATGCTTGTTCCTGAGACCTAAGGGAGAAAATCATAAACCACACTGCTGTTGTAACTAAGGGAGGTCAAAGTTCAGCAACCTGTGACTGGAAGCTTTTTGTAGTTTTCTAGGAATCAATCTCACATATTCCATTCACAAAATGATTTCTTTGGATATCACATGAAGCCTGCATATATTTTTTCTGTACTGTGCCTTACCTTCTTAGATGAATTAGAGTGTTTATGTCCAATAAAGTGAACCTTTTTTGAGAAAGAGAGAGAGAGAGAGAGAGAGAGAGAGAGAGAGAGAGAGAGACTCTTTTTGTAGTTCTAATAGTCCTGCAACTCATTGTGTAGGCTAAGCAGTGTTCCAACTCACAGATAACTGCCTGCCTCTGCCTCCATTAAAGGTATATGCTACCAGCCAAGTGAACATTTTCTTTTTTTTTCTTTTTATTTATTTATTTATTATTATTTTCTTTATTACATTTCAAATGCTATCCCGAAAGTTCCCTATACCCCACCCCTGCCCCTGCTCCCCTACCCACCCACTCCCACTACTTGGCCCTGGCATTCCCCTGTGCTGGGTCTTATAAAGTTTACAAGACCAAGGGGCCTTTCTTCCCAATGATGGCTGATTAGGCCATCTTCTGCTACATATGCAGCTAGAGACACGAGCTCAGGGG
>NC_034594.1:44385078-44400150 GCF_900095145.1 Mus pahari
TCATTGTTTTTAATAGCTGAGTAGTACTCCACTGTGTAAATGTACCACAGTTTCTGTATCCATTCCTCTATTGAGGGACATCTAGGTTCTTTCCAGCTTCTGGCTATTATAAATAAGGCTGCTATGAACATAGTGGACCATGTGTCCTTATTACCAGTTGGAAGATCTTCTGGGTATATGCCCAGAAGACGTAATGCTGGGTCCTCCGGCATATGCTACCAGCCAAGTGAACATTTTCTTTTAAATGAACTAAAAAAGTAAATGTAACCAGTGCATATTTACGTAAATGAGTGTCACTAGATGGATAGAAGTTTCTTCAGAACCTATCAATTTTCATTCTTCTCCCTTTTCTTTCTGGTCTTCCTTCTTGTCCCTCTTTCTGTATGGAGTGTCATTGTGTGCCTCAGTCTGTGGCTTTGGACACACTTTAGAGTGGGTGATTTTCTTTTCTCCTCAGTCCTGAGTTCTCCTTGCATTGGAGGGGCTCATGTGATGTGAACTCCTTTTGTAGTCTTTCTCATCTCTGGGGAAATGGGTTGAAACCCTGGTCATGAATGTAAGACATGGAATTGGCTTCAAGTAGCGCATCTTTTCTTTAGGGAGTTTTACTGAGTAATGTCTTCCAGATCTCCAGGGACAGCATTGCCCCTCAGCATCCTGTGCCTCAGTGGGGAGATGTCCACTATTTACAGGGCTCTTTAACTGGTCCACCTTTTGAATGAACCCATTATACATCCTCTAGCCCGGCTGTCAGTGGCAAGAAGGCTTCTGTTTTGTTGACCCTGACCATAACCTTCACCCTTGGTTGCAACACATGTCTGTCTTAAAGTCAAATGTATATAATCATTCCCATCGGAGAACCCCAAACTGCAGCCACCACACCACAGAATGGCTTACTTCTCAATA
The DNA here is from genome assembly GCF_900095145.1 of Mus pahari. NCBI lineage: Eukaryota > Metazoa > Chordata > Mammalia > Rodentia > Muridae > Mus > Mus pahari. Next base: position 44,385,985 of record NC_034594.1, read on the forward strand.
TGTTGAACATGAGGAGTGTTTATAATTTATTGATAGTCATATTGTTATGGATTTATGAGCTTTTAAACTATAAGTAATACACTTCCCCATTATAATGCTACAATTTGATTCGATAATAAATATAAACACAAAATGCATAGCTCATTTCTTATTAGTCTGTAACTCATGGACAGAATCTATTGTATATATTAGAGCTTGAATTTCATTTGTAGTGTGATTTTGAGATATTTAAGAAAGACTTCTGGAAGGGAGATTTTTCTTTAGGAAAAAAGTCAATTTGGTATTTGCAATTCTGTCAAATACCAAATTTAGATACTAAACTGGATTTCTATGAATCTCTCCTTTACCAATCTTCCTTATTTCCATCTCTTGATTCTGGAGGTTGACCCTCCTGTGATAACGGTTGGTGGGAAATGGTTCATTGACTTAAGGAACAGAGAGTAGAATATACCTGTTTATTTTCCACATTTTAAAAAGTAATCAATATAGTATTTTTTACAAGTCATCATTTAAGATGTTCCTAAAAGTTTTTATGAGATGTGCCATCCTGTTCCTTCTGTTAGAATTCTCTGAGATATCATTTTTATGGGTGTGTAGAACAAAACACACATGAGATGACAAAAAAAAAAACCCTAAAAATCTGAACTTTGTATTAAATGTACTTCTCTTAAAGTAACCATTAGATATCTGAAGACCCTGTCCAGGTCCAATACACAGAGACTGGTCCATAGCACAATGATGCTGTAAAAGCGAATATAGACCAATAAACGTGACTCTCAAGAAGTATTCACTCCCTGTCCACATTTTCCTAGTTCTGAGCCCCGTGTAGCACGTGAACTATAAACTCTGCAAGCTCTCACAGTCACATCGATTTATGCGGGATTATTTAAATGTGAAGAGCCCTACACTAGCATTGTCAAATTACCATCAGGAAAACATCTTCTAAATGGTTCCCACCCCAAATATTTTTTGACTCTTAGATTATTTTTGAAGATTTCTCAGAAAATGAACCACAGATTACAGAAAAGCGTACCTACAAATTCAAATGCATCAATGAGTGGCCAGCTCAGATTTCTTACTTTAGTTCATTGGTTCTTTTTTAAATGCCAGCTATGGGTTGCTTGAAGACTGAGTTTTAGATGATCTATTGCTTTATTGCTAATCAACAGTATTGCTTAGTTGCAGCTACTATATGAAAATTAGTTGAATGCAGTAACACATCTGTAGTCTCAGTTCTTGAGAGACAAAGGAAGGAGGCTTAGGAGCTCAAGGCCATCTTTAGCTAACACTGTGAATTCAAGACCAACCTGGGCTACAGTCAGAACAACACAAGCCAAGCATTTCTTGTCAGCAATTCACAGAGCAACTAAAGAAAACTAAACTAGGTATTGGAGACACTGAATATCTTATGTAATATGGCTTGATTGCTTCTATATTTAAATGGGTCAGAGGTGTGACTCAGTGGCATGGAGCTAGGCATGGAATGCTAGTGCCTAAGTGTCTACTTTATGTGTAAATTCATAAAGATCTAATGGTACCTTGATAAACAGAAAGGAGGAATAAGATTATCTGAAAGATGCTGGATTGTAAAACAAAACAAAACAAAACAAAACAAAACAAAACAAAACAATTTCTGGATTAGATCAACCTGTATACTTTAAAGACGTTTTAACATCAGCATGGAAGTCATGAAATATGTTACACTGGGAAAGAGGTTTACCTATGAAAGACTATGGGTTCCATCCAAATTGGTAAAGATCCAATCTGAGTAAGAGAAGTTTCCACATGAAAGGCATGACTCAAGGAAAGAATTGATGCAGAAAGATAGCAAGGAAGATGATGTAGAAAGCTGATTCCCTGCATGGGGACAGCTCAACAAACCAGCTGAAGAGGTACATATGGCAGATTGGAAATCCTTGTTGCTAAAATGGACATTTGCTGAAGGATAGATGATCAGGAATGCAGGTATGAAGGATCATTGTATAAACAGATTTTCACAAGGACATTTGGACTATTAAGTTTGTGAAATTGATGACTGGTTTCTGTTGTAATAGTAAAACTGTGTATGATTATCAGGTTAAGTGAAAAGGGGGAAGAGGTAGAGAAATCTTAATTCAGCAACATGGCTGCTCTGGCAAGGGATCATATCAAAAGAATTTCTAGGTCTGTGTGATCCAGCTATAATGACACACATTTAATCCCTCTGGATAGAATATCCACACCTTAGTACACACCCTTAGTACATACACACCTTTAATCCAACACAAGGAAGGTAAAGTTAGTTTGTAAAAGGAAGCAGCCATGTTTGAAAGTGCCATTTAATTGAGGGGGAGACAAAGTGATGAATCAGAGAAAGATTTGACAGAATGAGTCAAAGATAGGATACACCCCAGTCTCACTGGAACAGACGGGAAAAAGGCTACTTAAGAGCAGCACAGGGTACATCAGGTGGGGAAGGCAATTCAGAGAGTGACGTAGAGTTGAGTTCAGACAACAAAGTTGAGTTTAGCTAAGTTCATCAGTTCAGAGGCAGTTTTTACCTGGAAAATTACACGGAGATTATACAATTATATCATTATGCAATTATACAAGGAAACATTTTTCTCCAAGAACACTGCTTGACACATGCAGGGACTCTTCATAATTCTCACTTACAGCAGCAACAGCAAGAATATCCTTCATCATTGAAAGACAATCATAATGAATGACGGATGCCACTGCCCTCCATTGTCACATGATGTACCTCTCCTATCTGCAGAATCATGTCTGTAATGTCTATAGGAAATTTTTTCTTTATATCCTCATTCACAGTCTTTTCTTCAGAAAGAATACTTTGCTCACTAGCTCTCAATTCCGTGTTCTCTATGTAAGCACCTTAGCCCCACACAGCTGGAAGCATCCTCTGGAAGGCTCTTCCAGGGCAGGGGGATCTCAGCTGCTGAATCTGTTCTCCTGCTCTGTGGTCTCACATCTTGCTGCTTATTCTACTGATTTAAAAACTTGGGTATAGTTTAGGCCCTTTACCATCTTTTACTAAGCTATTCTGTTCTCAATGAATTTCTGTCTCCATATCCATTTGTTGCTTTATATATATTTAAGGCAAAGTACATTTATTCAGCAATAATGGTACATTTTTAGAATTATAATGTACAGTGGAAAAAACCAAACAAACTTCTTAGGTTTTTTTTAATTCCAGATATGTTATTCTTGGGTATTCAGGGAAAATAAAGCCAAGGAATTCTCAGAAATTTCAAGGTTGGGATTATTTTAAAATAATTCCAACAATCTTCACACTCTATCATTTTGAAGTTAAAATTTTTGTTGTTTTACTTTTGTATTTTTTTTTAAACTCACCAAGTTTAGCAATGATTACAAAAGAACTACTCCCTAAAGGAATAATCAGTGAAAAATGCAACTTAAAATTCATGCCTCCCAGGAAGGTAATGGCCCCTTATGGTATCAGATGTGGACACCGCCCACTGAGGACCAAATCTGCATTGAAAATGTGTTACCCTTTGAGAGTGCACTGAAGGGACATACACAAAGGATACTGTATATGTGAACTCATTAGTATGCCTTTTGGCTTTGTTTTGTTGCTCTTTCCTGTTCTCCTTTTAAAATGCTAAATGAAAGCTACACATTTGCTTACATATAGTCGAGTATACATTATAGGCTGGCATACAAGTTGTGGGAGAACATGCTTTCTTTTCTTCATTCTGAGATTGGGTTACCGCACTTAACATCATTATATATTCTAAGTCCATCAGTTTTTTTTCCCAGAAAATTTTGTCATTTCATTTTTTTATCAGAGTTGAATAATATTTCATTTTATATATGTACCAGACTTTCAACATCCGTTCATCTGTTAATGGGCATCTAGGTTGGTTCCATTTCTTTTCTGTAATGAGGACAGCAGCAATAAATAATGGGGATGCAACTGTGGTGGGGAATGGGGTTCTCTGGATGCTTGCACAGGAGTGGAATAGCTGAAGTACATGTTAATTTTATTTTTACTTTTTTGAGAAACCTCCAAACTTATTTTCCTACTTGCTATCTTAATTTTACCCCACCCACCACAAACAGTGAACGAGGCTTCCTGTTTCCCCACATCCTCCCCAATATTTATTATTAGTCCGTTTGTTGATTGGCTGCTTTATTTTCTTTGTATTTAGTTTTGGCAGTTCTTTGTGTCAGAGGTGTAGTTGGTAAAGATTTTCTCCCATCTGTGTCCTGTGTGCTATGCTCATTGTTTCCTTTGCTATGCAGACACCTTTCCGTTTGCTGTAGCCTCACCATCTGATTCTAGGGGCTTGTTCTTATTCTTAAATTCTGTTCATTAAGTTCTTGCATTATTTTGAAGAGCATTTTTATGCTCTTATCTAGAAGTAGAATCTCAGATTTAAAGTAAATGTCTTTGATTCATTATTTATTAGGTATTTTCTTTATTTACATTTCAAATGCTATCCTGAAAATTTCCTATACCCTCCCCCCACCCCTGCTCCCCTACCCACCCACTCCCACTTTTTGGCACTGGCATGCCCCTGTGCTGGGGCATCTAAAGTTTGCAAGACCAAGGGGCCTCTCTTTCCAATGATGACCGATTAGGCCACTTTGATTCATTTTTAATCAATGAAATCTTTTATCGCTTCAATTATATGACAACAGAATGGCCAGGAGTTACACAGTAGGTCCAACTGTGTGTTCTACATTAGCATTCTGCCACTCACTGGTTGTGTGGTCACGTACAGTGTCATCTACTCTGTATCTGTGAAGTGATGATGATGATATGTCTTCTAGAATCATTGTGAAAATTAAAAAGCTCCCTTTTTTGTAAAAAAATTCAGGATATTATATAACCAATAACACATTTTTTTTGTTTTTTAAAGGCATTTTTATTAGATATTTTCTTCATTTACATTTCAAATGCTATCCCCAAAGCCCCCTATTCCCTCCCCCTACCCTGTTCCCCAACCTACCCACTCCTGCTTCCTGGCCCTGGCATTCTCCTGTACTGGGGCATATGATCTTCGTAATACCAAGGGCCTCTCCTCCCATTGATGGCTGACTAGGCCATCCTCTGCTACATATGCAACTAGAGACACAGCTCTGGGGGGTACTGGTTAGTTCATATTGTTGTTGCTCCTATAGGGTTGTAGACTCCTTCAGCTCCTTGGGTACTTTCTCTAGCTCCTCCATTGGGGGGCCCTGTGTTCCATCCAATAGATGACTGTGAGCATCCACTTTTGTATTTGCCAGGCATTGGCATAGCCTCACAAGAGAGAGCTATGCCAGGGTCCTGTCAGCAAAATCTTTCTGGCATATGCAATAGTGTTTGGATTTGGTGGTTGTATATGGGATGGATCCCTCTGTGGGGCAGTCTCTGGTCTTTCCTTCCATCTCAGCTCTGAACTTTGTCTTGGCAACTTATTCCATTGGTATTTTGTTCCCCATTCTAAGAAGGAACAAAGTCTTCCTTCTTCTTGAGTTTCATGTGTTTTGCAAATTGTATCTTGTATATTCTAAGTTTCTGGGCTAATATCCACTTACCATTGAGTGCATATCATGTGTGTTCTTTTGTGATTGGGTTATCTCACTAAGGATGATATCCTTCAGATGCATCCATTTGCCTTAGAATTTCATAAATTCATTGTTTTTAATAGCTGAGTAGTACTACATTGTGTAAATGTACCACAGTTTCTGTATCTATTCCTCTGTTGAGGGACATCTGGGTTCTTTCCAGCTTCTGGCTATTATAAATAAGGCTGCTAGGAACATAGTGGAGCATGTGTCCTTATTACCAGTTGGAAGATCTTCTGAGTATATGCCCAGGAGAGGAATTTCTGGATCTTCTGGTAGTACTATGTTCAATTTTCTTAGGAACCACCAGACTGATTTCCAGAGTGGTTGTACCAGCTTGCAATCCCACCAACAATGGAGGAGTGTCCTTCTTTCTCCACATCCTTGCCAGCATCTGCTGTCATCTGAATTTTTGATCTTAGCCATTCTGACTGGTGTGAGGTGGAATCTCAGGGTTGTTTTAATTTGCATTTCCCTGATGATTAAGGATGTTGAGCATTTTTTCAGGTGTTTCTCAGCCATTTGATATTCCTCAGTTGAAAATTCTTTGCTTAGCTCTGTGCCCCATTTTTAATAGGGTTATTTGATTTTCTGAAGTTCATCTTTTTGAGTTCTTTATATATATTGGATATTAGTCCCCTATCTAATTTAGGATTGGTAATGATCCTTTCCCAATCTGTTGGTGGCCCTTTTGTCTTAGTGACAGTGTCTTTTGCCTTACATAAGCTTTGCAATTTTATGAGGTCCCATTTGTCAATTCTTGATTTTACAGCACAAGCCATTGCTGTTCTGTTCAGGAATTTTTACCTTGTGCCCATATCTTCGAGGCTTTTCCCATTTTCTCCTCTATAAGTTTTAGTGTCACTGGTTTTATGTAGAGTTCCTTGATCCACTTAGTCTTGACCTTAGTACAAGGTGATAAAAATCGATCTATTTGCATTCTTCTACATGATAGCCGCCAGTTGTGCCAGCACCATTTGTTGAAAATGCTGTCTTTTTTCCACTGGATGATTTTAGCTCCCTTGTGAAAGATCAAATGACCATAGGTGTGTGGGTTCATTTCTGGGTCTTCAATTCTATTTAATTGGTCTACCTGTCTGTTGCTGTACCAGTACCATGCAGTTTTTATCACAATTGCTCTCTAGTACAGCTTTAGGTCAGGCATGGCAATTCCACCAGAGGTTCTTTTATCATTAAGAAAAGTTTTTGCTATTCTAGGTTTTTTGTTATTCCAGATGAATTTGCAACTTGCCCTTTCTAATTCATGGTACCTTCTCCAAAATTGACCATATAATTGGTCACAAAACAGGCCTCAACAGATAAAAAAATATTGAAAGTATCCCATGCATCCTATCAGATCACCATGGACTAAGGCTGATCTTCAATAACAACATAAGTAATAGAAAGCCAACACTCACATGGAAGATGAACAATACTCTACTCTATGATACCTTTGTCAAGGAAGAAATAAAGAAAGAAATTAAAGACTTTTTAGAGTTTAATGAAGATGAAGCCGCAGCATACCCAAACTTAGGGGACACAATGAAAGCAGTCCTAAAAGGAAAACTCATAGCTCTGAGGGCTGCCAAAAAGAAACTAGACAGTGCATACACTCGCAGCTTGATAGCACACATAAAAGCTCTAGAACAAAAGGAAGCAAATTCACCCAAGAGGAGTAGACAACAGGAAATAATCAAACTCAGGGCTGAAATCATCCAAGTGGAAACAAAAAGAACTATTCAAAGAATCAATCAAATCAGGAGCTGGTTCTTTGAGAAAATCAACAAGATAGATAACTAACTAGACTAACTAGAGGGCACAGGGACAGTATACTAATTAACAAAATCAGAAATGGAAAGGGAGACATAACAACAGAACCTGAGGAAATCCAAAACATCTTCAGATCCTACTACAAAGGGCTATACTCCACAAAACTGGAAAACCTGGATAAAATAGACAAATTTCTAGACAGATACCAGGTACCAAAGTTAAATCAGGATCAGATTATTGACCAATAACACTTTTTGGTACCCTATATTCTATAGTTCCCTAAACTATTTAGAACAATTGTTTGAAGTTTCATGTAGCTACTCTTACATGTGTCATTACGTTAATAAACATGTGTATTTTCTTTGAAACTAACAAGTTCTGCTCAGGCTTAGTTTTTATTAATACTTATTTTTTTAGTAGTCAATTTGCCATCCTTCAATACATCTTCTCTTTTATTAAACTGTTGGGTTAACTGGTATATATTACTTTCCAATCAAAAAAATTGCGGGGTATCAGAAATTATCTTTGATGTATGACATGAAGTCAGAGATCTTGGTTCTGGACATTTTTGTACAGAAGAGCTTAGGGTTGCACTTCTATAATATGGATTAGGGACTGATAAATGACAGTGCACAGTTGGTTGTCCTCCCATAGCACCTCTTGGCTCAATTCCTCAGCCAGTTACATAGTTGCTGTGATTCAGCCTTTCCCCAGATCTCCACCCGAGACTTACTGCATCACTAAGAGCTGTTTTCTCAGGTAAAGCGGAAATTCTGTGATGTTAAATAAATATGGCTGTTCAGAAAGCAATCCTCATGGAATGTTTTATGTATGTTTTAATGCATCTGAAGAGAGTGAGAGTGTGATCATTGAATCCACCAAAGAACCATGCAGATGGCTTCAAATTCCAGTAACTAGCTAGTTAACTCAGGTCAAATCTTTTTGAATTGGAAACTTTGGGTCCTTAATAATGGCACACAATAAAAAGATCTCATATTCATGTGAAGCTTAGAGAATGTTCAAGAAATTGCAGCCATGCATGGTTAGTCTAGGAGCATTTTCCTCTTATACAAAGGAAGAGGAACCAACTCTCTGCCATCTCCCTCGTTTGAAGGTAGAACTTGATTCTCTCTAATGGATCCCACACCTATCCCTTTTCAAATTCAATATAACTTTCTACACCAGAGACCTTTTCTTATACAGCATCTTGCCTATAAAATATTCTTAACATGCATCTCCCAGTACATTTCACACATCATAGGAGAGAATATTATTCTCTGAACAATTCTATTACTCTTCTTCATGATCACAGAGGCAGAAGTGAGGTTTTAATATCAGTTTTAAAAGGTAGTCCCATTTATACAATACCTTATTTTTGTCCCACCAACCTTCCATATGGCTACATCTGAACTTTGGAACTTAGATTCTGGTAGATTATTTTCTGATATTTCTGGTTTCTAGTGCTATTAAAATTTTAGCTTTTCTTTTCTTTTTTAATTTTAAAATGAAAACAAATCAAGAATCAGTCACCTTTACTGTCTTATCTCAGATTCTGCATCCAAATTTATGGAATGAGTAATTTTTAGTCTTAATACAAAGAAGTTCAAATTATTAAGTTTCTACAAATGTTTTGAAGACCAGTCTAATTTTTGTGTGGTATTACCTTCTTTTGTCTTTCAGCTGAATTTTATTCTGTTCCTGAATACAGTTAGAGTTCTTGCTACTAAAATTTGGGAAACCAATGCGGTTGGGCATGACATGAGAAAGCAGTACAGGTAATACAGAGAAACTTTCATCACAGGAAACACTTTGCTTGCCTTTTAAAGAATAAGCACCAGCTAGTCTTTAGGGATTTTCTATATGAATGTGTGTTTTTTGTTTAATTCATTTACATGACTTGTTGGAAGCAAGTATATATAATCAAGATACAAATATCTCCAAATCTTCTTACTGTGCCTGAATTCTCTGTATATTTTTTATCTGCTCCTAGCAGGTTGTTAATTTTCTACAAATTGTATGAATTTATCCAAAGGACTCCTGGTGAGTATCTTAGGTGGTTGTCTGTATTTGAAAATATGTCCTTACTAAAAATCATCAACTGGGTGAATTTGTTGTTTTACATCCAATCTTCGGTGAATTGATAGCTCCCAAATACATATTTTAAGAACTTTTCAAATTTACTGATTGGAGGAATTTTATTCCTTTGTCTTTCATGAGGAAAAGGACAAATTGAGTGTTCATAATCTCTATCAAGCCATTTTAAGGCATTGCCCATTCCTGCTAGTGATCATTTGGTAATTCTGAGTACTAATAGCCTCTATCCAATTGAACTCACATGTCTAGTAATCAGGTGGATGCAGACTTGGCTTTATATTCCTTATATGAGTTAACAACTTCTGCCTTAACTTGCTGTGAAGTACTGTCTCACATGCATGAAGAAACAAAGCATTCGCCAACATTTTTTGCTGACCCTCTGACATGTAGATAGCTTTTGCTGTCCAACTGCAAAAACTACAAGGTTGGCTGGGACTCTATAGAGTGCACAATGTGAACAAACCTACAGATTCCAACTCTAACAATGTTCAGTGGTAGCATTGTGATATACACTGTGGTTAAGAATCTATGGATAAATGCCTATATTGTACTAAGATAGCTTGTCTTGTGTTATCCACCATTGAAGTCACAGGCCAAGAATCATGGCACAGTGTGGGGATATAAATAACCTTTAATATTCTCCATAAAGTAAAAAACTGTGATTATGTTTATAATTGCTATAGATTTCTAGTTCTGAATGCAGGATGCTTATATAGTTGTAAATGACATGAAGTTGAACTTCTTTTAAAAAGTTGTCCAAGAGTTTTGAGAAACTTGAGTAAGAAAGGAGGATGATGAATAACATCTAAAAAATCCTGGGAGAATATTTCTTAGAATAATTGAAGAGAACAATTTATTAAGAATTTAAGTAAGCTGCTATTCAGAATTCAGAATAACTTCAAAATAATCTGATGTCCAGAAATATTTTAAATTTCAAAGTTGTTCATTAGAGAAGGTCTTGACTCATAGGACTTAGGCAATGTAGGTTTTCAGCTAACTGGCTGTTTTTCCATAGCTGAAACAAAATTGGTGTTCTGAATAGTGTCCAGAGTTAAGCCACACATAAATGCACAACGGCAAATGTGTTTCTTATTTGAGAAACTACTCACCAACAATTTGGAAATTCAGTTCAGTTTCTGTTTTTGAGATTCCAGATTATCAAACCTTACTTCCAAAGTAGACTTGGGAAGATGAAATTTGTGTTCTTGTTTCAGTAGTGTTAGTATTAATTTGAGTGTGGACTATTTAAATGTGTATGTCTTAGGGTTTCTATTGCTATGAAATGATACCATGACCACAGCAACTCTTTAACTGGGAATGGCTTAAAACAGTTCAGGGTTTTTAGTCTGTTATCATCATGGTGGGAAGTATGGGACATGCAAGCAGGCATGGTGTTGGAGTGGTATATGGGAGTTCTACATCTCGATGCACAAGGAGCAGGAAAAGACAGTGAGCCACTGGCCTGGCTTGAGCTTCTGAAATCTCAAAGCCACCCTGCCAGTGACATACTTCCTCTAACAAAGCCATAGCTCCTTTAACAAGACCACAACTCCAATAATTACACTCCTTATGAGTCTATGGGGGCATTTTATTCAAACTACCACATTTCACTCCCTGGCCTCCATAAGTTTGTGACTATATCATAAGGCAAAATAAATTTGGTCCAAATTCAAAGTCCCCACAGTCTTTAACCATCTCAATGCTGTTTAAAAGTACAAATATAAAGACTCTTCAGAGACTCTTGTTAATCTTTTAATTGTAATTCTTGTAAAGTCAAAATAAAAAAGCAGATAAAATACATATAATGGCACAGAATATACATTACCATTTCAAAAGGGTGGAAAGAGCATAATTAGGTAACACTGGACCAAAGCAAGACCAAAACCCAGCTAGGCAAAGGCCAAACTGCATCTTTATGATGTCACTGGCTCTTAAGATCTCCAGCTTCTTTGAGCTTTGTAGACCACAATACACCTCTTTCTCTTGAGATGTTTCCCCTCATTTGTTAGCAGCTCCCCTTGGCAGTTATCCCATGAGTCTGGCATCTCCAGATATCTTGGGGTCCCCAAGGCAATTCAGGCATCACATTTACAGCTTCATGTAATTGCCTTTCTAGGTCTTCATGCAGGGACATCCCTGACATGCCTGACCTCAGCAGCTTTCCTTAGTTGAGGAAAAAGACTCCATTACCCCTTTACTGTATCCTTGACTCCAAACTCAGAACCACACAGCTGAAGCTGTTAAGTTCTGCTACTTGCTGTAGAATTGGCTCCATGTTTTGATCAGCTCTGTTTTTGATGGTTTCCTTCACTGTCTAAGCTTGGCTGTACTTGTCTTAACTTGCTCTGTAGATCAGGTTGGCTGTGAGCTCCCAAAGCCCACATTTCTCCAAACAATGGCCTATCACAGCAATACCCCAGTTTCTGGTACCAATTTCTGTCTTCGTTAGAGTTTCTATTGCTGTGAAGAGATATCATGACCATGGCAACTGTTATGTAGGGAAAGATTTAATTGTGCCTGGCTAACAATTCAGAGGTCTAGTTCATTATCGTTGTGCTGAGAATCATAGTGGCACATGGGCAGACACAGTACTGGAGAGATAGCTGAGAGTTCTACATCTTGATCCACAGGGAGCAGAAAGAGATAGCAAGTCATTGGGCTTGGTGTGGGCTTCTCAAAACCTTAGAGCCCATCCTCCAGTGACACCCTCTAACAAGTCACACCTCCAATAATAGGATTCTATGGGAGTCATTTTCACTCAAATAGTATGTTATCTCCAACCATTTTTGTACTTTCAAACTTTTGCAAAAGGTTTCTTTTATTAGTGTTATCTCATACATATTTCGTAAAAGAAAGCAGTACAAATTTAAAGCAATGTCTAAGCAGTGGTATCTAATAAACACATTTCCATGCACAATCCTCTGAAAGACTAAAAACATTTTTCAGAGATAATATAGTCTCTCCAGAAGAATGTCATGGAACAAGCTTGTCATTTGACATCCACATGACCATTTATTCTCTCTTTTCCTTTCCTCCCCTTTCTCTCCTTTGTACACACATGTGCACACACACACAAGCGCACACACACAGACACCCACACATCCACATATGCATGCATAAACATACATACACATACACACAGACACCTGAAATTTATACTTAATCTCTTAGTTGATATGGATGATATAGTGCTTTAAAATGATGATAAATTAACAAATCAGATGTTGAGGTAGTTTCATTCTAATTTACAAACAAGCAGCTATAAAAAGCCCTTCACCCCATTTTTCTCAGTGGCACATGAAGCATGGTTTACTGTAGGTTATTTTAAAACAAGGTCAATGTGAAGACAACAAATCTATGAGATGGAGCCGAAGAAGATGAACATTTTCTTTTTAAAGTCAACTCAGTTCCTCCTGTTTTGAGAATCCTTCTGGAATAAGCACTCATATGATGAGAGTGAAAGAGAGGAAATATCACCAGGGGACCGAAGCCAGAACAACCCCAGAAAGGCTTTTATCCTGGGCCCAGTTAGTATTCTCATTTTAAACTTAAAAGCAAAAAGGTAAGGCAGGTAAAGAAGCAAGATTTTACAGTAGCATATCTGACATCAGTAGGTGTTAAGGGCAACCACCTATTGTTTCAGCAATTTCTCTAGCTTTATTCTGCTCTAGGTAGCAAGAGCTTTTCAGATAGGCAGTACAATCAGTTCTTTATGTAAACTGCTAAAGAAATCAACAAATCATTATCTAATTATTGATCTTTTATATCTTATTCTATGCTGTTCCCTCCTTTTCATCTTCTACAGCACCATATGAATCTATCTTAAAGAAATGGATTGGTACTGGAATGTCATCTGCATTGCCTGAATCCTTCTAAATACCCCTTTGGCATTTTCTCACACTAATCCTGTCTCCCCTTTCTGTGATAATCCTCTAGAATTTTGGAGGACCCTTGATTCTAATAAGTCTATTCATTCTGGAGAGTGACTAAGCTCTCCTGAACAATAGCTACATTCTACCTGATCTGAGTAGAGAACTGGCTGTGGTAAATTTATGGATGCCTTATTGTTAGGCATCAGTGCTCATGGACCTTGCCAGGCTCAGTCCCAGAAGGACTGGTAAAAAATACAGGAGTTCTCTTATTTCTTGAATCTAATGGATTCAAGGGTTGCTGGACCTTGCTTCCTGTGAGCACATCTAAGTTAGAGGCCAAGAATACCCATCTGCAACTGTATCCTGGGTAGCAGATGTAATTACCATGGGAGCAGGTGCAATAGGTAGCACTGTTCTTTTAATTAGTCTAGTGTAGTCTTTTCCATTTCCCACACTTTGGGCTTCTCTTAATGACCTGATGGCCCTGTGAATCAGACCTGCCCCTTTCCTTTTGCTAGTCAGGCTTTGGTTATTTATTCCTACCCAAGGTAAGTAACCTGGCTTGCACGGAAACATATGTAGCAATGCTGAGCACATGGCCGGCATTTACTAAAGCCAGCATTTTAAGACATGTCTTCTTCAGATGAAGGGCTTTATATGGTCAGTTTCCATAATATTTGTCCTTGTTTCCCCATCCTTAAAGGTCCACAATGGCTTTAACTCCTTGTCAAATTGTGGGAGATCCTTTCTAGGAACCTTTCATGGTATTAAGATAACACATAATACTATCAATATTAACCAATTATGAATTCTAACCAACATAATCAATTTTTTTTTTTTTTTTTTTTTTTTT
>NC_034594.1:44400159-44404700 GCF_900095145.1 Mus pahari
GAGGCAGGGTTTCTCTGTATAGCCCTGGCTGTCCTGGAACTCACTTTGTAGACCAGGCTGGCCTCAAACTCAGAAATCTGCCTGCCTCTGCCCCTCAAGTGCTGGGATTAAAGGCGTGTGCCACCACGCCTGGCTAACAACATAATCAATATTAACTAACAGGTTTCTCATAGTTCATAATCATTCTTTTGTCATCTGGTCACTCGTCCATAGGCTTTCAGTAGCAAGGGCCATCTCTAAAAGGAATCACAGCCTGTTTTACCAGTGTGAGCAGTTCCATCCCAGTATGATGACGCCCAAGGGGTGATCAATGGTTGCTGAATCCATAACATCAGACATGCGGAGGCAGAGTGGGAGCTGAGCTGTCTTCATTCTGAGGTTGTTTTGAGGTAGTACGTTTCAGAAGTTGGTCTGGGTCAGCTCTCGAAGCTCACAGCAGCCTTAGTGTGGGTGTGGGATTTATTCACAGATTGGCACCTGCAACTTTAAGCTAATTTTTTGTGTGTGTGTGTGTGTGTGCAGCATTAGCTAAGTCTTTGAAATTTCCTGGAATTCCAATGGGGATGCACAACTCCAGTTCCAGTGACTTTCAGCGAGCTGAGAGGCCTGAGAGATGCAGCCTCTCTGGACTGAGGTCTTGGTGAAGGAGATATCATTGGGGCCTACAGAAAAGTGTACAGAATCCTTCTAGAGTAAGGATTCTGATGCCAATGAGAGTGAAAGAGAGCAAATGTCATCAGTGGACCAAAGCCAGGAGATTTTCGATCCTGAGCCCAGTTTGTATTCTAGTTTTATACTCTAAAACCACAAGGTAAGGGCAGGCATGCAAGCAAGGTTTTATAGTCATGTGTGTGGCAGTCAGCAAGTTAAGAGAAATGACCCATTGTCTCAGCGATTCTTTCAGGTCATTCTGTTCTAGGTAGCAACATGCAAGTGCTTTAGTAAATCACTAAATAAATCAACATCCAAGAATGAGCTCTTTTATATCTTATTTTAATTTACTTTAACAAGTAAGAGGAATTGTCAGAACTTGGAAAATACAAGTGTGAAAGAGTTCACACTGAAAAGAACACTTGAATGTTTCTTCTTACTAGACTTGTTCAATGTTAAACAAACAACATATTTAACATTTAGGGTAAAACTAATACCACATGGCAGCAAAGCAGATGGATTTAAAGGTGAATAGTCACCCATGGGACAAATTTCCATGAATATTTTACTTCTTTGGGCTTCTATCCACAGCTGGAAACGTTAACATGTTTTTCTTATAAGAAGGGAGGTGACTACAGGATGCTACAGTAACGTGGTCCAAAATTTCTAACAGTTTCATTTTGTTACATTTCACTCTTGCAAGAAGGGAGAGTGGAAGTAAGGAAGGGAGATGTCTTAGGGTTTCTATTCCTGCACAAACATCATGACCAAGAAGCAGTTGGGGAGGAAAGGGTTTATTCGGCTTACATTTCCATACTGCTGTTGATCACCAAAGGATGCAGGACTGGAACTCAAGCAGGTCAGAAAGCAGGAGCTGATGCAGAAGCCATGGAGGAATGTTCTTTACTGGCTTGCCTCCCCTGGCTCGCTCAGCTTGCTCTCTTATAGAACCCAAGACTACCAGCCCAGAGATGGCACCACCCACAAGGGAACCTCCCCCCTTGATCACTAATTGAGAAAATGCCTTGCAGCTGGATCTCGTTGAGGCATTTCCCCAACTGAAGCTCCTTTCTCTGTGGTAACTCCAGCTGTGTCAAGTTGACACAAAATTAGCCAGTACAGGAAACAAAGCAACCGAGGTCTTTGCATTTCAGTGCTTGGGAAGCACTTGGTAGGCGGATTCCTATGATAGACTCTGGGAACCCTCATTTTTGTATCATTTATATGCCATGTGTAATACCTGTCACCTAGATTTTGAATGTGGCCAAGACTTATGATGACTCTGTTGATCTCTCCTTGATTAGGCTACATTATATGACAAAGAAAGTAGACTAGTCACTCTTATAATATTTTACAGAAATTCTGTCCTGGAAGCCTGAGAGGGCCTGTGGTTTGAATCTCAAGGCAGCCCATAGGATCCTGGCTGAGAGCCATAAGATAAACCTACAAATTCAATGGAGGACTTTAGAAATCTGAATGAATTTACAAGGGAATCTTAGGTCCATCTGCGAACCCAGCTTTAGCTGCAGCCTTGGGTTCAGTCTTGAGATTCTGGAGTATAAGATCCAATTATATTGATGTGCACTTGTAGCACTGCATAGCAATGAAGTAAATGGACATCATTTAAGGCAGTAACTTTGTGGTACTTTGTTATACAATACACTGAAGATGAATCCAATTACAGTTTTTACTGACGATCCCTTATCCCCACAGAACTATAAAATAGCTTAGTTGTAGGCAAGAGGAGAAAACTCGAAAGAACTAATAGAGTATCAAATGGATTTCATTGCCTGATGCAGTTTTTCTCTGGTCTGTATTAAACCGAATGGTGACAAAACGTTTGCATTTGTGACCATTTTTATAATCTATTGCTTTGATTTAATTTTGCATTTGAACCTTGGTTTTGGTTCCCAGCTACAAAAGTAGGAGCGATCAAAGTTAGCTTGATTCTGAAAGCACTCTCCAGAGGGATTTACGCTACACTTTAAAAACAGAATATGATTTTCTTCTCGGAGAGATGTTAGACAAGAATTTCAAGGCTGTGCAAGTGCAGTCAATTCAGTTCCTGAATCTAACCAGACCATATCAAAGCGCCTTAGGTGTTCACAGCATCGTTCCCAGTTGTATAGTCACAGGTACTTGGGGACTCACTACTCAGCATTTGGAAGGAGGACAAGTACCGGCAGGTCCCGAGAGCTGAGTGTTATTCAGGTCGGAGAGATCTGCTGCTTATCACAATAATGCCTTGAATGGATGGACTAATGTGGAATTCTAAGATCGAAGGAACTGTAGGCAAGACCAGTGGGGGCTCAGACCAGTGGATGAAAAGCCCACAGGCTACAGAGTGAGGGACAGGTAGCTGAGCAGTTTCAAGGTAACATGATTCAGACAATATTGAGACACCATGGGCAGTGAGGGAGGTAGACAACTCCAGGCATTTGAGCTGGCCACCTCCATCAGAACCTGTGGGTTCTCCAGGAAGCAGCTATGATGGAAAGTGTGCTGGTAGGAACAGTGACGCCCAAGAAAGCCTTGAGATAGTAGAGCTTTTATAGGCTTGTGGACCCCACCTCACTTATCTGTAAGACTGGATAAATGAGTCAGAATTCCATAGGTAGCAAACATCAAGGTTTGATTCTGAATCTAGTTCTCTTTAGTCTTAGCTAGCGAGATCTTGGCTCACCTACACAGCTTGTTTCCAAGAAGAAAAATAAGAAATAAATAATGCATCTAGAGGAGAGACTGGCAAGGACAGAAGACAAAGTTGTTCAAGATTCTTGGTGTAAATTATTCACAAAGGGGGACATTTGGGAAATGGGGAAGAAATGGGCCACATTTGGTCATTGCTTGGATCAGAAGTACAATTAAAACAAAAGTCACCCCAAACTGGGAGAAAGTGGTGATAGAAGGAATTGGCTTAGTGGCTTTCAACGTCACATTTTCCATTTCATTATTTGTAGGTCAGGAATCTGGGTGCTGGCCCTTAGCTTCTGGCTGTCATGAAGCTGCAACTGAAACAGCAGTCAGGTGGGATCATGGGCAAGTTGTGCTGGAGCAGATATGTCTGAGTCCGGACGTGTGACTACTGGTAGATTTGGGTGCTTATTGGCTGATGTCTAGATACGACTGTTTCTTGCCACACGAGTCTTTTAGTAGACTAGCTCACTCTACTGAGAGCTTTTGGCAGCTTGTCGTACTATAGAAGGCTAGGAAGATGGCAGTTAGAACCTTAGGCAACACCGACACAGAAGCAATGTTCTATCACCATTGTCATAATCTACTAGAAGAAATTTCCTTACTCGGGGAAATAACTGACAAGGGCTTACTAGCAGGAGGTGGGCTTAGCTGGGGGCCAGGTTAGACTAAGCCTGTCTGTACTAGACAAGGTTTGTTGGTTGTTTGGTTGTTTGTTTTTCAGAAGAATGAGTAGGGTCGACAGGATGTGCACAGGTGTACGGGCAGAGAGGTTTATGGGTCGTAGGTAGGTAGTTATAGGTAGATGGACAGCACTTGCTCAACTTGTTTTTGTGGCTCTAGAGGCTGAGAAGTCCCGTGGTAAGCCTTCAGTAAGCCGAAATCCCAGGTCTCTGGTTAAGTCCTAAGTCTTACAACTAAGAAAACAAAGAGTGTAGCCCTCTGCCTACCCAACAGCTCAGCAGCCTACAGGTGCAAGTTCCAGCTCCAAAGGCTGCAGAGCCCGGGAAGGCTGCAGAGCCCGGAAGGCTGCAGATGCCGGGAAGGCTGCAGAGGCCGGGAAGGCTGCAGAGCCAGGAAGGCTGCAGAGCCGGGAAGGCTGCAGAGCCCGGAAGGCTGCAGAGCCCGGGAAGGCTGCAGAGGCCGGGAAGGCTGCAGAGGCCGGGAAGGCTGCAGAGCCCGGGAAGGCTGCAGAG
>NC_034594.1:44406770-44447134 GCF_900095145.1 Mus pahari
AAGGCTGAAGGCCGGCGAGCAGTGTCCCAGCTGCAGAAGAGGGAAGGCCCACAAACCAACCTCTCCTCTGCCTTCTGGCTCTGTCAGAGGGTCTGCTCCCTTGATGCTACCTGCCCTTCGCTCACCATTTCCCCCGTAGCCCATGGGCTTTGGTCCACTGTTCTCAGTCCTCATCACATGTCTTGCCTACAGTTCCTCCAGTCTTAAAATCCTACATTAGTACATTTCATTCAAGACAGCAGCACTCACAAGCCTGCCTGTACTTGTCCTTCTGAATCCTAAGTAGTGAGCCCCAGGTGGTTGGTGAGACCTGACCCACTGAAGGTAGACCTTCCACCTGAGCCCAGCTACTCACATACCCATCTCCTTTGGAGACACCTTCATAGACACATCAAAAAGAATACCTTACCAGTGTTTAAAAATAACATCCCTAGGTAAGCTGACACCTAAAGCTAAAGATCACCATCACATTGGAAAACCCAGGATTGCTTCAAATGTACAAGAGCCTTAGGATGAGGCCAGGACAAGACAGGGATGACTTGTGCCTTTAATTGAAGCACTGAGGCAGCATTGAGGCAGAGACAGGAGGTGAGGTCCCTGTGAGTTTGAGGTGAGTCTGTTCTACATAGTGAGGTATAGGCCAGCCAGGGATACACAATGAGACCCTTTCTCAAAATCAAGATAGATAGACAGACAGACAGACAGACAGACGATAGAATTAAATAGAACTACAGGTAGTTTGAAATTAACTATTTGACAGCAAATATTCAGAACAAGAGGAAGGACTGACCACATTAGCTCATAAGGAATTGTGAAGTATCTCCAAGAGTAGTTGATTTTTAAAAATTAAATTAAAATTTAAAATTTCATATATAGGTATCATAGCCATGAGTTACATATTCTCCAAAAATAATCACTCATAGCCACAAGTTATATATTCTCCCCAAACAATCACTATGAAACATACTCTTCAAAAACAGATTAAAGTCATTACACAAAGGGAAATTACAATATGATTACTAATTATATATTCTTCTCTTGAAACCCACACATAACTGAACATTTCCCAGCTTTCTTTCCACAAATACATCCTAGCCCCAAGTCAATAATTATTGATTGACAAAGTTTAAGCAAGCCAAGGCTATTGTAGCTAATTTTCTCCTATGCTAGCTTACAACAGTTTGTATTTACCAAGAAACAAATCACTTATTTTTATGTCTTATTTTTTGAAACATTATTCAGTTAATCTGTCTAGTCATCTTTTCTCTATTCTTATTCTCACAATAGGATGGTTTACTCTTTGTTCATAACCCCGCCTTTTCATGGTGCGCACAGAAAACTGTGACCACACGCTTAGATAGATAACAAGATCAAGGAACTCAGACCCAACCTAGAGTGAATGTTTTCTTTGGTCGTTTACCTGTCTCAAACCTGTTTCCCTCTCCACAAGCACAGCTATGTACCTGTGATGCATGAGAGCTCCCTGTGCTTCTGTCCTAGCCTAGGCAGCTTTCACTACTCTACAAAGGGAGGCACAGTCTACTCTTAGTCCTGTGTTTGTTCTGTCTTCCTGACAAGACCACCTATGCCATCTCCTTAACCTTCCTTATCAACTATTCCAACTTCCTTAAACTATCTAAATCAAATCAGAAATTCTGTAAAGTCATTAATTCATATAAACAGTAATTATTTATGAAAGTTCATCTTCATATTGATCTGCAGGAAAATTGCCCAATAGAGTGGGCTGTCTCCCATGAAACAATCATAGCAGACTATGGGCCACTGGGGTCTCCCCACATCCATTCACACCATGTTAAATACATCAATGAAAAACACGAGAAGAGGCAGCAGCAGCAGGAAGCAATCCAGAGATGAACTCCCCAGGGCTGTGCCTCTCTGTGGTACATACATCACAGCTGTACAAAATGATGGGCCATCTCCAGGAAGCTCATTTGCCCAGCAACTTCCTACACATCTATACCCCCACACTATCCATCCATCCACACACATACAATGCCACACATGCACATCCACACACATACATAAGTATGCACACATACCACAAACACACAATACATATATACATTTATACATGCACACATACACATGCTACACACAAACCACACACACACGCAATACATACATACATTCATACATGCACACATACACATCAACACCATATCACACATATATACATAAACACACCACAAACACACACACACAAACACATACACACACACACACACACACACACACACACCTCAACCAAGCCATTGAAAACCCCAACAGACATGAAGGAAGCAGGCTAGACAGCCCAGCAGCAGCTGAGGCGTCAGTTCCTCTGAGTACCACTGATGCTCACTTCTCCAACAAGATGCTTCCCCTGAAGGCTTAAGGTCAGTTAATAGAAAACCTTGTGCTCTCTTCCAGGAAACTGGCTAAGTCAACGCTGGTTCTGGTGCTGGTATTTGGCGTGCATTACATCGTGTTCATCTGTCAGCCGCACTCCTTCTCGGGACTCTGGTGGGAGATCCGAATGCACTGTGAGCTCTTCTTCAACTCCTTCCAGGTGACCAGCAGTGCCTCTGGCTTGGGGCTTGTGATTACATTTTGCTCATGTCCTTGACACCTTTCTCTGCCCTTCTCTTTGACTTGGTGTACCTGTCTTCTGAGGGCCAGGAGAGGACACTATTTTCTGACTCTTACTGTGTCCCTTCCTAGGGACCAGGTTAATTCTCTGACTCAGAAAGAACCAGTATGGAGCTGTTTGACAGAGGGACAAGCCTGGGTAGCAGGATAAGCAGGTTCATGGTTGAAGAGCCCACCACTGCTACAGAGCAGAGTCAGTCATTTGGTGTACGGATGGAAAAAAATGAAGGAAACTAAAAGGAGACAAAGGCAGGCAGAAGGGAGACAGGAAAGTAAGGCAAACAGAAGAAGAGGTTGCCACCACCCATGTCATTTCAGTGTGAAAAGGATGCCTGTAACCTCGAAGGTGGCCCAGTCTTCACTCTGCCTTCTTCCCCCAACCTTGATTCTAGTGACATATTTCCTCCAGAGGGAGTAACAGAGTTTGAGACAAAATAGTAGTGGCTGCGGCCTGAGAGCAGGGATTGGAATTACCCTCGTGGAATTGATTATGTGAGTGTTTTGTCAAATATGTTGGTGGAGACATCAGGTAGGTGAGCTGTGACAAAGACCATAACTTTCCACCATGTATTTCAGGTGAAACCTGATGGTGTCCCTAGCTCTCAGCCCATGGGAGCAGGTGACTTGCTAAATCGGTACATTCTGGAAGTTTTACCTGATGGTTAAAATGATGTAGGTCTGCTACAAGGTGGGCAACAAATGACTCTTCAGGGAGTTGAAGATAGCCTGAGATGGTCTGGGCTCTTAATCAGCACCATTCCAACTCCATAGCCACAAAGTTCTAATGAGGCTGGAGAATCTATAACACAGGGAACATCAGTTCACAACAGCCTGAACAATTGAATCTATTAATTACATTTGGGGGTCTGACTTGCCAAAATTATTCAAAGGTTTCCTGATGCACCCAGTATCAAGTGTGTGTTGTTTTCTGCCATGCGTAGCCCTGCATGGGCTGGAGCCTGCAGACACTCACCAGATTTCCCACTGGGTTCGTGGGACATGACTTCAGCACTTGTGCTTGAGATGGGGGTGGGGTGGGGGTGTCACACTCTGTTTTCTTGTCCCTGAATGCTGCTCCCCTTATTCTCCATCTTCCCCATCTTCCTCATCGTCATCCAGTTGACATCTTTTTTTGTTTGTTTGTTTGTTTTCGAGACAGGGTTTCTCTGTGTAGCCCTGGCTGTCCTGGAACTCACTCCTTAGACCAGGCTGGCCTTGAACTCAGAGATCCGCTCACTCCAAGGGAAGCTCACAAATAAATGTAAAATAAACACAAACATTGGGAAATACCAGGAGAAAATAATTTGTGTGATATTTTGGAGGAAATCATCAGAAGTCAGCTGGTGGATTTTGACACAATTCTTGTGTTCCTTCTGCTGTGAGTTTCAGGCATTGCTACCCACCCAGCTCACACCCTCTTTCTCTCTCCAGGGTTTCTTTGTGTCTATTGTCTATTGCTACTGCAATGGAGAGGTAAGTGTGAAGATGCCAGGGGCCTCTGAAGGGACACTCACATTAACATTTGTTCTAACCCATTTTGTGCCTGTATGACAGAATGCAAGAAACTTAGTGATTTATAAAGAGTAGAGATCTATTCCTTACTGTTCTGAAAGTGGGACTGGCTAATGTCATGGAGGTCATATGTGACCAGGCTCTTCTTGTTATATCATCCTGTGATAGAAGACAGAAGCAAGAGCTCCCATCTCTAAGAGCAAGAGACTGAACTCATAACCCTGAGCCATTTCCCAACGGGTAGGGCGCTTCTTATTCCAGTTAATTTTAAGTCAGTTCTGCTTAATACTAAAACCTTCGGTCCTCACCAAGGTCTATAAATAGTCAATAACATTCCTTAGGATGAATCAACATGAAAATAAGTTAAATTCAATCAAAGCAGGTAAGTTTTACACTACAAGCTGAGGATGGCGACATCTCAATCCATTTGGAAGTCTCCAGAGAGAAGGAACTACACATTACATCATCGTGTGGATGATGCACGTGACCCTGGAGCTCTCGGCATGCCCTGCTATTGCAAAGTTTTTCTTTTTCTCTCAGATTTCCAACTTGCTCCAAGTCCCAGGGGGACAAAGATGCTTGTTACTGCAGCACACCACCAGATGCTCCAAGTACATTGGATTCTGTGGGTTGTTGGTCCCTGCGTAAGGGGCTTGAGTGGCAACTTAGCAATGCTCTGATTTACTGCTGTGTTGTTTTTACCTTAATTTGAAGCAGGGCTAAGTGTATCCGTGGTTTATTTATTTATCTATATATTATTTATTTGTTCCTTCAGGGGACACCAACTTACACGCTTTTGCTTCCCCTGGGTCTTTGCTTCCCCTGCTGTTCACAGTGAAGAGTCAGTCCACAGGGCACTTTGGTAGCAGGCACGGAGTCCAGGTCCCCATCTAGTCAGACCGCGGTTGCAGTGCCTGCTTCCCCATCTCTCATCCTTCTTCCTCTATTTTCCTCCCTTCTGTCTGCTCACGCAGGCAGGTTGATAGCATAGCGGGGGCGGGGGCAGTTTCCTTGGAAGCTGAGTCCTCCGCCTTGGGTGGTGTCAGAGTTCATTCAGTAGCTACTGAGAGGTGGGGCAAAGAGCTGATCTTTGATCTGATTGGGGCAGGGAGAATTTTAAAGGAAGAATTTGGGAGGTTGGTGTTTGGGGGCTCAGAATCAGACACAGATAAGAGCTGTTTAGGGTTCAGGGGTCATGGTTAGCTGGCTGTGTCAACTTAGTTAAGGCTCCAAACAGAGACAGAAAAGCAGAAGTCCCAGCCTCTTGATGGCTACAACACTGAGGGAGAGAGAGAGAGAGAGAGAGAGAGAGAGGGGGGGGGGGGAGATCTGAGTATCAGGAGAACTTGTGGGTCTTTTGTAGTAAATGTTTGAAGAAAGCAGGTAGGGTATTTTATCAGGTATGCTTGCGAGAGCCAACAGCAGAATTTCCCTGCAGCTTTAAGCTTTTTCAGACAAACGGTTTTAGGAGAACTGGGGTTATTCCTAGGTTGCACAGAGAGACTTTGTGCTGCAGGCAGCTCTCTGAAGCTTTGGCCTCTTCAGGGCAAGGTTTAGATGGAATCCGTCACACGCAGAGTCCTGGGCTTCCTACTGCCACCGTTTATTTCTTTTTCCTTTATTTCTTATTTATTTCCTTTATTTCTTATTCCTCCTCAAACCCAGAATTCTCTTTCTTCCTTTTGCTAAGGCAGTTATTTGTATCAGTGGCATGTCAGTTCTCATTTAAATACTAAAAATAACATTAATTGGGAAAGGCTTTTGAGGTGTATGGAACACACAGATCTGTAGAGTCCCTGGCACCGAGAAGGACCCCAATCAGCGGCCACTATCATTTAAGCAAAGCTCTTCATGACACGGCTACTGGGCTCTCTTCTGGTTTCTGATAGGATGTGTGCTTCTTGCGCTGTAGGTGCAAGCTGAGGTGAAGAAGACGTGGACTCGATGGAATCTGTCCATCGACTGGAAAAGGGCGCCTCCTTGTGGCGGCCAAAGGTACGGCTCGGTGCTCACCACTGTCACTCACAGCACCAGCAGCCAGTCACAGATGGGGGCAAGCACGCGCCTGGTGCTCATCTCTGGCAAATCCACCAAGAATGCCTGCAGACAGATCGACAGCCATGTGACTCTACCTGGCTACGTCTGGAGTAGTTCTGAGCAGGACTGCCAAACACACTCTCCCCCCGAGGAGACTAAGGAAGGTCACAGGCGACGGGGAGATGATAGTCCAGTGATGGAGTCTTCCAGGCCAGTGGCGTTCACCTTAGACACTGAAGGATGCAAGGGAGAAACCCATCCTATCTGAATCACCATTTCCATTTCCGTTCCTGTGGACTGGCAGATCAGACCTGGCTGTGTGGGAGGATCTAAGATGGAAGACTGGAATTCTGGAATAAGGCATTGCTTAAACATTTTCAGTTTCTACCAGTTTGCTTCTAGAAATATTAAACACACAAAAGGGTATTATTGGGGTAATTTATTAATTTATGTGGGCACTATCCCCCCAATTAATACTTTCTCTATGGTTATTATTATTTTGCTTCTTTTGGATAAGAAAAGTTTCAAATGCCGGACTCTACCTTTCTCTCATAAATATCACCCTGAATATGATCAAGATTGTTTAGTTTGCATCATTTTCCTTTTAAGAAATCACTAATCTTTATATTCTCATTTTAATGAGCTTCTGTTATCACATTCATTTTGTCTATGTACTGGAATAAGCTAGGAATGTACATTAGAAAACTAAAAAGTCTAAGACCAACTACATTGGAAAATCAATTGGACATTAATAAAGCAATGTGTTTCTGATAGTTATGATTGATTCCAGGAGCAAAGAAAACCATTCTATTCTCCCTTTGAATGTCTTCTGTTCAATGAGCCAAACATGCTCTTTGCTCTTTTTTTGTAAACCATGACAAGTCAAGGGTTTTCTCAGTCAGTGACCTTGTGTTCGAAAGCTGAGGCTGTGTGGCCTCATTTACACTGATGCTGAACCCACAGAACAGATTATCTTTTTCTTTGTTTTTCTCTTGTTTGCTATCTTACAGATGGTATGTGAGTTACATTAAATGTTTGTTTTAAATATATGTGTTTGGTCTTAAGAAAGTCTCCTTTTATTGTTGCACATCACTCTTGAGAAGCAATCCATGTTCTCTCCTCAAGTCTGCAGCTCCTGGCACATAGCTCCCAGGCTTTTCCAAATTTGAAATTTCAGTGTGTTTGAGTCATGAAAACATTTACTGAGTGCATATAACTGAGCAGGCATTCTGCTGTGGTTTTACAAGTATTGACTCACTGCAAGTGCTGGAGTGGGCTTTTATGACTGTCACTGTTTTTACAATGACTCACAACACAAGGTGGATCAACTTACCTGAAGTCACTGAGTGAGTGTGGGTTCAGATGCTGTCTACTGACTTCAAGTCTCATGCACTCACAAGTGTTATCACACACACACACACACACACACACACACAGCATTCACTAAAGAAATAGTTTAATGAGTTCCTTCTGGGTAAAGAATGCTTCAAGATCCTATACTGCAAAGTAGCTTAGTGTCTGACTCACCAAGTTTCCTCTTATATAAAAGACAGGTCTATGTAAAAATTATCAGAACAGTTATTTCCAGCTATAACTTTACAGTTGCAGCTGCTATTTCCCACTCTACTTCAACAATGTTACTATGACTTACTCTGATACATACAACAATTTACTATGACTAGGTACTCTGATACATACAATGTCACTATGACTAGGTACCCTGATACATACAATGTCACTATGACTAGGTACCCTGATACATACAATGTCACTATGACTAGGTACCTGATAAGTACAACACTGTTACTATGGTGTAGGTACTCTGATACATAGGTATGTATGTCTTTTTTTTTACCTTCTTTGGGTCACAGCATGGAGTCATTTCCTTTGCATTTAGCTTAAGAAGATGCCACTGTACTCACCTAACCTACCCAATGCTGTTCTACATTGTTGCCTGTTGCCAGTCTTTTCTACTTTGTGGGTTCTTCATTTCCCCAGCCTTTATACCCAGGATTTCACCCCTATCACTAGATAGAAGAGAAAGAATGATAACGAGAAGATAGAGAGAGATCTCTAAATCTAATTTCTTTCCTTTGGCTTCTTCTTTGAGCACAATTATTAACAAACCACAACCAACCTACCTGCCCCACAATTGGTGGTGACCATCAACCACCAATTATGCCTCTTGGGGCCTTAGAATTTATATACCTTCTGAAAAGTTCCCCTGATTCCAAACACCACATAATCACAGAAACTATCTGCAGCTGACGAAAACGTGCTGCTCCTAGAGCATGAGACAAATCATAGTCAGCTGCTGCACAGTAGCCCCATGGCCCCACACCTGGGATTGAAACAAAAACAGATTCTTATTATATTTCTATTTTTTTTTAAGGAAACCAAAATTCCAGAATTCTCCTTACAGTTTTCTCCTTGAGCTGCCTGCCTCTGAAGACCCATCATGAGCTAACTCCTCAGAGATGAAATTCAGTTCTACAGCTAACTTTATGCAGAACTTTATATCTGAGCTTCTTTTATAGTTCAGTTAGTCCATTTTAAAGACGGAGAAACTTATAATTCAGCTGGTCAAAGAGATATCAGGATAGATAAGAAAATGCACATGAAAGTACTTTGTGGCAGTCTGGAGAAATGTTGGCTTATGTCATTCTTAGCGCCATTTTAACTTATACTTTTATTTTGCCTTCTTATAGCTGGTCTTAGTGGTCACTGTAATGCAATTAGGTATTTTTGGAATATATATATATATATATATATATATATATATATATATCCCTCTCTATATATTTTATATATAAATTTCTATAATCTCTCTCTATTAGAATAGATATGTAGAGAACATAGAAAATGACTTCCTAGCCTGCTCCAAATTCTAAGGCTAGACTACAACATATTTATATGTAACAGGCATGAATAGAGGAAAGCCCACCTTTACACTTCAAATCCCATCACATGATGCAAAGCTTCGTCACTATACAGTGCTGCATGTTCGTACACTAGATGCTTGTCAGTCAATCTGGAAATACAAGAAGTTTTAGATTCAAGAGATTTAAATGGTAGGGTAGGTCACAGGAGTGTGGGAGGATACTCTTATATGACTTACTGAAATGAACATTAATACAATATTTTTCTTGCAGTCAATTAAGAGTTTGACATTGGAGATAATACTTAGTATCCAAGATAAACATGAACCATTAAGACCAAATAATTATTAATTGTGCCTGTTAAGTCACACAAAAATACATTTGTTTCATAGCATGCAATGTTGTAAATATATCCAAATACCCAACAACCTTGATTTTAAATCTTAGGAAGATGGACAGTATGCATGAGTTTGTGTAACATGCTTGCACTCATACGTTGATATTAAGTACTTAAGAATGAATCTTGAATAATGTGGGCACATTAATGACACTGAAGATGTTAACATCACAATCCTCAGAACTGATGTTTGTGTCAGGTTCTGTGGTGAAGGCAAACAAAGGTTACAAACAGAGTTGAGATTTGCTGATCAGCTGACTTGAAAACAGAGGGGAATCATCTTAGACCATCTGGGCAGAACCTACTTACTCAGACACTATTGCATATGCCAACAAGATTTTGTTGGCAGGACCCTGATATAGCTGTCTCTTGTGAGGCTATGCCAGTGCCTGGCAAATACAGAAGTGGATGCTCACAGTCATCTATTGGATGGAACCTAGGGCCCCTAATGAAAAAGCTAGAGAAAGTACCCAAGGAGCTGAAGGGGGCTGCAACCCTATAGGAGGAACAACAATATGAACTAACCAGTACCCCCAGAGCTTGTGTCTCTAGCTGCATATGTAGCAGAGGATGGCCTAGTCGGCCATCAATGGGAGGAGAGGCCCTTGGTCTTGTGATGA
Source organism: Mus pahari (assembly GCF_900095145.1). Classification (NCBI taxonomy): domain Eukaryota; kingdom Metazoa; phylum Chordata; class Mammalia; order Rodentia; family Muridae; genus Mus; species Mus pahari. Next base: position 44,416,865 of record NC_034594.1, read on the forward strand.
TTATATGCCCCAGTACAGGGGAATGCCAGGGCCAGGAAGAGGGAGTGTGTGGGTTGGAGAGCAGGGTGGGGATGAGGGTATAGGGGACTTTCAAACTAGGAAAGGGGATAGCATTTGAAATGTAAATGAAGAAAATATCTTTTTTTTAAAAAAGTGGAAAAAAACAAAGACCAAGGAGAGAGGCAGAGTGATGTGATAGATCTGGCTGAGGATTTGCAGCTTTGGAGAGAGAGGGAGGGGCTCTGAGCCAGGAATCTCTTGGAGCTTATAGAGGCTGGAAATGGCAAAATACTGGCTTCTGTGGCACTTTCAGGAAGGCTAACAGCATCACTGACACCAGCCAGATCTCTCTCAACTTCCCACCACAGAAGTGTATAATAAAATGGGTTACTATAGGATGCTGGGTTTGTGGTAATTTATAATGATGATCATAGAAAATTATGACAGAGATTTATATTGTTTCCTAATGAGAACTAAAAGCTTTCATTGCTGTTTCTTTGGAAGTGAGTTACTGTGCCAGTCTTTGCTGTATTTCGTATACTACATTTATAAGGAAGAAAACTGTCTTATTTGCCATCTTACTGTAACTTACATGTTTAACAATTGCTTTTTCCTGGAAATTCAGTGTTGGTATCATTGGGCAAGATATTTATACTCTTTCTAGGTGACACATGCCTTTCGCCAAAGTAGCAGAATACAATCCGCCTTTCCTGTACACTAAAATCAAACTCGTTGAGAAGGAAATCAGAAAAACAAAAATAAAAAACGAAACCTATTCACAATATACTGAAGCTGGCCAACAAGCCAACTCAAACCAGCAAAACCAAACAAAAACATAGTAAAAAATCTAACCAAGGAGACCAGGGACCTCCAGAATGATGGTCTGAAAACACTGAGGGAACAACTGAAGATGTTACAAGATGGGAAGATCTGAAATACTCAGGGATAGGTGGAACTGATTTTGAGAAAGGTTGTGTCACTGAAGGTGCTCTACAGATTCAGTGAAATTCCAATGACGTTTACCACACAGCTAGAGGAACAGTTCTGAAATTCATATGGAGGCGTAAAAGACTCTGAATACCAGCATAATCCTAAACAGAAGGAGCAGTATTGGAGGAATCACAATATAAACGGCAAATAGTCACCACAGAGCCATAGTAACAAGCCAAATCAATAGTGAGAAACCAGGATGGCAGATCATACACATGTAGTAAAGACTAGACTAGATTAGACTAGACTAACTAGACTTGACTAGATTAGACTAGACTAGACTAAACTAGAGGTTCTGGACAAAACCACACAGGTACAGCCAACTGATTTTTAAAGAGTTTCCAAAAAATATATCAAGGTAAAAACGTTTTCTTTTGGCAACAAATCAAAACAACATTAACAACAAAAAACTTTAGCATAGCTCTATAGAAATTCTCTCCCACCACCATAAGGCTGAAAATATCCTCCGCTCAGGGATCAAGTAGGGCCCATTGTTATACACCAAGGTGTTATTGTCCCCACTTCAAGGACTCAGGCGCAATTATAGACTCTTCATACTTTGCTACAGATCCAAGAGCAGAATCAGTTGTATTTCGCCTCAGTGCCCTACATTGGTTTTTCATTCTTGTGGTTTTTAAGAACTTACTTGAACTGAGTTTAATAGTAAACCTAATCAATAGTGAGAAAGAATGGATGAGAACCAAGCCATTCTGATGGCAGAAATACCAATTATCTTAAGACTTTGGAAAATCGATAATAATGGGACTGTAGTTTTATCTAAAAGCATTTGATGTCACAGTATCTCAGGACCGTGAGGATAAAAAAAAAACCCATAACGTTTGAATTTCAATTCTCTTGAATTCCACCCAAAAATATAATTAGGCATGAATGTATAAATCCTGTTCATAGACTACCTCATGAGATCCTGAAAAATTTGCCCATTGTATTGTTGCAAAATGACCTTGAGCAATCTTATCTTTTAATTACTCATCCCTGTGACATTTAAAGATAATGTTTATATTGGTTTCTACTCACTTGCTTTTTATAAAAGCTACTCAATGGAAGTATCTCCAAATGGCAGCTGCTAAGTGCAATGGGTAAGCTTTCTCGCCCTTCACCAACTCTTAATTTAATGCTATTAACATTTAAATCCAGCCCTTCTTAGGCCTAATCTCCTTTATATCCACATTTGATTTTGAGAGCTTATGCGGATCACTTGATTAGTGATTTAAATAGCAAAGAGGAAAGCAGGCTCTGAGGTTTTTTTTTTTTTTTAATCACATTTGCTCACATCTTTAGTGATAGAGGATGGAGGATACACAGAGGCACCTTTATATCTATGTGCTGGGAGCACTTTATGCTTCATATTGTACAACAGAACCTGCACAGACAGGTTGTTAGCTTTGCATGGACACATTGTTAGTGGCTTGCTGGTTCAGTGTTAATTCTCCAGCCCTGGTGGCCCTGGAGGAGTATACGGTTTAATTTTTGGCAGTCACTAACTAGAGTAAGGATTTCAGGAAATGTCTGAGCCCAGATATCCTGAAAAGGTGGAAGAGGGTAAAGGCTATGGCAAAAAGCTATAGACCCGATTCCAGACACATGGCTGACTAGGCACTGGCATGATTGGCTGCCATTGTCTTACCTCGTATATCACCAGCTAACTAGTGATAAGCTCTAAAGCATGCCTTTTTTTCTCCTTAGGGTTTGAACTGGCTTAGTCTTCACACTGCCAGCTCTCTAAATAAAGCAAAATTAAATCAAAGACCCAGTTCTTGTGTCTACTCATTTGTGTTGGTGGTGACAGACAGCATGAACTTCAGTATCCTGTTTATATCAGGGTATTCAGCAGATTCTTATTGACAAAAGATGTTTCCAGAGACCACTTGCATTGACCTCCCCAGAGCATTGCTATGCGTTTAAAATGCCAGTCTGAGCAAGTGAAAGACACCTGCAGTTCAGTTTATCCTTCCAATACCATTTCTGTTGGCTACAGGGTATCTCCTATTTTCATGACTTATTATTTTATGACTTGGGAAAGAATGCCTCCCCAAATCACAAAGACTCTGTAAAATTATTGTAAGCATAAGAACTGCAATGCACAACTGAACCTTGCTGTGTCACATTTTGAGTTAAAACTTGGTTTGATCATGGAAAAATAAATAAGTTTTTTTCATGTTTGTTTTCTTTTACACAGACAATATTTAAAATAGGACTCATTTAAATAATACTATTTCCCTGTCTAGAAAAATCTCATTTTTCCTTTGACTTATTTATGGGAAAAACAAGACAAACTTAGACTGAGGGTTATTTTACAGGATGCTTGGCTGGTACTCTGTAAGATCAGTGATAGTTCAGGAATCTGAGATGGCTCCAGTCACAGACTGGTGAACCGTGACTGTGCTGACAGAGCAAACACACACACTAGGGTCTTCTAGTCTATGACTGCATATCATATTGACTTCACCTTGAAGAATAATTAATAATTACCAGATTTCTTTATTGACACTTAGGGAAATTAATGTCCCCAGGATCTTTTGAATGGCATTTTTGCCTTTCATTCTAGTGAGCTTCCTGGGACACTGAAAGGTAGCTGGCAAAGTACAGGACTTGATAGCCAAGTGCAGAAATTTTATTGCTTTGGCTGTAGCTTTATTAAACCTATAAAACACACGCACACACAGAGTACTGTACAGATTCTTCTTCATACGTTTAAAGCTAGGTGCTTCAGCCACTAACTGTCAAGTGATCAGAGGAAGAATGCATGTTCTTGGCAATTGGGAAGGCGGGGAGCCACGGACAGGTGTGGGAACGGAACACATTTGGGTATCTGCAAGCTTCCCCACAGTGTGAGGTGTGAAGGAGAAATGCAGTGTAGCTGGAGGGAAAGATGGTGCAAAGCCCTTATTCCTCAACCATAAAGGTGGTGAAGAGGTTCAGACACTTTAAATAGCAAGTGTGCATGTTTCCTTGCAGCTATAAAGACATCGTTTTCTTTTTTTTTTTAAGAGCAGTTTTAGATTCTCAGCAAAATTGAGAGGAAAGCTTAGAAATAGTTATGCATCTCTCTTTTTGCTGTTTCCCCAGATCCAGTGCCCCAGTCTCACTCCCAGCTCTGCAGCAGAACGCCTGCCGTGGTCTTCTTTTCTTTTCTGACCCCATCCGCAATGGATCACAAAGATCTTCTCCTCCAAGCTTTCTTCCCCAAACTCTTCCCAGCCTCCAGCACCCTGAGCAGGCATTCCCTGGAGACACACCAGTTGAGCAGTCCAGGGAAACAGGGAAGCCAACTGAAGACCTTCACCACTCCCTCCCATCCTCCAATCCCAAGCCCTCAGTGTCATTTCTATCTCTGCAACAGAACACCTGCTGCAGCCTTCCTTCCCCCCTGCCCACATCTCCTGGGGAGCCCACAGACCTTCCCAACTGGACCTGCCCCACCCCCTGTTGCTTTACTCAGTCCTCCCTCTATCAGCCACGCCCTGTTAAACCATAGACCATTTATGTCAGGGAAGCAGGTAGGCTATCTGTCCATTTCCCCTTCTCCTTTCAGTTCCCTTAGATTGAAACTGTCAGTCTCTCCCAAGCTCTATAGCACACCTTCGGAGGTAATCTTTCTTCACTGTCTTCCTCGATTCCAAGGAGACAACATAAGCACATTCTGGTCTCCTCTTTTCTGTGAATTCCTTCAGCTCTTTATCCTATTCTCATTCCTAAGTGTCAGCTCCCAATACAGAGAAACTCATTTTACCTGGAACCCCCAGTGGCCACTACTATCAGGTCCAAAGAAATTTTCCTACCAGGCAACACACAACCATCACAATTTCCAAAAATTCAGAGTGGAAACAGAAACCAATGTCCACCCAACAAATTCAAACTCAGAAATCAGCACCTAGACCCATAGTTACCCCAAACCCAGATGTCTAGATGCCAACATAAAAAATCAGCAACAGCCAGGACAATATGTCTCATATGACAGAGCCCAACAACCCTATCATAGCAGGCCCTGAATATCCCACCATAGCTGAAGCACAAGAAAAAGACCTTAAAACCACATGTACGATTATGATAGAGGCCCTTAAAGATTAAATTAATAAATCCCTTAAAGAAACCCAGGAAAACACAAACAGTGTAAGGAACTGAATAAAACTGTTGAAGACCTGAAAATGGAAATAGAATGACAGAAGAAAGCATAAATTGAGGAAATTCTGGATATAAAAAAAAATCAGGGTATTGAATAGGAATGACAGAGGCAAGTTTCACCAACAGAATTTAAGAGATGGAAGGGAGCCTCTCAGGCATTGGAGATACAGTAGTGCACATGTAGAAATAGTAGAAGTCGTAGAAATACAGCAGTGCAAAAAATAAGTATCAAATCTTAAAAACCTCCTGACACAAAACATCCAGGTACCCTGGGACACAGTGAAAACATCAAACCTAGGAATAATGGGGGTGATGGCCTGAATAGTTTGGCCCCCATAGATTCAAGTGTTTCAATGGTTGACCTACAGGATGTGTCACTATTAGGAGTTGTGGCCTTGCTGTGGTAGGTGTGCCCTTATTGGAGTAAGTGTGTCACTGTGGAGGTGGGTTTTGTGGTCTCATATATAAGCTCAAGCTACACACATTATTCTCTCAGAGAAGACATTCTCCTCTGGCTGCCTTCAGATCAGGATGTAGAACTCTCAGCTCTTCCAGTATCATGTCTGCCTGGATGCTGCTGTGTTTCCCACCATAATGATAATTGACTGAACTTCTGAAATGTAAACCAGCCCCAATTAAATGTTTTTCTTTATAAGAGTTACCTTGGTCATGTTGTCGCTTTACAGCAGTGGAACCCTAAGACAGAAGTTGGGACCAGGAGTCAGTGCAACAGTGAGCCCATGATCATGGAATCTATTGATCGGTCTTACTATGTTCCCCACTATCCTGAAGCAGCTGGTCTGATAGAAAGATTGAATGACCTTTTGAAGACACAGTTACAGGGCCAATTAGGTGGCAGCAGCATGGAGGTCTGACACAGGATTCCTCAAAAGGCAGTACATGCTTTGAATCAATGTCTGATGTATGGTATAGCTTCTCCCATAGCCAGGATCCATGGTCCAGGAATAAAGAGGTACAGAAGGGAATGGTTGTGCTAACTCTCACTCTTAGTGACCCACAAGGAAAGTTTTTGCTTCTCACACCCTAAATTCTGCTGACCTAGAAGTTTTGGTTCCAGAGTGCTCCTACCAGGAGCCACAACAAACATGCCATTGAACTGGAAGCTCAGACTCCCCCCTGGTCACTTATGGTCTCTAATGCTCTTAAAATGACATGCTAAGAAAGGAATAATAGTGTTAGGAGGTAGATTCAAATTACTGTGGGGACACTGTATTGCCTCTCTCCAGGAGGTAGGAAGGGTTATGTCTGGAGTGCAGGAGAGCCTCTAGGTTTACCTCTTAGTATGAGTACTGCCATGCCCTGAGAGGAAAGTTCATGGGAAGCTGTGACAGCCTAATCAGGCAGAATGACAAAGGGCACAGACAGGAAGGTGTGGGTCACTCCTCCAGGAAAAGAGCTAAGACCTGCTGAGGTGCTTGCAGAGGGTGGAGGAAATAACATCCAAGGTCATGTGACAAATTGCAGAAATGAGGACTATAAGAGACATGAGTGTTTCTGCTTTATTTTGTTAAGAATGCATTCGTCACAAATGGCTCGGGCTCTAAGATCAACAACTGATAAATGGGACCTCATGAAATTGCCAAGTTTCTATAAGGCAAAGGACACTGTCAATAAGATAAGACAGCAGCCTCGGGACTGGGGAAGGATCTTCACCAACCCTACATTTGACAGAGGGCTAATATCCAAAATTTATAAAGAACTCAAGAAATTAAACACCAACAATCCAAATAACTCAATTAAAAAGTGGAGCACAGAGCTAAACAGAGTGTTTTTTTTTGTTTTTGTTTTATTTATTTTATTTTTTTACTTATTTATTATATGTAAGTACACTGTAGCTGTCTTCAGAAACCCCAGAAGAGGGCGTCAGATCTCATTATGGGTGGTTGTGAGCCACCATGTGGTTGCTGAGATTTGAACTCAGGACTATTGGAAGATCAGTCAGTGCTCTTAACCGCTGAGCCATCTCTCCAGCCCCCAAACAGAGTATTCTTAACAAAGGAATCTTCAATGTCTGAGAAGCACTTAAAGAAATGTTCAAAGTCCTTAGTCATCAGGGAAATGTGAATTCAAACAACTCTGAGATTCCATCTTATACTGGTTAGAATGGCTAAGATAAAAAACTCAAGAAATAGCACATGCTGGTGAGGATGTGGAGCAAGGGGGAAAACTCCTCCATCGCTGGTGGAAGTGCAAACTTGTACAACCACTTTGGAAATTAATTTGGTGGTTTCTCAGAAAACTGGAAATAGTTTACCTCAAAACCCAGCTATACCACTCCTAGGCATATACCCAAAGGATGCTCCACCATAACACAAAGACACTTGCGTAACTATTTTCATAGAAGCTTTATTCATAATAGCCAGAAACTAGAAACAACCTAGATGTCCCTCAACTGAAGAATGAATAAGGAGAATGTGGTATATCTACGTAATGGAATATTATCCAGCTATTAAAACAAAGACATCATGAATTTTGCAGACAAAATTGAGAATATCATCCTGAGTGAGATAATCTAGTCCCAAAAGGTATGTTCATAGTGATTTAGTTCCCAATTACACCATAATTATCAAAGAAACAGGGAAAAGCTAGAGCCATGGGCTTATGAGCAGTGGCAGAGGCCTAAACTTCTGGAACTAACAGGGAGAAAGAATCTTAGGAATTGTATGCACTAACACACAAAATGGGAAAAATACTGTTTAAAGAGAGCTATACGCTCTAGGGGAGGAGACAGAAAGAAATTATGAAAAGGCTTCCTGATTTACTTCATGACAAGAGTACAGGTTACATACATGTTTTCCTTGTTAGTTTTTTTGTCCATTTAACACGATATGGTCTCATTTGTAAAGAGGATTTCTTAATTGAGAAAGTGCCCCCCTGTCAGATTGTAGGCAAGTCTGTGGGACATATGTTTGATTATTTACTGATGTGAGCAGGCTCTGATCATTTTGGGGAGTGCTACCCATGAGTAGGTAGTTCTGTGTTGTGCTAGAAAGCGCACTGTATAAACCATGGGAGCAAGCCGGTCAGCAGCTCTCCTCTTCAATCTCTGCCTCAGTTCCGTCTGCCAGGTCTTGCTTTGAGTTCCTGTCCCGACTTCCCTTTGTGAGGAACTATAACTGTAAAGTAAAACTTTCCCTCCACAAGCTATTTTTGGTCATAGGGTTTTATCAGAGTATAGATACCTAATTAAGAGAGATGTATACATTACATGCACCGTTTCAAGTGCTAAAGTAGTGGACACAGGGTTTCTTTAAAATACTTCAGCAGTCAAAACCAGCCCACAGGTTGGCCCAAGAGCAAATTACAAACTTACTCAAACTACTGTGGAGTTCTTCTGATTTTTTTTTTAATTTCACAGTTTTCAAGCATGAACTGTGTAGATGATAATGTTGGCTTACAATGAGAAAAAGCTAGAACTCACTAGAAGCAAAGAATAATATATTGTGAAGTTTGCAGCATATACAGAATTTCTTTCACGTAATTTAATTAAATAAAAACCTTTCTTATTATGTTCCACTGATAAAATCAGGACTGGGATAAAAGTTAGGAACTTCTGCTTGTGCAACATCCATTCCAGGGTCTTTCTATGGAGACTCTTAGTCAATGCTCACTTTTAAGAAATAGTGAACAAAAAGAGTCATGCCAGGCATATTAGGGTTCTGATCATTGGGAAGAGTTTCTCAAAGACTAAGCACTCAGGATAAATACCATTGAATAAGACTCCCGAGTGTAGCTCAATTGCAGAATGGATGCCTAACATGTCAAGACACTGGTTTCAAACCTGACATCATAAAAAGAAGCAGAAACTTCTGTTAGTGTTAAGATGACCACAGTCACATTCACTTTGCAGAGAAATACGCACTTACCTAAAACTTCCAAGATAAGGATTTTGGAAAGTCTAGAAATTTCATCCCTATTGCTATTTGGTGTTTATCAAGTAAAAAAAAAATGGGGGGGGGGGTTATTGACCTATGTGTAATTACGATATTATGATAATCTTTTAAAAATCAATTCTCTTAAAGAGAAAGTAGCAAAAATGACTACATAACCAAAAATATTTTTAACACCCAAATGAAAGTTACTTGAAGAGAGGAGTTGAATTTTGCAAGGCAAATCATTACAATTCAAGGAAATATCTAACCTTGTGTTCTGCAGCAATCTCTCCCACAGCTTTCATGTAGGGATAACAGACAAGATAAAACATGTTTCTGAAGAGACATTGTCATTTGTGGTGATAAGTAAGTTAGAAGGTGTTGAATTGAATTTGTACCAATGCATTTAGACTATGAACATGAGTAGAAATGTAATTTATGGCAAATACACAACCAACTTTGGAGTAGATATGTGTTATGTAGTTAACATAGAGTAGGCATACCCTGTGTTAAAATCTGAACGTTGGTTTCAGTATTAGGTGGACTCATGGGTGAAAAGTTGTGGAAAATATCAAAGACCATTATTTTATAATATAAGTCAACACTTAAAACCTCCAATGATGCTGTGTGCTCACCAAGTGCCTAAAAGCATAGTTCTAAGACCAAAGGCCATTTAACAAAAACCCCAGTGCCAGAGATGACAAGCCCTCCTTTAAGTTGTTGTCAAGGGCTGTCTAAGAGACTCCCAAAACATACAACATGTTGTTGTTGCCTGGTTTACCCCAGAGGTAGAAGCTAAGTCCCTATTGCTGAAGACCCAATATAATTTAGAATAAAGGCCTAAAACTTTTGAACTGGAAATAACCTGAATGTCCCCTCCCTGGAGAGTGACTTTCTTGGTACCAGAAGGCATCATGCCAGTTTCCACAGGAGGGAGACAAACAAAAGTACTGCTTGGCTGTGATGTCTATGAACCACACCAACAACCGGAATGCCACCGTAACCCTATGGGTACAGAAGTGGCACACATAACTTGGGAATAAACAACTGATCACTACTAAGACTTAAAAATCCTATCATCAACAGTGATACCAAAGATACTCAGTCTTAGTGAAATTATAGTGAGGAGAATCAATGAATCAATTCCTAAACTAGCGTAATCCCTAACAATAATCTATAAATATTTATAGCACTTATCTTTTTATCCATGGGTAGGGAAATTTCTCTTTGCAGGAGATGGAGACTATTTTAGAAAATCCCATCCAATCAAAATGCAGAGTTGTGGAGTCCGGTCCCAATGAAAACATTTAGAAATCACTCCAACCCCTTAGGCTCAGGATGCATCGTGGAAGAGGGGGCGGAATGTCAGAAACCACACCCTTAAAGTATCACCATGACCTCTGAACCCGAGCTGAACATGGACAACAGTAGAAGTGCTTACGTGGGCTAGAGAAAGCCCAAGAGACCTCAACTGTACATAAGGAACTACAGGCCAGTAATGAATGATGAAAGCAGGAGAAATAGTCTTTTCTAGAGAAGAGCACACCAAATCGTGTATAGTCAGCCCTGAAAAGAGATATACAATTTATATCATACAGTTGGAGCAGGTATACTTATGTATTTAGAAATGTATATATATACATACATACATATATATATATATACATATACATGTATATATATACACACATATTATGTGTATATATGTTTGTATATATATATATATATATTTATTGTGTGTGTGTGTGTACATGTGTGTTTTAGCCCTGAAAACCAATACACAAATCTCATTATACAGACTGAGCAGATGTGTTTATATATTTAGGAATACATACACATAAACACACACACACACACAAACAGGTGTATGTATATATAAGTACACAGTATATATTAGGAATATATGTATGCTACAAAATGTATATATATATATATATATATATATATATATATATAGACATATATATGTATACATATATACTTACAATAATTAATAGAAACAAAGTCACAAGTTTGAAAGAGGAGGCAGGAGTAGATAGGAGAGTTTGGATGGAGGAAAGGGAAGGGGGAAATAGTATAATTATAATAATATTTCAAAAAAATAAAAGAAATTTTTTTATAGATTTAGATATTTGAAGCAGGGGGCATGTAATGACATTGTATTGGAAATTGATATTTCCTTAACAGATGAATGTGCACGTTTGTCTTTTATAATCACTTTATTTGTTTACATTTCAAATGGTATCTCCCTTCCCTGTTTCCCCTTCACAACTTCCCCATCCCATGCCCCCTCCCCTTTGCCTCTATAAGGGTGCTCCTCCACCCACTCACCTACTCTTGCCTCACCACTCTAGCATCCCCTTACACTGAGGTATCAAGCCTCCATAGGACCAATGGCCATCCCCTCCCACTGATGCCTGATAAGGCCATCCTCTGCGACATATGTAGCTGGAGCCATGGATCCCTCCATGTATACTCTTTGGTTGGTGGCTTAGTTCCTAGGGACTCTGGGTGATCCTGTTAGTTGAGATTGTTTTTCCTATAGGGTTGCAATCCCCTTCAGCTCCTTCAGTCCTTCCCCTAGCTCTTCCATTGGGTTCTCTGGGCTCAATCTGGTGGTTGACTCTGAGTGTCTTTTTTTTGAAAGATGCTATTAAATATAGAAAATGCATTGAAACAAAGTACCAGAATATGTATACATGTTCATATAGAGTAGCATTAAGAATCAAGAAAAGATAGAGTTATTGTCTCTGATTCAGAGACAGAGTATTTAGTTGAGACCTTTCAGAAGAATAAGGACACAAGGAGATCTATAGGCATCCATTCTTTCTTGATCCTTCTCTCAAGGGTTAGGCCTTGGTGTGATGAATGTGTTTAAGATGGGGAATAAACTAGAAAACATGGAGTAGAAACTTACAGTTTTGTAGAAAGTCAGTTGTGTCACATGGGCTTTTGCTGGAGGGAACACATGAAGGAATATTTTCCTAAAGCAGACATACGTAAAAAGATGTTTTACTAAAGCACACATGTGAAAGAGCATTTCACTGAAGCATACACAGCTGAAAAGATATTTTGCTAAAGCAAGCACATGATTAAAGATTCTTCACTAACAGCACACATGTATTGCTACACCTTACATTGTGTAGCTAGGCTCCATCTTTTGTGACTCCGTAGAAAGAAACACCTCCCCCAAAACTTCTGGTGATGTTCTGTCAGCTTCTTGCTGCTTCTGTGGGCTTGGGTGGATTGGTAGAGTGATGTCAGCTGATACAGTCTCACATGGAGTTTTGCTAAGATATATTCACGTGGTGATGCAACACCCATACGAAGACATGTGATGATTAGAGAGACTATAAATAGGACTCAATAGACTGTGACAGAGGCTTGCATAACGAGCTTTACAATGCATTGTTGGTCTTGGGTCTTCATCTTTGCTGATCTTCCCTTCCTTGAGGGAGGCATGGCGGAGAACTCCTGGCATCTCAGCTGGTCCTAATCGTTCCCACTGACTCTTGCTGATTTGGCTAAGGCCTAGCTGCTTCTACTATGTCATGCCACCACTGCTGATTTGAGTTTGCTCTTACAACACTACTGAACAGGACTACTGGTATATTTATGGAGTGTTTGCAATAGATAGATTAGTCGCTGCTGGTTTCTGTATACTGAACTGCCAATTTCCTGACAATGCAGTTCCAAAAAAAAAACCAAAAACCAAAAACCAAAACCAAAACCAAAAACAAAAAAACAATTTCCATACAGGTCCACTCCTCCCATATTCTAATAATCTTTCTTTCCCACTGCCTCTGGTGGGTGGTGGGCTACAAAAGAGGTTAAAGCATTTAAGAACTGTTATTAAAAAATAAGGTTGAGAAAAATCAAGACCTACAGAAACATGTTTGAGAAATTTCATAACAACAAATTCCCAGCAAGACAATTGTTGCAGGAAACATTAAAAATGACCTGCAAGTTCCTGAGCTGGCCACGCTCCGGTGTGGTCTTGCTTGGCTACTCTCTGCTCTCCAATTCTCTGGTGGGGCTGGAGCTCCCGAGTTCCCTTCGCTGATCGCTTCCACGACAGCCCCATGCAACGACCGTCCACCTCTCTGTCAACTGTCACAACCCTCAGCAATCCGGTAGAAGCAAAACTCTTGATGACTGGCAGGCTTCCCACTATTGCCAGCAACTCTCTGCCTCATCAGGCTGGCCAGCCATGCACTGGCACACAATGGCTGACCTGCTTTGGTCAGAGTCTCCTCATGGAGACGCTGATGCAGAACTCCAAAATCTCTCCACTCAGCTTGCTAGGTTCCCACTGGTGGGTTGTTACCATGCCAGTCCCATGCTTCAAAGTCCCCACAGCCTTTGTGGTGCACACCAGGCAAAACCCATGCTTTGCCTTTCTCTCTGGAACCCAGTCAAATCTCTGCGAGAAGAAAAATACCACACAATTTTAGCTCAGAAACAATGGTAACTCAATCTCTTGGTACGACAAATAAAACCTAATCTTGTAAGCCTTGTTAAATCTGATTCCTCCAGAGATGAATCCTGATGGATCCACCACAATACCAGGAAACTCTAGCAACTACATCTTGCCCTTATGCTATTCCCATTCCAAAAGCCCCTCACTCTTTCATCCTTCTTCCCTTCCTCTATCTACCTGGAAGTTCTGCCTACTTGCCCAGTGATTGGCTCCTTTATTCATTAGGGGATTGGTTCACAAGAAGTCACCTGAGGATGTGACTCACTCCTTGTATGCAACCCCTCCCAGGAGAGTGTAATTAACATCAAAATACAAATAGCACCAGGCCCATCCACAAGTTAATAAAAAAATAAATTAAGAAAAGGTATATAAGCAATAGATGTGTACCAGACACATCCCCAAATCATATATCTTATGGCTATTGAAGAGGAAATGTTATTATATGTACAGCTATCAACATTTCTGTAGAGTAGTGAATCTATTCTTTTGTTACTCATACATAGAAAAAAAAGACTTCCCTTTGAAAATTCAGTGTTAATCCCACTGATACCACGCCAGAGTATATAGGGTCATCAGAATACCATTTAGAACATAGGTTTAGTTTCTTCTGATTATTGATCAGTTTGAACAACATCCCAATCATCACTTAATTGGTTTCTTAACAAGAGCTTAGAATTTTATAGATGGTAAAGTCAAGATAGAGGAGATTATTGTTCATGGAACACAGTGCACTATTTCACAGTTGTCGTAGTCACTGTTGTATTGCTGTGAAGAGACCCTCTAGGAAACTTTTATAAAAGGAAGCATTAATAGGGGGCTTGCTTATAGTTTCAGAGGCTTAGTCCATTACCATCATGGTAAGGAGAATGTCTGCATGTAGCCAGGTCCTGGAACAGTAGCTGAGAGCTACATCCTGATATGTAGGCAGAGAGAGACTGGGCCTGGCACTGGATTTTGAAACCCTAAGGTCCACCCTGCCCGGTGTTACACTTCCTCCAGAAAGATCACACATACTCTAGCAAGGCCATACTTCCTAACCCTTCTCAAATAGTGCCATTTTCTGCATTCAAATCTATGAGCCTGTGGGGCCATTCTATTGAAACAAGGTTCTTTTGAAACCACAAAAACAATAAAGGTTTTTTTTTGATAAATTGCAAGAACACATCACATACTGTACTATAAGAAGTACAGCATACACAGTTATAAGCCGGTAACAATTACTGTCAATTATGTACCACATATAACTGCACATATCTTACTGTGGGGCAGTATCACAACAGAACCATGAGTAATTCATTGTGATTTGACATGATGGCTATTAAGTCATTAGACAACAGCAATTCTTCAGATTAATAGTAGTCTTAGGGGATTCCTATTGGATGCATGGTCCATTAATGACCAAAGAATTGTTATGTGTCATAGGACCATATGCGTTAAAATAACTGTATTTTGATGTTGCTTTCCTAAGTAATATTTTATCATAAAAAGCAAAGGAAGCCCTCACGCATCCTTGATTTTTCTAAATGAACTAGATCCTTTTTCTTGGTTAAGTTAAAGAAAAAAGTGATTTCAAAGCAAGAAGGCAAATGGAAAGTACCTTGAAAATAAGATGTGAGGACAGAGGCTTTTAGTACTCATTTGTCTAAGTGTATGTCAATATTTTGATTTTTCTGACTCATTAGTTGAAGACCTCTCAGGACTGTTACTGTTCATCACATTGCTGTCATCCTAAGTCACTTTACTGAAAGGTCATTGTAATAGCAGGACTGGCTGTATTTTAGCATAAATTCACTAGTCTTTTTCCATGCTCCTAAGTGTAAATTCCCTAACAAGGAAAATTGTCTGATAACTCACTTTATAAGTTATATATTCCTCCTCCATGGGTTATTTTGTGTCTGTGCACATTTATTCAATTTATCATTATGTATACACTGTAACATTGCTTTCTGTCCCAGTGAAAGTTGCTAAAATATGAAAGCATTCAAGTTCTTCCCTAATGGGCATTTATTAAAAAGAATATAAAAAGTTGATGCCAACCAACAATACAGAGTGCGCAAATGCAGGGCACCCAGTTTTGCTGTGGGTAACACACTCCATCTTGCTAGGAAGAACTTTAAATGGTTATTTAGGAGTAGGGGAGCAGAAAGCATCAAACTAAGAATGTTTCTTCTATCATAGTTGCTCTACCGAAGAGCAGATATCTCTACGAGTTCCCAGAATGCTGGGGCATCCCAAGACTATATTTCTGGGTGAGGCCAGGGTTCTTTCAGCTGCTTTGATTAAAGACAACAGATCATAAGGAACTGACTACACAAGATCTTTGATAAATCCATCTATTTTCTGTGAGGCCATTATCCAGCTTTTTCCAAACAGGAAAACAGTGATGTCTCACTATACATTTATGTTTTAAGTATGCAGTCACATTTTTCACACAAAGTCTAATGTCCTATGTATTATTTATAACAAGTATACTATTTCTATTTTTTAGTGATTTATAAATACTTAGTTATTTAAAAACCACAGAATTAATTTCTAATGTGGTAAATATTGATTGGCAAAAATAGAAAATTGATGTTCTCAACACTTTTTCCTATTATCAGGTCATGTGTGAGAGACCAAGTGAGTGTGGATAGGGTTGCTGCAGAGGCATGGGAGGTTGGTTAATAGAGCATGAATTTTATTAGTAGTTACACCACTGAATAAAGTGATACCTTTTCCCCAATTAACTGCTACTAGCACCTCAGGAGGTAGTGGGACCTCATGAGCCCTTCCCCCATCAATAACGAAATGCTGAAGGGCTCAATCTTGTGAAGGTCTGGTCCAGGTAACCATAGCTAGTGAGACATAAACACATTTGTTATCTCATAATCAGAACATAGTTTGTTGCAGCAGTGCCCCTAGCCCTACATTTGCTCACTCTGTTAGTCAGTATCATAAAAAATTATACTTTATGGTAAAATGATCCCTGAAGGAGAACATGAATGCCATGTCTGTTGGCCATTCATGCCAACTCAAGTGACAGGGAAAGGCTTCTCTGCCCTGGACTCCCTTTGTAAACTTTGTATACTTTGTAAATCCTCAAGGCAGGAGAGTGGCCAGGCCCCCATCAGGGAGGCCCAGCAGCTAGGTCCCTCCCACATACCTCCTTAACTGTCATAATTACATTTCCAGTCTCTGTAACTGTCACAAAGGTCATATCCAACTCCTCAATAAGATTCTTCCCAGATTATACTAATTTTAGGTAAAAGTCTAAACAGGAATACCCATCCATCCCTGAACTTCCCACAGAAACCTACCAATCTCTAATCAGGAAACCTCAAGAATCCCTGAGCTCCTCAAAATTAGGACTTGAAATGTCACCAAACTTCACCCTGGAAATCTCTGCCATGAAAAACTCCACCCCTAAGATGTATGTATGTATGTATGTATGTATGTATGTATGTATGTATGTATATGTATATGTGCATATATATTCTATATAAATTCTGCCTACTCGTCAGTTTCTCTCTGGAGCAGAAGCAGCCAACCCTGGATTCATCCATCCCCCCAAATCCCTTTTTTTTTGGGGGGGGGAGATTTGCTGCCTGGCGTGTAACCCAAGAAGTAAAGAAGGGGAATGAGGCTGAGGCTCCTGAGTGCCTCTGCTCAGCTGGTGACACCCTTCCCTGGGGGCTGCAACACTGAAGAAGAGGAGCTGGGATGCAGAGTTGTTTCACTGTAGCACTCCAGCTTAGCTAGGGACATCCTCCCTCAGGCCTCTAACGGCTCTGCTGAGGAAGCTTCCTCTCAGAGCTTTGTGGTTTCTGAGCTTCTTTGTCTCAGGATGTCCTTCCACTGGGACATTGTTCCTCCTTAGAGCAGTGTGGTTTCTGAGTTCCCGAGTCATAGGATATCTTTCCATTTGAGAAGGAATGCCAACAATATGTGCTTTCATGTTTCATCTTTCTGCTTACTCTTTTATGATATTCCCTAAGGCTTCAGACAGGCAGAGGGTTATATGGATGTCTCATTTAAGGATGAGCATTCCATAGTCACTTAATCTTTGCACTTTGACCTGGTTTTCATCTCTGTATTAACCACTGCCCACTGCAAAAATGAAGGTTATTGATGAGGTCTGGGAGCAGAACTAATTTATTACTATAAAGAAAAGTATTTGGGTGATTCTGGTGAAGAACCAGCAGTTTCAATTAACCTGGACCCCTAAGATCTCTCAGACACTGGACCCCAACCAGGCAGCACACACCATCTCAAATAGTATGCAAAACCAAAAAAGAGTATTTATTCTGAAAATACAACCAGCATGCTAGGGTCACCACCACTTCAGAATGGTGATGAATACAAAGACATTTGAGTCCCTTTTATAACAGAACTGCTTAACTGTTTCTGAGATAACAGACTTCTAAAACCTAGAGCACATTCCAAAGGGTTGTAAAAACTATTAACTGAAGGTCATAAGGAAGGAGCTAAAGATATATATCACAAGTGGAAGGACAGGAGGTAAAATATTGCCTGGGTTTATCTATAAAAAACAAAGGACAACTTAGTTATGGTTTCTAACACTCCATGAAATTTTAACCTAGTAACAAATGATAAATGTTTAGCCAGATAATTACTCCTAGTGAATATGCATATAGATATTCTCTGTTATAAGCCTCTTATTCAATTTAAGACCTGAATTTACGTGCAAACTCATAGTGGACTTTTTACCATGCGATCACACACTCTGAAAATCATACAAGGGCTGAGAGCAAAGAGCAGAAACAGGTCTCCCTCTCCTTTTCTGATATTTCAACTTAGAGCCTCAATTCCTGCTGAGATAGAACAAAAGCTAGTTTACCTAGTCTCCCAATGTTTTACCATGAGGTGCTAAACCAGAGACTACAGCTTATCACCTCAGAGCAACCCAGACAGGCAGCAAAATGTTTATGGTCTAGTTTCTGAGTGGAGACAAAATGGGATAAAGTGTTGATTTTGTATTGATTATGGTAGCTCACAGAACTCCGAGCTGACTGAGACAGTTAATACTTCTCCTCTGACAGCATGTGATGAACCTTGGGGCACCATGGGTGAAGAGGTTTTCAGGTCAGAACAGGATTGATTTCCCATGCCTGTGACAAAAATGTGTAGTGTCTTTATCAATAGGCTCTTACTAAGAATAATCACAACAGCCTGCAGTGTTGAGGGGGCATGTCTCTAGCACCCCACTGACTAATGACAGAAAATATTCCCCTCTCTGCACTGTGATTTTTGTTTAGTAACCTATAGTTTCTGGGAGGAACATTATTCTCCTGTGTAGTGTACTTCCACTCAAACACTTTTGTAATTATGCTTTTTCAGTACAAATAAGATTAGATGGTCCCAAGAGTTGGCAAAAGAGTCAAAGATACTGCTATAGTTCCATTGTTAAGAGTCCCACAAAAACAAGCTAATAATCATAACATTTGCAGAGGACTATCACAGACCTATGCAGGTTCCATGATTGTCATTTCAGTCTCTGTGAGTCCATGTGAGCCCTTGGTTGATTCTGTGGGCCATGTTCTCCTGGTATCCTTGACTTCTCTGGCTCCTACAATTCTTCCTCCCTCTAGCATAATAATAATTAGTAAGGCTTGATTTATATGATTTCATTTTCCTTCTATTAAGCTGTGATGGGCTCATGTGATTGAGACAGCTGATGCCAGAGGTATTAATGAATGTAGAAGTGGGACTTCTAGTGGATTAAGTGGTGTAATTCCTGTTGGTAGTCAGCAGCCTCCAAGGTCATGTGTTGGTACTAGACTGGAGTGATAAAATTCTCAGAAAAAGCCAGTGAAGGAAAATACTTCAGAAACAATAAATAAAATTATTCTGTATCGAAGTTCTTTTTGTACAATAGGGGTATGGAGCCTTGGTATGTTCCTTCTTGGATAATCTCTCTTCATTATATATATATATATATATATATATATATATATATATATATATATTACATAATTGTAAGGATATTTGCTAGTAAAACTATAGACAACAGTGTGATAGAATTGTAGTGAAATCATATTACTATTCCGGATGTTAGTAAAAGGGCTGAGAAGGCTCCTGTCAATGGTCATGGGCTTGAATTTACTATGTGATATGCATGGGTTTGGTGGGTCATTATGTGTTATCGTGTAGATACAGACTTAGTAATAGAGTAAATATGTAGGTTGAATTAGGGCTACAGCAAAGTCTATTACTGTAAGTAGGAGTAAAATAATAAACGTAACAGTAGCGGTTGGTGGGCTAACATTTATTAATACTAAAGTGGCTCCTCCAATTAAGTGTATTAGTAGGTGGCCTGTAGTGATATTGGCTGTTAATCAGATTGCTAATGCTATAGGTTGAATAAATAAGCTAGTTGTTTCAACAATAATTAATATACAGAATAGCAAAATAGGAGTTCCTTATGGAAGGAAATGAGCTAGTGAACTTTTTAGTTTATGTTAAAAGCCTAAAATTACAGCTGCTGCTCTTAATGGAATTGCTATGCTTAGGTTTATAGATAATTGAGTTGTAGGTGTAAATGTATGTGGGATAAGTCCTAGTAGATTTGTAGATCCAATAAATATAATTAAGGATACAATTATTAGTGCTCAAGTTCGTCCTTTTGGTGTATGAATTGGTATTATTTTTTAATAATAAGTTTAATTAGTCAATGTCGAAATGAATGAAGATGATTGCTGACTAAGAATTCTGATGATGGGAATAGGGTTGATGGGAATATAATGATGGTTACGGCAACTGGTAAACCTATTGCTATATGGGTAATGAAAGAGGCAAATAGATTTTTGTTCATTTTGATTCTCAAGGGTTTTTTGTTTTTAGTGTTGTTAGAATTTTTCATGATGGAGATGCTGGAAAAGCTTGTGAAGAAATCTTTAATTGAAACAGAATAAATAGAGTGATTATTGATGAAAAATAGTAATAAATTATGTGAATGTGTCTAGTTGTGGTATATTCATGAGATCTGAGGGGGAGAACCTGATAGAGATTTCCAGTTTGGGCTTGCTCTCTGCCTATTGCTTGTCTGTGGGTCTCTGCATCTGCTTCCATCAGCTACCAGAGGAAGCCTCTCTGATAACAACTGGGCTAGTCCCCATATTGGGTTGTCTTGTTCAGCCATGATATGAGGGTTTGTGACTAGTTTTATTCTAATTTGGTTATGTCTATATTCAGTGGATAACCCATGGAGGCCAGTTATTTTCTGAAGGGAGATGAAGGAGGGAAAAGGAAGTGGGAAGGGGGTTTGAGGATTGGAGGGAAGGAAATTGCAGTTGAGATATATAAGAGAAGAATAAACAAACAAACAAACAAACAAACAAACAAACAGAAGTTTTCCCTATGGTAGCTTTGGGCACACTTACTGTTAATTACCTTCCTACACTGTCCTGTTTTCCCTCCCATTCCTCTTCCCACCTAAGCTCTCAGCAAACCACCCATGTTCTACAATTCCGCTTCCCTTAAGCCTCCCATCCCCACTCCTTTCTTCAGCACCACATTTCTAGCTTCCAGGTATCTACAAGCATTCCAAGTTAAATGTACAAATCCAAAGATTAGACCTTGGAGTCCACATATGAAAGAGATGTGACATTTGTCTTTCTGGGTCTGTGTTACCTCGCTCAGCATCAATTACTCATTCCATTATTAAGTTCTCTTACTTTGATTGATCCTCATTGTTTGAATTCTTTCCTTCACCAAACTGTAAATACCAGTTGTAGAGAGTTTTGTTTAAATGTATAGTTCCTATAATAATTAGAACAATGAATGGCAGATGTGAGGCAGTGGTTAGTAAATGAGCTAGTAGGCAAAATAAAGCTCATCCAGCAAAATGACACTGGATTGAGTTAGCTGATTGTTTTCTTTTGGGGGAATGTTGTATGAGTAATGCTAAGCCTTACATGATCCAGTTATTTCTATGCTTTTTTTAAATTCCCCAAACTTAGAGGAAATTGCTCATTTGAGAATTGACTGTGTTTCAATCAAGGGTTACAATTTCAAAATACATGTGCATATATATTGTTTACTCTATTTCCTGTTTCTCAAAAATAGGAAGAATATAAACTGTCTTTGTGAAATACATATTTCATGAATTTTAAGTAAGGTAGTTGTGTTACAAAACAGGCTTGTTGACTTCATTAAGTCAAGGAGTTATGAAAGCTGTTCTCTTTATTTTCTTTAAAATCATTATTTTGTTTATACAACATGTCTTGGTCATATCCATCACCAAAACAATAAGTTCCCATTATACAACCCCAAATGATCTGACATATCTTTCATCTTCCTTTCAAATTTTTATTATTTTTCTCCCCACTAAGTTATGTTAGTGTTGTGTGTATATGAGGTCATTCACTGGGGCATGGGCAATCTTTCAATGCTTCCCCAAAGAAAAATGGTTCTTTCCCTCACCTGGGGAGAGGGCACCTGGATTTTATCCTCTATTCCATGCTGGGCTTTGTACCTTTCTTAATCTTGTGCAGGTTTTGTGTGGGTACACACAGCTGCTGTGAGCTCATGTGTGTAATAGCTATGTCATGCTCAGAGGTTAGCCTTTCATAGAGCTCCTCCCTGTCCTCTGGCTCTTACATTCTTTCTGTGCTCTCTTCTGAGATGGTCCCTGAACCAGTAGGGTGTGTGTATGTGCGCGCGTGCATGTGTGCGTGTGCATGTGAGCTTGTTTTGGTGAGCTAATAAAGAAGTTCCATCTAGAGCCGAGCACTCAGAGTCATGTATTCTCAACATTTTGCTCAGTTCTGAGTCTCTGAATTAACCACTATCCACTAGAACAAGAAGCTTCTCCAACCAATGTTGAGGGGAACAGAAATCTATGGAGATGAACATACATATTTAGAAACAAACTTAACCGTAGGTAAGGATTCAAGAAGTAGGAATAAAATGGCTTGAATTAAATCTCACCATCTGTAGTTGTAGGGTCTGATCTTAGAGTTTGGTGGGAAAAGATCATGCCGTCTTCAGTTCTTCCTGAAGCAGGGATAGATTAAGAGTATTAAAAAACTAAATGAAACCTGGAAACTCCTCTGAAATCTGCCAAATATACCAAACATATTTGCAAACAAAGTTAGAACTGGGTTAAGTGGCACACAACAGTACTCCCAACACATATGGGGCCAAAGTAGGAGGAACATGAGTTTGAGATTAGCTAGACCTATATACCAAGGCTGTGTCTCAAGAAGAAACAAAACAAATCCAAACCAATGGTGAGAAGGGAGGGAGAAGATACAGGCAGGGAGGGAAAGGATGAAAAAAAAATACAGAAACCACAAGAATTATTTAGTAGTAAAATATTGAGAACAAAATCTTCAGTGAATTGATCCTTAGTAGTGCAGGATATAAAGGCATTGTCATGTGTACATTCCCAACATTAAATTGATATTGTGTACCAATTAAATTGCATTTAATAAATTGTAGTTAAGTTTAACCTCTCTCAGTTAGAAATTGAATCCCAAAGAATAATATTCTGTTGAATCATTTGTATAAAACAAGAATGCCTCCTCCTCAGCCCACAAACCATTTCTCTCCTACTGGGACACCATGGCACCAGGAGAGGGGGCATGTCCTAGGTAGATTCGATTATGAGACATTATGACATCTGTTACTTCAAAGTCTTCCAATAACACTTACACACACACACACACACACACACACACACACACACACACACACACTCTGAAACTATCAGTGTGGCAAGTGCCCTCTGCACAACCTCTTTCTCATTTGACTAGTGAAGTGTTAATTCCCTGATTTTACTCTTCTCTAGACAGGAGCTAAGCAAACAGTATACAGATCTGTACATTTTTGTTACTCTAGAGAACCCCAACTAATACAGACGCCAAGGCTCATTTTTTTCTTCCTCCCTTTCCTTGTTTCTGAAGTAGAAACATTTAGATACTTGTTGGTCTACAGTAGAATTGACATTAAAACCCTGCTCTCTTATATGCAATCTTCAAAAATGGTCAAAGGCCGTAGTTTTTCAGGTATTGGATATGTTTCTAAGTGTTCTCTGCTATTTGAGATTCAGCGGCTGTCTCCTTAGCAACAAGCAAATTTTATTCTTCATGAAAGTAATTTCCTGTCAAACTCATCAAATTCTCTGCTGAAGAAAATACAAGTGGTTAATGCAGTGCTGTTTTTAGCCAGGAAGGAATTTATAGCACTACATGATATATATATATATATATATATATATATATATATATGTATATATATATGTGTATATGTATATATATTTCAAATTTTTGATGTTACATCATTTCCTCCTTCCCTCTCCCCCCACCAAGCCATCCTGTGTACTCCACCTTTGCTGTCTCTTCAGTCCATGCCTTTTTTCTTCATTTGTTCTTACATGTGTACACACACCTAAATACATTAATAGAACCCTCTAAATCTGTGTAATGTTATTTGCATGTATGTTTTCAGGGATAACCACTTGTTATTGGTTAACCAGTTGGTGCGCTCTTGGGGGAGGCGGGGGGTGGAGATATTTCTCCTGTTCTTAGTGATTTTTAGTTGCCTGTTGAAATCTCATAAGTTTTCCCTGTGTATATTAAAATGTCTATTGATATTATCATTGATTGAGTTTTATTTAGTCAGCTATGTTAAAGAGACTTCATGGGTGCAGTTTTTCTGACATTTCTAGGAAGCAATTTCATAGCAAACCTGTTCTGTCTTTTATAACCTTTCTGCCTGCTCTTCCAAAATGTTCCCTGAGCAGTAGTTTGCAGGGGTTGGTACAGGATGTCTTAGATTTTCATTGCTGTGAAAAGACACCATGACCAGAGCAACTTTTATAAGGACAACATTTAATTGGGGTTGGCTTACAGTTTTAGCGTTTTAGTCCATTATTGTTTATATATATATATATATATATATATATATATATATATATATATATATTTAAATTCCAGCAGCACATTCCTGCTACCAATGTTCTGTGTTCCTGAATGAAACACACACACACAGCCTTATATGCCTCAAACAGCACAACACCTGGGTCACTTCCTAACCTTCATGTCATTAATCCACATCCCACCAGTAATTCCCAGTTATTATTTATTAAATTCTATTTTCTATCTTGACTGCTCTGGACCCAGAGGGCCATCTGGCTCCTTCACATGCTGGTCTGCTTCCCTCCTCTCAGGCATGGTGTCTTTCTTCACCCAGCATGGCAGAATTTCCCTTGCTCCTGAGGAAATTCTCAAGTCCTGCCTCTGTCTGCCCTGCCTAGCTGCTGTCATCTTTATTTACCAATCAGAGCCAACTGGTGGCAGGTTCCCAGAATCTACATGCAGGCACTCTCATACAAACAGTTTTTGGGGGAGTGTAATTAGCCTTTGTAATATAAGCAGCTACACATTATCATCAAGATGGGAGCATGGCAGCATCCAGGTAGCCATGGTTCAGGAGGAGCTGAGAGTTCCACATCTTCATTTGGCCACTGGGAGAAGACTGCCCCCCATGAAGTTAGGAAGAGGGTCTCATTGCCCATCTCCTCAGTGAAACACTTCCTCCAACAAGGCCACACCTCATAATAGTGCCACTTTCTGGGCCAGGCATATTCAAACCATCACATAGGCTATAACCTCCACTAAACAAGCACATTTATTAACTACAGTCTAAATATTTATTCTTGTATACAAAGGTGTGTGTAGTTCTCACTCTCTATTCACTGTTCTTTTCATTGCTTTTTGTTTTGTTTTGTTTTGTTTTTCAAGACAGCGTTTCACTATGTAGCTTTGGGCATCCTGGAGCTGGCTCTGTAAACCAGGCTGGCCTTGAACTCACAGCTATTCACTTGCCTCAGCCTCCCAAGTACTGGGATTGAAGGCATGAGCCACACCCTCCCCACCCCCTGCTTCATACATGGCTCTTAAATTCTTTCTGAATTTCTGAATTCAATTCTTTCTGAAGATTTAGAAATGTGAAACTTCTGCTACTAATAAAACAAAAACTTATGCATCTTATTTTTCTGTTCATGGACATAATTTAAAAAGGATAAAAAAAAAAAGGAAGGGTTGGGTGGAGGGAAGGAGAGAGGAAGAGAAGAAGCAGGTCAGAGAGATCCAGTTTAGAAAATTTAATTTTGAAAAAAAGGAGAAGAAGAAGAAGAAGTTCCACCAGCATGGGAGCCTTAACTAGTCAGAACAAGACAGACTAGATCTCTCTTTTTTAATCTGACAAAGATTTAGCAACTTGACCCATTGTCACCTGGGCTAAAATTTTTAACTCCACAAAGAACAGCAAATTCTATTTCTGTGGAATTTAAGTGATGTAGTTTCTAAGCCTGAGCTTCCTAGAAAGACTACAAACTCAGAAGCAGTGCTGGGTAGAACCATCCAACACAAGCACCAAGGGGAAGTCACACTGGGTGAAGGAATCTATGAAGCCATCTGCATGATTCACCGTCATTGCCACATTGCCTAGATTTGGAACCAGTAAGGAGGTTAGTGAACATGCATCTGTGGCCATATTCATGATGGCATTTCTAGAGATGACTGAGAGGTGAAAAACTCTTGCATGTGAGCATCATCATCTCATGGACCTAGAAGGAGTAAAGAAGAAAAAGGAAAAAAAAAACCTCAAGTGTCGGAATTCCTCTCTGTCTTTTTCCTGCTCTGTGAAGACATGAAGTGGCCTGCTTTCCACCTGGTCGAATGAGCCCTTTGAAACCCTGAGCAAAAGCAATTCTCTTCCCATTGTAAATTATTTTGTAAGGTTCTATTTGTTACAATGATATAGAAGTAGGCAATACTTTCTCCTCAGTACAAAACAAGTGACACCTTATACTCCAACACTTGTGTTTTTGCCCAACCATTAGGAATATGTGTAGTATATCACAGCCAAATAAATACTGGAACCCAAGTTCTATTTGCTATGGAGGAATTAGTGATGGCTGACAGAATTACAGGCTTCTGTTTTACTGGACATACAGACAATTTTCCATATCTTCTGATTTCTTTTACATTGCACAAAGTTATGGCATGCTATAAATGACATTATTTTATATAGGTAACATTTTGTTTTTTACATGTGCCTCTGCTTATTAATGTTTCAAGAATAACTTGAAACATTAAACAATGTTTTCAATGTTTCTTTGCTCTAGTGAGAGTACTATTGAGTGTTTATGAATATGCATTTCATATTATACAATTTGTAGTTTGTTTACTGAAGAATAATTCAGTACAGTAGAATTGCAATACCATTAAAACAATCATTGTGGATGATTTACTATAGTTACAGTTAACTGTATTGGTTGTAACATACCTCAAAATAAAAACAAGTGTGTCAGTCACACAAGTAACAGAAATATCACTCAAGAGAGCCATCTTTTATACGTGAATCATTTTTATTTTACTTTTTATTGTAAAATAATCAGTAGTAAATCACAAAAATTTATATGCTTAATCTAACTAGCATGCCAGTTAGATGTTTCAGACATCATATGCAAACATATGAAAACTTCTTTTAAAAACATCATCAGTAAGAATTATACATTCTGGGCGTGAATTCCACAGTCAATCCCACAACACCCAAAGGACTCTTCACTTCCAGGCACTCTAATACGCCAAGGATCATAGGATCAGAGGTGAGGAGGACACAACATCTGTTCTAACACCACTGGGAGTAACTGGGACCAGTGGGATCCAGGAATGCAGGAACCCTGCCCAACCAGTGGCTCGGGTTCCTTCCAGTCTGCCTTAGCTGCAAACTCCTCAACAAGTCCCACATCACCCAGAGGAATCTCCACTCCCAGGTGCTCTAACACACTTAGGGTAACAGGATTCCAGGATCCCAGGATCCCAGGAGCTCAGAGTCTCAGAGGCAGCTTGACTCCCAGGAACTCTGACAAACCCAGAATCTCAGGATCACAGGATCCCGGAATCACAGGATCACAGAGACAGCTGGACTCTGAGGAATTCTGACAACCAGGATTCCAGGAAGGACAGACTCCAGTCAGATATAGAGAGGGCAGATAGCACTAGAAATAATCAAATGGCAGGAGGCAAGTGTAAGAACATATGCAACAGAAACTAAGGTTACTTGGCATCACCAGAACCCAATTCTCCCACCATAGCAAGTCCTGGATACACCATCACACTGGAAAAGCAAGATTTGGATCTAAAAATCACTTCTCAAGGCAATGACAGAGGACATTAAGAAGGACATAGAAAAACTCCCTTAAAGAAATAAGGAGAACACAGGTAAAAAGGTAGAAGACCTTAAAGAATTACAGAAAAACACAATCAAACAGGCAAAGGAAATGAACAAAGCCATCCAGGATCTAAACATGAAAACAGAAACAATAAAGAGTGAGACAGTACTGGAGATTGAAAACCTAGAAAAGAGACCAGGAGTCATAGGTTCAAGTATCGTCAACAAAATACAAGAGATTAAAGAGAGAATCCCAGGTGCAGAAGATTCCATAGAAAACATGGACACAACAGTCAAAGAAAATGAAAAATGACAAAAGTTCCTAACCCAATACATCCAGGAAATGCAGGACACAATGAAAAGACCAAACCTAAGGATAATAGGTATGGAAGAGAGTGAAGATTTCTAACTTAAAGGGCCAGTAAATATCTTCAATAAAATTATAGAAAACTTTCCTAACCTAAAGAAAGAGATGCCCATGACCATATAAGAAGCCTACAGAACTCAAATAGATTGGACAAGAAAAGAAATTCCTCCCATCACATGACAATCAAAACACCAAATGCACTAAACAAATGAATATTAAAAGCAGTAAGGGAAAAAATGTCATGTGACATTTAAAGGCAGAACTCTCAGAATTGCACCAGACTTCTCACCAGGAACTATGAAAGCTAGAAGATCCTGGGCAGATGTTATACAGACGCTAAGAGAACACAAATGCCAGCCCAGGCTACTATACCCAGCAAAACTCTCAATTACCATACATGGAGAAACAAAGATATTCCATGACAAAACCAAATTTACACAATATCTTTCCACAAATCCAGCCCTACAAAGGATAGATGGAAAATACCAACACGAGGTGGGAAACTACACCCTAGAAAAAAGCAAGAAAATAACCTCCAACAAACCCAAAAGAAGATAACCACACAAATATAAAAATAACATCAATAGTAACAGGGAGCAACAATCACTATTCTTTAACATCTCTTAACATCCATGGACTCAATTCCCCAACAAAAAGACATAGATTAACAGACTGGATATGGAAACAGGACCCAACAGTTTGTTGCATACAGTATCTCAGTATGAAAGACAAATGCTACCTCACTAAAAGACTGGAAAACAATTTTCGAATCAAATGGTCCCAAGAAACAAGCTGGAGTAGCCATTCTAATATTGAATGAAATCAACTTTCAATCTAAAGTTATCAAAAAAGATAAGGAAGGGCACTTCATACTTATCAAAAGAAAAATCTACTAAGAACTCTCAATTCTGAACATTATGCTCCAAATGCAAGGGCATCCACATTCATAAAAGAAACTTTACTAAAGTGAAAAGCACACATTGCAAGTCACACAATAATTGTGGGGGACTTCAATACTCCACACTCATCAATGGACAGATCAGGGAAACACAAACTAAACAGAGACACAGTGAAACTAACAGAAGTTTTGGACCAAATAGGTTTAAAAGCCATCAATAGAACATTTCACCCTAAAACAAAAGAATATACCTTCTTCTCAGCACTTCATGGTACCTTTTCCAAAATTGACTATATAATCAGTCTCAAATGAGAGCTCAACAGATATAAGAAGATTGAAATAATACCATGCCTCCTATCAGATCACTACGGATAAAGGTTGGGCTTCAATAGCAACAAAAACAACAGAAATCTCACATACACATGGAAGCTCAACAACACCCTACTCAATGATAACTTGGTCAAGGAAGAAATAAAGAAAGAATTTACTGAATTTTAGAATTTAATGAAAATGAAGACACAGCATCCCCCAAATTATGGAACACAATGAAAGCAGTGCTAAGAGGAAAACTCATAGCTCTGAGTGCCTCCAAAAAGAAACTGGAGAAAGCATACACTAGCAGTTTAACAGCATACCTGAATTCTCAAGGAAAAAAAAAAAAGAAGCAAATACATCCAAGAGGAGTAGAAGGCAGGAAATAATCAAACTTAGGGCTGAGATCAACCAAGTGGAAACAAAAAGAACTATTAAGGAATCAACCAAACCAGGAGCTGGTTCTTTGAGAAAATCAAAAAGATAGATAAACCCTTAGCCAGACTAACCAGAGGGCAAAGAGACAGTACCCAAATTAACAAAATCAGAAGAAGAAAAGGGAGATATATCAAAAGAAACCAAGGAAATAATAAAAAAATACTTCATATCTTACTACAAAAGTCTATACCCGACAAAACTGGAAAACCTGGATGAAATGGACAATTTTCTAGACAGATACCAGGTACCAAAGTTAAATCAGGATCAGAAGAACCATCTAAACAGTTCAATATCCCCTACATAAGTAGAAACAGTCATTAATAGTCTCCCAACCAAAAAAAGCCCAGGACCAGATGTGTTTAGTGCAGGGTTCTACAAGACCTCAAAGAAGACCTAATTCCAATTCTCTTCAAACTATTCCACAAAATAGAAACAGAAGGTACTCTACCCAATTCATTCTATGAAGCCAAAATTACTCTGATACCTAAACCACACAAAGATCCAACAAAGAAAGAGAACTTCAGACCAATTTCCCTTATGAATATGGAGATGCAAAAATATTCAATAA
>NC_034594.1:44458277-44460720 GCF_900095145.1 Mus pahari
AAAACAATGAATTTATGAAATTCTTAGACAAATGGATGGATCTGGAGGACATCATCCTAAGTGAGGTAACCCAATCGTAAAAGAACACACATGATATGCACTCACTGATAAGTGGATATTAGCCCAGAAGCTCAGAATACCCAAGATACAATTTGCAAAACACATGAAACTCAAGAAGAAGGAAGACCAAAATGTGGATACTTCAATCCTTCTTAAAAAGGGGAACAAAATACCCATGGAAGGAGTTACAGAGATACAGCTCGGAACAGAGACTGAAGGATTGACCATCCAGAGACTGCCCCACCTGGGGATCCATCCCATAAACAACCACCAAACCCAGACACTATTGTGGATGCCAACAAAAGCTAGCTGACGGAAGCCTGATAAAGCTGTTTCCTGGGAGTCTCTGACAATTCCTCACAAATACAGAAGTGGATGCTCACAGCCATCCATTGGACAGAGCACAGGGTCCCCAGTGAAGGTGCTAGAGAAAGTACCCAAGGAGCTGAAGGTGTTCGCAGCCTCATAGGAGGAACAACAACATGAACTAACCAGTACCCCCCAGAGCTCTCTGGGACTAAACTACCAATCAAAGAAAACACATGCTGGGACTCATGGCTCTAGCTGCATAAGTAGTAGAGAATGGCTTAGTCAGTCACCAATGGGAGGAGAAGCCCTTGTTTCTATAAAGGTTCTATGCCCCAGTATAGGGGAGTGCCAGTGCCAGGAAGTGGGAGTGGGTGGGTTGGGGAGCAGGAGGAGGGCGGGGGATAGGGGTTTTTGGAAGGGAAACTAGGAAAGGGGATAACATTTGAAATGTAAAAAAGAAAATACCTAATAAAATAAAAAAAAAAAAAGATTTTTTGGGGGATCTTTCACAACTTCATGTTATACCAACTTGCTTTTGTTGTCCTTAGAGTTCTCAATGAGTCAACTATCTGGAGGTTATTAGTGTGCCAGGTCAAGTGGGGTAGAAGCTGTCCTTTTGTCAGCCTTTGGAGAGCTGGGGTCTTAGGTACTCGGTCTCTTTGGTCCTCCAGGAAGACTCTGGAAGTTAAGATTATTAATCTATTCACCCTGTCTTGTTAAGAAGGACTTTGGTGACTGGCATCCTGTTCTGGTATTTTTGACCTCACTGAAATCCAGGTGTCTAGGGTATCTTGGGTCTTGTCCCCACACAGATGACCAATGAAGAAATCAGTTCTTTGTGTAGTTGCTGGAACATTTGTGGCAGTGGATGCGTGGTTCCATCTTTTCTCTCTTGGGGGTGTGTGTGTGCTGGGAACTGTAACTTTTGGTATATTGCCTGTGGAGATAGACAATGGTGACTTTCAGGTGAAACTGGTGTCACTGGCCTCTAATGGCTCATCCTGCTGTTCTCCAAGGTAGGGGTCCTGACTTCTGATAGCCTATCGAAAAGTTGGTGCATTTGATACGTGGACTGTTTCTTTTCTCAAAGAAAAGCTGGGAGCTGTTGTATTTCTTTATAGTCATCTTTTAGTGTGTAGAAGGCAAGTATTTAGTGAGAGGACACCTCAGATTCCCATCTCAGATTTGGGATGGCTGGTTTCACTACAGGAACCTGTCATTTACATTTTGGATTTCACATAAAGGGAAACATCTGTGTTACTATGCAATCCCCTTCCTTCAATGCAGGGTTGGTCTCATGATTCCTTGTTGAACACAAATGTGCAGCAGTGATTAGTTGTGAAGCCATGTGTGTCTCATCTTCTTACAGTCTCATTGATAGTCAATGCCCGTGAATAGGCTGCGGATCAGCTGCACTCCTTTGTATCTGAAGAAACATTGCCAGCCCTTTGAAAAACAGTAATTTCCTATTTATCTTACTTATGTTAGTTAAAAGTTCCATAGCTTGCTGTGTCCTAAGGGGGTTAGTATATAAAAGTTATGACTCAAGAAGTTTGATTGGGTGAAAAACAAATAGCTTACAAATTATTGGACTATTGAGTTTGAATTGAAAACACATGGAAGTGAGCCATGTTTTTGGAAAGCAAGAGCCTGCTATGGAGATATCAACCATTCCATTTTAATCCAATCTGTGGCTTATGTTCATAGTTCCCTGTTTATTCATTCCATGATTTTAATCTGATTGGTGGCTTATGCTCACAGTTCCTTGCTTCTTTCATTCTTTTACTGAAATGAGAAGACAAATTCTTTTTTTTTTAAATTTATTTTAGTAGATATTTTCTTCATTTACATTTCNAATGCTATCCCGAATGTCCCCTATACCCTCCTTTCACACTGCTCACCTGCTCACCACTCCCACTTCTTGGCCCTGGCGTTCCCCTGTATGGGGCATATAAAGTTTGCAAGACCAAGGGGCATCTCTTCCCAATGATGGCTGACTAGGCCATCTTCTGCTATATATGCCGCTAGAGATAGGAGCTCTGGGGGTACTGATTAGTCCATATTGTTGTTTCAC
>NC_034594.1:44460731-44475418 GCF_900095145.1 Mus pahari
TCCTCCTGTGATTCTGTTAGCCTCTGTCAGCACTCCTGGGAATCCAACTCTCCCCTGTGTCCCCTTGGTCAGAGCACTCTCTGCAGGCAAGCTCTCCTCTTGCAAGGCAGGTGTCCAGAAGTCTGGAGCTCTGATCCTCCTTGTGAGTCCTGGGGTCAGAGCCCTCCCTATAGGCCGACTCTTCCTGTGTGATGCAGAGGACCTGTGATCTCAAGGACCTGTGGTGTGGAGAGTCCTTCCGAGTGCTCAGCTGTCTCCGCTGGGGTTCAGAAGAGAGAAGACAGGAGTGGCCGCAACTAGACCCTGCCTGTGGGTGTGCAGTGTTCCCTTGTCCCTGTTCCTGCTGGCACAAGCCCCTGCTGGATTCTCTGGAATTGATTGTGTTCCACTCACCTGTGATCCCGAGGATCTGTGGTGGGGAGTGTCCTCTGGAGCACTCAGCGGCCTCTGCTGGGGAGAAGACAAATTTTTTATTTATTTATTTATTTATTTTCTTTATTTACATTTCAAATGCTATCCCGAAAGTTTCCTATACCCCTCCCCCCACCTCTGCTCCCCCACCCACCCACTCCCACTACTTGGCCCAGGCCTTGCCTTGTGCTCGGTCATATAAAGTTTGCAAGACAAATTCTTAATGTATGAATACACCAGGTCTGTATGTTGATGCCAGATTTCTTCCCCAGGTTCTGGAGATGGGAATTCCACCCTGAGTGTCACAATGTTTGATTCTTACCAATTCTTCTAAGTCAAGCAATGGGAAATAGTAAACTTCCCTAAGAACAAAACTGGCTGCTCTGATGAGCTTGGCTGGGTTTACTCATTGGCTACGCTTCTCTTTGGCTGGGTTAAGTTGGCTTTATTTTACACATCTTTCTTTCTTCTCCAGATACCAGAGGTTTGTCAGTTAAGTTCTTGTAGCAAAGCAAAGATGCTCGGGCACTTCCTGATTGGTTTGCCAGTGAACAGTGTTTGTTTTGTTTTGTTTTTCCTTGAAACTGACTTGTTTTAGACTTTTTCAGTTCTGGGAAAAAGAAACTTAGGCTAGTCTCCCAAACTGCCAGTTTGCAGCTTGTCACAGAGTCAGCCTGGCTCTGGCTAACTCTGTCCTTGCACATAGAGCTGTAATTCTCAATCAGGGGCTTAAAAATTATAAAGCAAAAGACAGACAGATCTCTCTTAGTGCAAGGACAGACAGCTAGGTCTGCATAGTAAGTTCTAGGTCAGTCAGAGCTGCATAGTGTGATATAGTCTCGAAGAAAAGAAACAAAATAAGGTAAAATTCAAACCTTGGGGATTGTGATGTAACTCAGTGTTAGAGCACTTGTCTATATGTA
Organism: Mus pahari; assembly: GCF_900095145.1. NCBI lineage: Eukaryota > Metazoa > Chordata > Mammalia > Rodentia > Muridae > Mus > Mus pahari. The sequence goes on from NC_034594.1 coordinate 44,462,066, forward strand.
CACATCACTAGGTTCAATCCCCAGTATCACAAACTATCAACACATTGTCTTACACACAAACTTCCCAGAAATTTTGATTAAACAGTGTTTGAGTCCCATTATAAACCATTCACTATTAGTGGTTTAAATGTCTCAAAACTTCATGTATGGAAGCATAATGCCCAGTGTACAGTGCTGGGAGGTGGGGGCTAATGGGAGTTGATTGGGTCATGAGTGCAGAGGCCCCCAAAATGGGCCATCTTTATCCCTGCACATCTTGTAGGTAGGGCAGATTTAGGGTTCTAGGGTCCAAGGTTTCATGTGCGGGTTGGTGTCCCCTCCCTTCACTGGAAGGCCTGCCTGGCTACAGGAGGTGGTCACTTCAGTCTCCATATCCACAGCTGGTAGGAGTCACAGTTACAGTCACCACTGTATTCTCCCAGGAGCCTCCCCTGTCCCAGAAATGCCCCACCTCCATTAATTTCCTTCTCTCTTCTAGCCCATTCATTCCCAACCCCGACTCATCCCACACCTGATCACCATTGCTGTACCCTCCCCATCCTCTCTCCAACCTAGTTCCCTCTCTCCATCCACTTCTGATGTTTATAGTATTTCCAATTCTGAATGAGATTCAAGCATTCTCTCTTAGGTCCTCTTTGTTACTTAGCTTCTATGGGTCTGTGCATTGTAGCGTGGGTATCTTGTATGTACTTTATGGCTAATATCTACTTATAAGTGAATACATACCATGTGTGTCTTTCTGAGTCTGGGTTCCATTCTTCAGTTGAGAGACATCTAGGTTGTTTCCAGGTTCTGGATATTATTAATAAAGCTCCTATGGACATAGTTTAACAAGTCTCCTTGTAGAGCATCTTTTGGGTATATGCCCAGGATATACCCAATTGAATTAGAACTGTCCCAATTTTGTAATAGAGATGATATGGGGGAAAGAACAGACACCAAATACTAGAAATAGAGCTCTTAGAAACCAGTCTATAGACAAGATTTTATGTAGTGTCTTCTGTATTCGGCACTGGAGAAGTTATGGGAAATTTTATGGCTACAGACTTAGCCAAGTCTTCAAGAAGCTGGATAATAAGCAAATGTTTACATATGATTAAGGACATAATCACATTGTGAAAAGTGCTGCAAAGCACAATTACAGGAGACTTTGCAGATGAAAAAATGGAGATATACTTCACCTACGAGGCTGTGATGGATGAACCAGGTAGAAAGCTGCCAGAGGTATGAAGAGAAAATCAAAACGGAAAAGTCAGAGGGAAGCCTCTATTTTATTAATGAGTGTGTCTTCTAGACATTGTGTCATTTTAAGCAGCCAGCTTGTCTTAAACAGAACACTCTCACAGGAGTCATTCCTTAGAACTAGTCTAAGAACTCTGACAATATGTAAGAACTGTTAATAACACATATGATTAGGTCATGAGTTGGTATCTGGACAGCCTGTCAGATTTAGCTACCTGCTTGAGTTTAATCGACTTTCTAGCCCTTTACAGGGTGAATGCCTTTACATCAGTATGTCTCCCACCTGTTCTGCATTATGCATAATTACATGATTTAAAACTGGCTGTGCCAGTGGCAAGAGCAGTTATAAGTTATAATCTTTCAATCAGAGGTAGGATTATACTTCATTCGTTTTGCAACCCGGCCATTTTGTGCTGACCACAAGTCAAATGGAATATAGATTCCACCAAGATCAGAATGACTCTCAGTAAAGTCAATTGAAACAATGCATCTCCCATGACATTCTGTTTCATAAAACTATCATGTGAACTCTTTTTAGTCCTTCAGTTTTTCCATCAGGTCTATAATAGATTTGAACTCATAGAAATGAGTTTATTGACATACTGATTCATTAGAGGCATTAACTGTGACTTAGTCTATGGATTTTAAAGTACTTCTTTGTCTGTAAGCATTTGAGAAGTTAAAATTCAAAGTGGGAAGATGTTGATGTTTTCAATTTCATCTAACCAGTGGCCAGAAAACATACAGAACTCAATTTAATGTCTAGGTCAGACATCAATGAACTTTTCCCATATTAGTTCTGTTGCCCATGTGTAAGCATTCCTGATTAAAAGCTTTCCATTTCATCATCGAGCTGCTGCACACAACAAATTCAAGAATTAAATCAGATGGATTATATTTATGATTGCTTTATAATAAGTTACTCTAAACTTAGGTTCTTTTTTTTAAATTGAAAATAGGTTATTCTCTCATACAGTATATCCTGCCCACTCTGCATCTGCTTCCATCTGCTGCTGGAAGAAATTTCTCTGTTAACTGAGCAAGGCACCAATCTACAGTACAACAGACTATCATTAGAAATCATTTCATTGATTTTCTTTCTTTCTTTCTTTCTTTCTTTCTTTCTTTCTTTCTTTCTTTCTTTCTTTCTTTCTTTATTTCTTTCTTTATTTCTTTCTTACCTGTTGTGTTTGATTCTACTTTAGGTCTCTGGGCTATACAGTTTCAGGTTTCTGGCCATCTAAAACCAAGCATTGGTTTAACACTGATCCAGTACATCTTGCAGTAAGCACAGATTTTAGGTCAAGGGTTTCTCGTTCCATAGCCTGTTCAGTACTTTCCCGTACCAAAATCACTAGAGCTTGGGGGTGAAGGCTCCATGTGGGCACCAGCTTGATCTCCTGACATTCTGTGAGCTGTGTGGATATTGTCCTCATCTATGGGTCCTTGCTGTGAGTTTTCAGAGAGTGATCTGTCTTAACATCAGCCTGGGTTGCTTAGACCTCTACTGGACCCTCTCGGCCAACAATCAGCGGTATGTAACCTAGTCCCACCACTGGATGCCTTGCTTGGCTATAAGTACAGACTAGGTGTCTTAGTTAGAATTTTACGGCTATGAACAGACACCATGGCAAAGGCAACTCTTATAAGGACAACATTTAATTGGGAATGGCTTGTAGGTTTAGAGGTTCAGTCCAGTATCATCAAGGTAGGAACATGGCAGCATGCAGGCAGGCATGGTGTAGGAGGAGCTGAGCGTTCTACATCTTCATCTGAAGGCTGCTAGCAAAATACTGGCTTCCAGACAGCTAGGATGAATGTCTTGAATCCTACATCCACAGTGACACATCTACCCCAACATGGCCACACCTTCTAATAGTGCCACTACTTAGACTGAGACTGTACAAACCATCAGACTGGGTGTTCTCTATCAACAGGTGTCTTCACTAGGATCACTCTCATAGATTCCAGGAAGTTTCCACTGTACTAGCCACACTGCTCCCAAATGCCACCTAATGCCATTCTCCCTGCAGTCTTGCCCTCTGCCCTCGCCCCCACCTGATCCCTCCTGCTTCTGTCTCCACCTAACCCTAGAACACCTGCAGAATCTATTCTATTTACTCTTTATGACCCTCCTCTTTACCTAACCTCTCTGTGCCTCTGGATTGTAGCTTGATTATCATTTACTTAATAGTTAATATCCATTTATAAATGAGTACATAGTGTACTTGTCTTTCTGGGTCTGGCTTACCTCACTCAGAAATTTTTTTTTTTTATCTAGTTGCATCCATTCACCTGCAAATTTCATGATTTTTTTTTTAAACAGTAGAGTAATACGTCATTGTGTAAATCAGCAGTTCTCAACATGTGGGTTGTGATCCCTTGGAGTCTCATATCACATATCTCGCATATCAGATATCTATATTGCGATTCATAGTAGTAGCAGAATTATAGTTATGAAGTATCAGTGAAACAATATTTTGGTTTGAGGGGTCACCATAACGTGAAGAACTGTATTAAAGGGTTGTAGAAAATCACTAGACTATAGAAGTACCATATTTTAAAAAATCTGTTCTTAATTGAGGGACATCTAGGCTATTTGCAGTTTCTGCCTATTAGGAATAAAGCTGTAATGAATGTAGTTGAGCAAGTGTCATTGTGGTAGGATGGAGTGTCCTTTGGGTATATGCCAAGTGTGATATAGCTGGGTTTTCAGAAAGATTAAATCCTAGTTTTCTGAGGAACCATCATATTGATTTTGATAGTGGCTGTACAAGTTTGCTCTTCTCACAGCAGTGGAGAAGTGTTCCCCTTACTCCACATCTTCACCAGCATTAGCTTTCACTTGTGTTAATTGATCTTAGTCATTCTGACAGAAGCGAGGCAGAATTTCAAACTAGTTTTGATTTGCATTTCCCTGATGTCTAAGGATGTTGAACATTTCTTTGTTTCTCAGCCATGTGAGATTCCTATATTGAAAATTCTCAGTATAGAACTGTACCCCATTTTAAAATTGGATTGTTTAATTAATATCTAGTTTTTGAGTTGTTTATATATTTTAATATCAGATTTCTTTTATTGGATATGGAGTTGGCAAAAATCTTTTCCCATTATGTAGGCTACTTTTTTGTATGATTCACAGTGGAAAAAAGACAGCATCTTCAACAAATGATACTGGTCAAACTGAATGTCTACACATAGAAGAATCCAAATAGATCTATATTTAGCACCCTACACAAAATTCAAGTCTACATAACAGTGTCTTTTGTGATACAGAAGCTTTTTGGTTTTGTAAGGTCTCATTTATTAATTGTTTTTATTTCTGTTCAGAAAGATGTCTCCTGTGCCAAGGAGGTCAAAGCTGTTCCTCACCTTTTCTTCTAACAGGTTCAAGGTGTCTGGTTTTATGATGAGGTCTTTGATTTATGTAGACTTGAGTTTTGTGTAGGGTGCTAAATATAGATCTATTTGGATTCTTCTATGTGTAGACATTCAGTTTAACCACCACCATTTGTTGAAGATGCTGTCTTTTTTCCAGTGTGACTTTCTTAATTTTTAATAAAAAATAAGTGTCCATGGATGCATGCATTTATGTGTGGGTCTTCATTCCTATTCTATTGATCAACATGCCAATACCGTGTGTTTTTTAAGTTACTGGTAGCTCTTTACTACAACTTAAATTCATGGTGAAACCTTCAGCAGTTCTTTTACTGATCAGGATTGTTTTAGCTAACCTGCTTTTTTCCCCATATTAAGTTGAGAATTTACTTTCAAGATTTGTAAAGAACTGTGTTGAAGTTTTTATAGGGATTGTATTGAATCTGTAGATTGCTTTTGGTAGGACAGCCATTTTCACTATGTTAATCCTACTGAAACCTGAGCATGCGAAGTCTTCCCATCTTCTGTTATCTTCTTCAGTTTCTTTTGTCAAAGACTTGATGTTTCTATCAAACAAGTCTTTCCCTTGCTTGATTAGAGTTATCCCAAGATGTTTTATACTATTTGAGGCTATTGTGAAAGGTGTTGTTTCCCTCATTTATTTTTCAGTTCATTGTCATTTGTGTATAGGAAGGGTTATTATTATTATTAAAGTTAATCTTATATCCAGCCACTTTGCTGAAACTGATAATCAGCTGTAGGAATTCCTTGTTAGAGTTTTTTTAGAGTAACTTACATATATTATCATATTATCTGCAAATCAGAATACTTTGACTTCTTCCTTTCCAGTTTGCATCCCCTTCATCTCTTTCAGTTGTCTAATTGCTCTAGCTAGAACTTCAAGTGCTATATTGAATAGATATGGAGATATTGGACAATGTTGTCATGTTACTGATATTAGTGAAATATCTTTAAGTTTCTCTCCATTTAAGTTGATGTTGGCTATGGGATTACTGTAAACTGTTTTTATTATATTTATGAATGTCCCTTATATCCCTAATCTCTCCAGAAGTTTTATCATGAAGGGGTGTTGGATTTTGTCAAAGGCTTTTCAGCGTTTGATGAATGACTATGTGTTTTTTCTTTCAGTTTACTTACATAGTAGATTACATTTACTGATTTTCATATGTTGAACGATTCTTACATCTCTGTGATGAGACATTACTGATTATGACTATCTTTTTTATATGTTCTTGGATTTGGCTTGTGAGTATTTTATTGAGTTTTTTGCATCTGTGTTCGTAACAGAAATTTTTCTGTAATCTTTCTTTGTTGAATCTTTATTGGGTTTGGGTCTCAAGGTAACTGTGGCCTCAGAAAATGTATTGGGAAAATGTATTTCTGGTGTGTCTATTTTGAGGAATAATGTGAGGAGAATTGGTATTAAATCTTCTTTGAAAGGTTGTAGAATATTCTGTGAAGTGTTGAGAAGGTATATTCTTTTGTGTTTCAGTGGTATGTTCTGTAAATATATTAGATTCATTTGCTTAATAACATCAATTAACTCCAGTATTACTGTTTAGTTTTTGTCTGGATTACCTGTCCATTGATAAGAGTGAGGTTTTGAAGTCTCCCACTATCAGTGTGTAAGGGTCAATATGTGGTTTTTAGCTGTAGAATTGCTTCTTTTACAAAAGTGGGTGCCCCTTTATTTAAGGCATAGATGTCGAGTATTGAAATGTCATCTTGGTGGACTTTTCTTTTGATGAGCATGTAGCATCTTTTCACATCCCTCCTGATTAATTTTGGTGTAAAGTCTATTTGTTACATATTAAATGGCCAAACCAGCTTGTTCCTTAGTTTCTTAGGTCCCTTTGCTTGGGATATCTGCTTATAATTATTTTTCCTAAGGTAATGTTTACTGTCAATATTGAGGTGCATTTCTTGTATGCAGCAGCAGGATGAATCCTGTTTATTTTTTCATTCCTTCTGTTGGACTATGTCATTTTGGGGGGAATTGAGACCATTTATATTAAGAAATATCAATGACCCACTGTTTTGGGTCATTGATAACCCTAGTGCTATTTGTATTTTGATGCTAATTCAGCTTCCCTAAGAGGAGCTACCTGGGACAAGGAGTAAATCACATACTCAGGACTTCATGTGACCCTTCCAATGAATAAAGAAACCAATCACTGGGTACATAGGAGGGACTTCTGGGTCGGACAAAGGGACAGTGGAAGAGGAGAAGAGAAGGGGTGGAGGACAAGAGGTGAGACAAAAACGTAGACAGCAGAGACCCTGTCACAGGTGGCAGATCAGTTTGGCTCCACTCCCAGAGGATTTAACTTAGTATGGCTTATAAATTAGGGTGCTAGTTGCTGAGCCCAGAGATTGAGTTACCTGTTAATTCTGAACTAAGTTTGTGTGATGTTTTCCTTCACAAAGTGACTCAACTGGGTTCCAGAGAGAGAGGTATGTGAGCAAAGCATGGGTTTGCAAGAAGTATACCCCAAAAGGCCATGGGAATTTGGAAGGAAGGGACTGGCATGGTAACAACCCACCAGTGGGAACTTAGCGAGCTGGGAGGAGAGATTTCTGAGCCCCAGATCAGAGTCTCCATGAGATTAGAACAGGCCAGTGCATTGCAGTAGATTGCATTTTTATATTTTATACTACAACCCATGACTGTTTTTTTTTTCTTTTTCTTCTTTTTTCGTCTTTTTTCTTTTTTAACCCATGACTGTTAACTCTTGTTATTCTGTTGTTGTTTTTGGTGGTGATGGTACATTTGTGTATGTATGTTTCCATTTTTATTTTTTTTTTATTTTGCTAGTGTTAGATTATTTATTTCTTTTGTTTCATAAGAGTAGTTAACTTCTTTGGTTTAGAGATGGACCTGTATATAGACATTGTTTAAAATTGGCTTTACTACTGGATTTCTTATTTTATTTCTTATTTGAGAGTTTTTCTGGGTATGGTAGTCTGGGCTGGCATCTTGGAGTCTGTTAAACATTTGTCCATGCCCTTCTGGCTTTTAGAAGAGGTGGGTGTAATTCTAATATGTCTGCCTTTATACGATATTTTGACTTTTTATTTTAAAGCTTTTAATATTCTTTTTTTGTTGTTCTTTACTTTTAGTGTTTTGATTATTATGCGCTAAGGGAACTTTCTTTTCTGGTCTAATCTATTTGGTGTTCTGTATGGTTTTTGTACCTTTATAGACGTACCCATTAGGTTAGGACATTTTTCTTCTGTGATTTCTTTGAAAATATTTTTGGGCCTTTGAACTGACTTTTTTTTCTTTCTTCTATTCCTATTATTCTCAGGTTTGGACTTTTCCCAGTGTCCCAGATTTCCTAGGTGTTTCACGTCAGTAATACTTTAGATTTAACATTTTCTTTCTATGATATATCCATTTTTCTATCATATTTCAGTAGCTAAGATTCTCTTTTTCATCTCCTGTATTTTGTTGGTCAAGCTTGCCTCTGTAGTTCCTGTTCACACTCCTAAATTTTTCATTTCCAGAATTCTTTCAGTTGGCGATTTCCTTATTCCTCCAGTTTCCATTTTCAGGTCTTAAATAGTTTTATTCATTTCCTGCAACTGTTTGTTTTGGCTTTTAAAAAAGGAATTTATTCATTTCCTCTAGTTGTTTGTTTTCCTGAATTTCTTTAATAGATTTATTCATTTCATTAAGTTGTTTGTTCACATACTTTTGAATTTCTCTAAGAGCTTATTCATTCCCACTTCAAACCTCTATCATCTTCATTGTGGTTTTAAGGTCTTTTTCTTGTGCTTCAGCTGTACTGGAATGTTCAGGATCTGCTATGGTAGAATATCTGGCCTCTGGTGAAGAAATATTGTCCTGGCTATTATTGATTTTGTTCTTACACTGGCATCTAGGCATCTGGATTTGACTATAGGTCTAAGCTGCTATTTTGGGAAAGGGTTGTCTTTGTTGGTGGGTGTTTTGTTCCTTGTTTTCTGTTTCCAGTATGGAGTTTCAGAGAATATGTTGGCTGTGTGTTGCCTGTTTTACTAGCCTGCACTACTGGTATGTTCACAGAGAATGGTTGCTGGTTTTGAAGGCTGGAGGAATGGGATTCCAGGGGTACAGTGTTCTGTTCCAGTGGGAGGGGCAACCCTGAGTATTGGTTTTGGGGGAACAGGCAGAGTAGAGGTCTGTGGGGAGGCTACTTGATCCTCTACTCTTCAAACAATACACATGGTTAGCAACCTTGATAACATCCTGGGTTATTTGGGATTTCCTATAGGACCCTTTTGGCCACCAATTCAAGAAGATGTAACTTAATTCTTGCACTAGAAGCTTGGTTTGGTGACAAGAGATGGCCAAATGGGACTCTGTTTCTCCCATTATTTGGTGATTTCATTTAGATTGCCTTCATATATGTATATATTTTAAGAAGCTTCTATTGTATTAGGTTCCCATACTAATCCTCAAATGTTTCTTAATATGAGCTGTCTCTCCACATATTCCCTTCCCTGGTCCCTTCTTTTCTTTCTGTTCCCACCTGATCCTTCCATTCCAGTGCCCCCTCCATCCATATATATTTTATTTTTCTTTCTTAAGGAGATCTAGCTCTTCCCTCTAGTCCTTATTCTAAATCTAACCCCTGTGATTCTGTGTATTGAAGCGAACAATACAATATTTGTCTTTCTGGGCCTGTAATACCTAACTCAGGATGATTTTTTCCTAGTTCTATCCATCGACTTATAAAATTTATAATTTTCATCTTTTTAAATGTTGAGTAATACTCCATTGTATAAATGTACCATATTTTCTTTATTCATTCTCTTGTTGAGGGACATCTAGATTGTTTCCAATTTCTGGCTATTATGAATAGAGCAGTGTAAATCTCAAAGTAGTTTTGATTTGCATTTCTATGATGGCTAAGGATGTTAAACATTGCTTATATGTTTCTTGGCCATTTGAGGTTCCCTCACTGAGAATTCTCTGTTCAGCACTGTACCCTATTTTTATTAGTTTTTTTCCTTGATATCTAGTTTTTTGAGTTGTTTACTTTGGATATTAGCCCTCTATTGAATGTGGAATTGGTTAAAAAAAACAAACAAACAAACCTTTTTCCATTCTATAGGCTGCTGTTTTATCTGAATGATGGTATGTTTTGCTGTGTCCAAAGTTTTCAGTGTTTGTGCTAACCGTGTTCAGGACTATAAGATGCTGTCCACAGCTGACAGAAGGGCTCTGAGGATAACACCTACACAACTCATTGAACATGGAGGTGTTGAGCTGGTGCCTATAGAGTCTTCACCTGTGTGTGGCAGTGTCTTTGGTAGAAGTAGAAAATGTTCTCTGTACATTTTCAAATTAGAAATATAAAGAGCAACCCTCCTCCTTCCCCTTCATCTGTGTGTGTGTGTGTGTGTGTGTGTGTGTGTGTGTGTGCGCGCGCGCGCACATGTGCTTTGGTTTGGTTATAAGTTATTTTTTCTTTTCTTTTTGGTTTTTAAAATTTGTTCATTTATGTTTTATTGTATTAGGTTTTTGAGAAAGAACTTAAAGTTGAGTAGGTAGGGAGGGGGGAAGATCTAGAAGGATTTGGAGAAGGGGAAGAATATGATCAAGTATATTTAAATTTAAAAATAGTTTAAATAATAAAAATATAAGAAAGTCCCTCCTCCACACGCATAATTAATTGATCTCACAGTTTCCATGAATAAGGAAGCTACGAAAGGCTGTAGTCAAAGTTTTGGCTGGATATAGCTTCCTACCTGAAAGCCATCCCTTCTTCCATGGTTATGGGGTACAGTGTATTTTTTTTTTCAGTGAATTTTGCACCTATAGAAGTCAGAAAAGTTTGTTTCTCTTAAAAATATTCTAATTAATTGACCAAGGATAACTATGTATATTTCTATGAAGTATATGATATTTTATGTTTACATTATAGAAAGATTCAACCCAGCTAATTAATATATTTATCACTTTGACTATTTTATTGTTCTGCTCAGTCTCATATACACACAGCTTGATTTTATAGTGAATAAATTATTTTTATTTGAAATTTTATCTAAAAAGTTAAAAATCTCACACATTGTTCACTAAATTTCTATTCAAACTCATATTTTCATGCCAGTTATGGATTTGGTTTAATGCTTGTATTGTGTTAATTGGGTTCCCAAAATTGCATGAAAATCCCACATGTAAGATGCTGAGGGTCTCTGCACCCAGCTGGTTTGGATTAGTAAATAAAGTTGCTGGTAGCCAATGACTGGGCAGAGAGACAGTGGTGAGACTGTAGGATTGGCAGGCAAGGGGACCAAGAGGAGGAGACTCACCATTCTGGGAAAGGAATAATATCCAGGCTTGGGAGCTTCAGAAGAGAGAGCACACCAGCCATGTAAGAGCTGGGGAAGAGTACCTCCCCATGTCCCCAACCCATTGGGTCTAGGGTATCAAAGATGGAATACAGATTTTGGTAAGTAATAACTCAGGAGTACCAGAAGGGAGGCGTTAGCTACGTGGAAGTTTGGGAGTAGCCCAGCCATTAAACTGATTAAAGCATTTTAAATATAAGGTTGTGTGTGTGTGTGTGTGTGTGTGTGTGTGTGTTCCATTCAGGAATCCAGGATGTTGGGTGGTCAGGAAGGAACATGCTCTGCTGTCACCAGGGAGATTAGAGCAAATTATTTGCCTACTGCTACAGATGGCATCCAACCTATAGGCTTGAACTCAATATTAAAAATTAATTGGAGATTCTCAAATGGGAAACATGTGCTGTGACATGAGATTAGAAAGGGGGGAGAATTGGTTTCTCAGCCAAGCCAAGCCAAGCTAAGCCAAGCCAAGCCAAGCCAAACCATGTGGTTCCTCTTCAAGCCACAAAGGTTCAGAACTAAGACAAAAGATGTGCTAAATTGGTGTGCATAATCCTGGCATTCATGGTATGAACTGGGACACAGCTAAGTCTCCCAAACCAACCCAGACAGAACTGGGTGGTGGGGATTTCCTTCTTGCTTTTCTCAAAAGCTTCTTAGCTGCCTTGGAGAGTTTGAGCTCTGAGGTGCTGGGAGCCCCTAGTGATCAAAGAGACAGGCTGCTCTGAAGACAGAGAGGCCTATTGTAGAGGCTGCTTGCTTCTTACAATCAGACAAATAAAGGATAGAAAGGAGAAAAATGCTTTAAAGGAAATCTGAAAATGTCTATGCCAGGGCAGGCAGCTGGGTTCTTTGAACATGTGCTCCATGGGAATTCTATGATTGCTGAGTCTGGTATGACAAATTAATAGACTGGGAATAGGCTTATACAGTAAGTAGAAGATTTAACTTCAATCTAATTGAAGTTAAATACATAGGGAAGGATGTTAATTCAAGTTGTATAAAGAGAAAGGGGTATATATATATCCACAGAGATATTAATCTCCATAGAAGGGAAAATTTAAATATGCATAGATGAATAAATAAATTTAAGCCTTGATCTCACAATTAAAAATTAATCATGTAAGAACAGGGCAAGGGATAGTGAAGGAGCACCGTCTGAATGGATAATAATCATTGTTTATATTGATTTAACTGCTTTGAATTATTTTAGTTATCAAAGTGAATGTGGTTATAAGTTTGGTGGTTATGATATTAAAAATCCTCTGGGAGACACGTAAAAATAGAATAGGCCTAAAGAGAAAGGAGACTGCTAATTTGAATCAATCTATAATTTTTATGATTTTTGGGTTGCTATACATAGGAAGTGCTATTTTGGGAGAGAGGCTCTGTATTTATGTTAATAGAAAAAAGAAAGGGCTTTGTACCCCGTCCAGAGTGATATGGATCAGATATGACAGGAGAAGACCCCCATGACGACTTGGATTCAGAAAAGGAAAATTCAAGAAAATCATACAGGACAGGTAATTTGATTTGCTGATTTCTCCACATGGGAATAGCTCTGCAACTGACTCAGACATAAAAATGTCTCTAGCCAAAACTTCAGGTAAAATTAGACAATAAATCTGGTTGGTTATAGAGTCCTTATGATTCATTATGCCATCTTTCACATGGCATGAATGAAGGTCTATTACAACTGGTTATTGATCAAATTAATTCATAAAAGGATAGTTATCTTTCACCTGCTTAAACAAGAAGCAAAAAATTCATCCTTAACTGATCTGTGCACCTTGCACAATCCATATGAATATTTTAACAGTATTAAAATTTTGGTTGTAAGATTCATATATTGCAGAATGTACAGTTCTGGCAAGATTCATCCTCGGGGAAACTGAAATGACTTGCTGTTCTAGCTCCTTGCCTCCTGATGCTGCTTACAGAGAATTGCTTCCAGAACAGCTTCAGGAATAGCTTCCAGATGACCTCAGTTTATCCAGCCTTTCAGACAGATCTATTCAGAACTTCAGTCAAACCCTCAAACTTCTAAGCAAACAGAGTCTGGATAACAGATGTTAAAGCTAGCTTTCTTAAGTCTAACCAATTTTCCTACCCCTTCTCAACCCTTTAAAATAATTAAATAAATTGAAGTTATAATTTCTTACATTGGTACAGAATTTATATATTGACATGGATTTAAGGTTTCATTGGTATAAATTTTTATATTGATACAAAATTTGAAATTAATATTGTTACTTTTAGGTAGGCATTGTGTCTATGCAACTCATTTAAGAATACAAAACTTAGACCCAGTCCTTTTTTAAAAATTATTTTATTAGATATTTTCTTCATTTACATTTCAAATGCTATCCTGAA
>NC_034594.1:44475738-44499307 GCF_900095145.1 Mus pahari
CTGATGATGGGATGGATTCCCAGATGGGGTAGTCTCTGGATAGTCCATTCTTTCGTCTTAGCTCTAAACTTTGTCTCTGTAACTCCTTTAATGAGACCCAGTCCTTCTAATAGCTGGTATTACAGATTGTTTAGGATGATTAGGTAATGCAAGTTAAGGGCCAGATAGTAAACTCATGGTTACATTAGATTCTGTATTAATTATAATAAGGAGCTTTCAATATTATTCAAATAGAAATAGCTAAGACTAGTCAAGGTTTAACAGTTCAGATATACTTTATATAGATAGTCTTCAAAAGCCACAGAATATGACATTTAAAGTCATTTCATTATTAATATGTTTTGACAAAGAGACATGTCTGCTCCTCACAGTACCCTCTTCTCTTCTTAGTTCAAAGAAGATATTAAGGATCATAACCTCCATATTGCTCCAGTTGTGGCAAGGTATCCACTGGACAAAAATTGCTCTAATTTATCTACAGACAAAAATACTGTCCAGGGAATAACACACAATGAGGGGTAGTCAATAGCTTAGCTTTGCCAAACAAACGTAAGATAGTCCTTCATATTTCCTGCTTCACTTAAGGTCTGTCAGATTGCTCTGGGCCAGAAGGCTGAAGACAGGTGCACCAATGTTTTAAGGAATGGGGGACTCTCCAGGTAGTCAGCTATTTCTGCAAATTGGTTAAGTTTCAGAAGCTATGTTTTTGTGCTTCTTATATATTCAGGTAATATTTAATTCATTCTTGGGTCTCTGATGGGGCTGAAGACTAGTTATAGTCCCATAATAGAACCTTGTTTAACATTTAGGAAGATGAGGTAGATTTTGAAACATGGTTTTCAGATGGTAATACAAGCTAAAACTGGAACATAATTCAGGTATAAAATTGTAAACTCTTTAAGTTAGAGTAGATGTTATAGTAATATACCTAAGTTGACAAAATTGATGGACTGGATGTTATTAGTATATATTATATCTTATAGTTTGCATAATTGTTATAACTACATTCATTGTATATCTGAGAGAAAAAGTCTTTTTAATGGATGGAAAGGGGGAAATGTTCTGGATTATGTCTATTGTTTGCATTATGTTATTTGGGAATTGCAGGAGACTCCTGCATGTGAGATGCTGAGGGTCCCTGACCCCAGCTGGTTTTGGTTGTTAAATAAAGTTGCTAGCAGCTAATGACAGGAAGTCAGAGGCAGGACTTTAGGAATCACAGTCAAGGGGACTGAGGAAGGACGAGAATCACCATTGCCTGGAGAGGAAGAGGATGCAAGCTTGAGAGCTGTAGAAGACAAAGTACCAATCATGTAAGAGCTGGGGAAGAGTGTCCCCAGGTCCCCTGATTCCCATTGGGTCTGAGGTAGGAAAGATGGAATATAGATTTTACTAAGTAATAATTCAGGAGTATCGGAGTAGAGGCACTAGCAATGTGGAAGTATGGGAGTAGCTCAGCCATTGAACTGATTAAGGCATATTAAATTTAAGGCTGAATGCGTGTGTCCTTCATTCTCAAATCCAGAGCACTGGGACAGGTAGTAAGGAACTTGTGCTACCACCACTGGGAGACTACAATTGGTTATTAATCAGATGCTAACATCGAGTTTTGAGAGAGTGTATAGTGACTTTTTTTATACGAAGGTTTAGGTATGATCACGCGTGTGAGGAAGGTTGAAAACCATCATTGAGAAACTGAAATTCCTATAGCATAAAATACATCCCCCAGGTGGGTGCTCAAGGCTGTGAATGGTAACATGGAGGGTAAACTGCATTGCAGACAGTGCTAAAAGGGAGGGAACGTAGGAATGTTACAAAGTTAATATTTACTACAAGAAACAGAGGTGGGGTGTGCAACAGTAATCTGGCAGCATGTGGTTAGGTAAAGCTTGGGCTACTGAGAGGGAGAGAAAAGGAATATAGCCTGGAAGTACCAATGGAGGCCTTGAAAAGGAATCTTTTCATCCTAGAACACAGGAGCTGAGGTGAAAGAGGAAAGCCAGTCTCTTAAGAGAGTGTTAGCATATACATGATCATAGGAGTATTGGTGGCTTTCTATCAGAGCCAAGATAGGAAATGTTGAGAGGAGAAGATGCTGCTGAAGAGACACTCATGGCCATTGACTTGAGTTTCTGTGGCCAAATGATGGGGGATTTTAAGTCTCAGTTTCCCCTCTGGGAATCAGCTATCTGCCAGCTGCAGCCTTACTTCTTTGGGCGAGAGATAGACAGAGACAAAGACAAACAGATGAACTGAGAGAAGCAGACATAGTAAGAGATTGGGATTTTGATTTCCTTTCATTCATATAGAGAAAGGAGTTTCAACAGGTCTGTTCTGCTTACTTCTGTAGAACCAGCACATAATGAAGGACCACTTTGGTTTGTTACTGTTCTCTGCCTCCTGGGCTCGTATATGTTGTTCTTTAGGAGTTAACTACTTCTAGATGGGAGGAATCAGTCTGGTTCATCAAGCTCCAGGTAACTGGGCTTCTAACCACAGCTGTTGGGGTCAGAAGCACCTACTGCTCAGTTCAGGAGGGCAGACAATGTGGGAATATAAGCCAGAGGTTTAGACATACACAATTTGATCCCTTCAAATTTTCTTCTCTCTCTCTCTCTCTCTCTCTCTCTCTCTCTCTCTCTCTCTCTCTCTCTCNTGTTGGGGTCAGAAGCACCTACTGCTCAGTTCAGGAGGGCAGACAATGTGGGAATATAAGCCAGAGGTTTAGACATACACAATTTGATCCCTTCATCTCTGTCTCTCTGTCTCTCTGTCTCTGTCTCTGTCTTTCTCTCTCTCTCTCTCTCTCTCTCTCTCTCTCTCTCTCCATGTCTCCCTCTCCCTCTATCTCTGGTGTGTGTGTGTGTGTGTGTGTGTGTGTGTGTGTGTGTGTGTGTATTCACACATCATAGCACATATGTAGAGGTCAGAAGACTACTTTCAGGAGTCAGTTCTCTCCTTCCAAGGTAGGTTCTAGAGGCTGAACTCAGATCCTTAAGCTTGGCAGCTAGCATCCTTGTGGATGGAGTAGGCATCTTAACTGTAGCTCCTTCCAAATTTCTTCTAACTTCTCCTCTTTTTGGAGAACTCTTTATCAATCATTCTGTCAATGGCCAAATAATGTGCTGCTCTCAGAAATCAGTAGTTTATCTTCCAAGGCATTTTGTACTTAAAAAATAGTTATGTAGTCTTGAATAGAGTGTGGAGATAGGAATCAGGATAAATGATGTCCCTGGTAGATAAGGAATTCTGAAATAAAAACCCAGAGATAAGAATATACAAAGTGAGATGCCACATAAGAAACATCAATAATCTAGTAATGAAAGAACATGTATACTTCCCGAATAATGAAGAATATGTAAGTTAATATAAGTTTTTTTTTAACACAACTGATCAGTAATGCTCATTAATGACAATTATTCCATTCAGTTGGTGCTAGCAGGTAATCATACAGAAATGTTAGGAAGGAAGTTTGAATTTTTGTGAAGATTATGGGTGATAGTGTTTTGAGGCTACTGATATGGAGAGTTTCTGTAATGAAAGTGGCCCTTTTTCAAAATACTTTACAGCTCAGACCAACAATAGCCTTACCTCATAATTCAGTATATAAACAAGGATAGTCTTACAGACCTATTCTGATGGTAAGATAAAGAAGTTATCTAGAGACGTCTTTGCTGATAGAAATGATATATCAGCAAATACAATGGCTTTCACTGCTTGTGTCTCCTACTTTCTTCCAGCCTTGGAGACGTGAGTGCATAGATGGGATACCTGGATCTGCTACAGCCCACTTGACATCATGAAGAGGACAAAAGAAACATGCACCCAGAGTTCTAACATTGTGGAAACACTGAATAATCTACATTTCTGTAAAAATAAATAATATCAGTTTTTGAGGATATTGCTCTGTTTGTTATGACCAAAAGTATTGTAGCTTATGTTGGGATTCATCACCAAGACTTACATGAAAACCTAGGAAAGACATGTGGTAAAAGTGTTCAGTATGACCATTATTAGTAATAAGAAAGACAATATAAAGAAGCAAAATGATACATACATCTGTTGAGGGACATGTAGGTTGTTTTTGTTTCCTGTGAATAGGGAGAGCAGCTATGAACATTAATGAGCAATTATCTATGGAGTAAGATGTCTTTTGGGCATATACCAAGGAATGGCTGGGCCATATGGGAAATTTATTTTTAGTTTTTTGAGGATTCTCCAAACTGATTTCCTGAGTGGCTGCACCAATTTGCATACTAACAACCAGTGAATAATGGTTCCTCTTTCTCTACAATTTCACCAACCATTATTTATTGTCAGTTATTTTGCTGATCTTAGCCAGTCTGAGTGGGGCAAAATGAAACCTCAAAGTTGTTTAATTTTCATTTCCTTGATTACTAAGGAGAATGAATGAAGTTTCTTAACCTTTTCTATTTAATTTCTTCTATTGAGATTTCTCTGTTTAGATATATCTTAGTTAAGGTTTTATTGCTGTAAACAGGTACCATGACCAAGGCAACTCTTATAAAGGACAACACTTAATTGTGGCTGACTTACATTTCAGAGGTCTAGTCCATTATCATCAAGGTGGGAAGCATGGAAGCATGCAGGCAGACATGATACTGGAGAAGGAGATGAGAGTTCTGCATCTTGATCTGTAGACAACAGAAAGGGACTGTGTGTCACACTGGGTGCATCCTGAGTATATAAGAGATCTCAAAGTCCACCCCACACTTCCTCCAACAAGGCCACACCTCCTAATAATGCCTCTCCCTGCAGGTCAAGCACTCATATATAGAAAGCATAACTATTCAAATGACAAGATCCCTAGCCTATTTTTTCCACAGCTTTTATGAACTTTATTTCACTTCCACCTTTTCCCACAATGCACAGATGTCTGCAGAACAGCTCAAGATCAGTCAGTGGTGGCTCCAATGCACTTGGTGTTCTGTGCTATGGGAGCTATTGACCAGTCCTCAGTGCCTTGCTGGGCACTCCACTTTTCATTAGGGAACTCTGGATGGGTACAGAAGAGACCTGCACACCCTTATACCAGTCTGCTACCTCTGGCTGACCAACAGTGAACTCATGATCTGGCACAATCATTCACCCCGAAATTCCCTCTTGGTCACAGTCTTCACAGCAGCAGCCAGCTCCGCCGCCTTCTCAATCTCCTCTTGGTTCCTGTAGAAGTAGAGGTCAAGCATAATTTCCCAGGAGTGCTCTGGTGAGGTAGTGCCCTGGTGTCAACTAAGTAGGTTCTTGTGGCATAGAATTTGAGAACATCCTCCTTTTTCTACAGGGCATCAAGGTTTCTGGACACTGTGTATGTTTTCCTTTAAGTTATACCTGGAGTCAAGAACAATGCCCTATGCACCAACTGGGGCAGCACAGAAAGTCCCTAGCTTATTTTTCAATGGGTCATTTTTGTTTGGTTTTGAGGAGGGAGGGATCTTGCTATTTATCCCTGACTGTTCTGGAACTTGCTACTTAGATCAGGATGGCCTTGAACTCATAAAGATCAACTTGTTTTTGCTTCCCTAGTACTGGGATTAATGGTGGGAGTGAGCAACCACACCCAGCTCTGTTTAGTACGTTATTTGTATATTCTGGATATTAATCCTCTGTCAGACATAATATTGGAAAGATTCTTACCCATTCTGTGAGTCTCTTGATTGCTTTTTACTTTCAGAAACTTTTTGTTTTATGAGGTCCCAGTTGCCAATTGTTGGCTTTAGTTCCTTGGCAAATTTGTTGAATTTAGCTTTTTGGTAAAATTTTGGACATTCTTCTCTTCTTCCTGTTTTGATAGGATTGCTTCTAACAGAGTCTTGTTTAGAAAGTCCTTTTCTACATCTTATGATGTACTGCTTATACTTTATTGTAGCAGTTTTAGTGTTTTAGGTTTCAAAACGAGGTCTTTATCCAGAGTTACCACCTGTACAAAAATACAGGTGATTAAATACAGTTCAAATTTCATTTGTCTGCATGTGGATATACAGATTTCCCAACACCATTTGTTGAAGATGCTATATTTTCTCCAATATTTGTTTTGGTTTTTTGATTATTATTTGCTTCTTTGTAAAATATCAGATGGTAGTAATTATGAGCATTTATGTTTGGGGTCTTCTAATTTACTCCATTGGTATATATATATATATATATATATATCGGTTTTTGTGCCAGTACCATATTGTTTTTTATACTATAGCTCTGTAATATATCTTAAAGTTTGGAATAGAGATCTCTCCAGTATTCTTTTTGCTCAGTATGGCTTTGTCTATCTTGGGTCTTTTTGGTTCCTTATTTTGTGATATTTTCTTTTTATTTCTATGAAGACTATTATAGGTATTTTGACTGGAATTACACTGTATATGTAAATTGTGTTGATAGGGTGGTAATTTTAATTATTAATTCTACCAATCCATGAACATGAGATATTTCTCCATTTTCTATTATTTTTTTCAATTTTTTTTTCTTCAGAGATTTGAAATTCTAATTGTTGAAGCATTTTACTTCCTTGGTTAGACTTATTCTAAGATATTTTATAGACATTGATGCTATTTTAAATGACAGTGTGCCCATATTCTCTTTCTCAGTGTGTTCGTTGTTGGTGTATAGAAAGGCCACCGATTTTTCTACTTTGGTTTTCTACCTTTCCAAATTGCTAAAAAATTCGATTGTTTTTACAAGTTTTCTGGTGGGATTTTTGAGATCTCCTATGCATATCATGTCATCTGCAAATAGGGACAATTTGACTTCTTTTCCTATTTGTTTCCTTATTTACCTCTCTTGCCTTGCTGCTCCAGCTAGTACTTCCAGCACTATACTGAAAAGGAGTGAGGAAATTGGACAATCTTGTCTTGTTCCTGTTTTGACAGTATTGCTTCAAGTTTTTCCTCCATTGAGGAAAGGCTGGCTATGGGCTTGTCATATATAGCCTTTTTATGTTAATAAGGTACGTTTCTTCCAGCCCTACTTTCTCTAAATGTCCTTCAACAGACGAATAGATAATGAAAATGTGGTAGCTATACACAGCTATAAAAAATGAAATCATGTAATTTACATGTAAACTGAAGGGCTAGAAAAGATGATATTGAATGAGTTAACATAGACTCAGAAAGACAAACACCACAGGTTCTCTCCCTTAACTGTGGGTCCTAGCTCCACATTCTCAGATATAAAACATGGAGTAACCACAGATACTAGGAATGTATAAAGGGACCATGGAGGTGGTTACTGCCACTTTGCTAGACCAGCATAAACCCTTACTACATTCTAAAGCTTATGCTCACTGATAAATATAGCAACCACTGCTCATCAAAGAAGCCTTTCTTCACAGAAAATGGAGACCATCAAAGAAAACCACAACTGGACACAATGCAGAGATCCTGGGAATCCCAGTGTCAACAGCTACATCTGTCTCAGGGTTCTTACAGCTACAGCTCAAGAAAGAGCACAGAATAGGGGGAGGAAGGATTATAAGAGCCAGAATACCAGGAAGTCTTCTGTGACCCAGCCTTTCCTAGAAATGACTGCATAAACAAAACAGAACAGTGGCAATATCAATGAGCACATTAAGGCAGAAGGGTAAAGCAATATAATTTTATTTCAATGAAAAACATATTTAAAAAAGAAGATCTGAAATGTTCACTAACAAAAATAGAGGGTTGGAGAGCTAGGAAGTTAGCTGGGCAAGTAAAGGACTTGCTGAACAAATAGGAGGGCCCAGAACTCACATAACCCCCCAGGGCTCACATAAAGAGCAGGCACAATAGCATGGTTCTGTAGTCCCAGTGTTCTGTGGCATGATGGAGGTGGAAAGAAGAGAATCCTGGAAGCATGTGTATTAGCTAACCTGGCTACACCGTGGTGAGCAACAAAGAAGAGATCCTGTCCTAAGCTAGGTGACAGGAGAGGACTGCCACCAAGTTTGCCCTCTGATGCTCACCATGTCATCTGACATTTACCATGGTATGCACATTACTTGTGCACACAAACTCACATGTATACACACATGCACATGCAGAGAAAAGAAAATAGAGATAATTTTATATAGCACACATTTTTTTTTATCTTGTATAAGGTTGATTCATATATGTTTAAAACCATTGTAAATGAAGAAAACAGGAAGATGGAATTTCTCTGCTCTGGGCAACAAAAGCAGCAGTTAGATGGGGACTCAGGAATTTTCCAGAGAAAATGAATCCTAGAAGGGCAAAAATATTGGAAACTATCGTGTTGAGGTATATAAAATATGTACATTTCAATATTTTATATTCATATATGTATTTTACATATATAGTAAGAATAATGCAAATAGTATCTGTATAAAATTCAACTGTTTTTTTCAGAGAAGACAATCTGTTAATTTCATAAAGTGTACACATAAATGTGTCTTATAAGTAGTTTTTTAAAATACCAACACCCATGAGACGTCTACATCTTGAAGACTAACTCTTGCCCACTGTAGCTGTAGTCACTGTTTGCACAGTCCTTGGTCCAGCCAACCCTAGCACTTCTACCTGAAGTGTACCTGAAAATGAACGAAAGAATCTCTAAATGTCTCACTTGGTTTTCAAAACCAATGGTAAACTAAACAGGGTAGATTTCCCCATTTAAAGGTAAGGGAAAGAGCCCCAGCAGGATTTGTTCTTATTCCACTGGTTAACGGTAGGAGCTGAACCAACTTGGACTTCTGAATTCAGACTGAATTCAGACTGAAATCATGTTACAATGCTGGTTCAGGATATTATGTTCATTTCCAAGTCCTCTTTCCCTCCCGACTTCCTCTCTTTCCTTATTTATTTTTTTAATTTATTGAGCTGCTTTCTTTGCTCGTGTACTTAGAACAAATGAATTAAACAAAGAAGCCTCTCCATAGGGCACAATCTTTGGAGGGGGCATATGCATGTATGTGTATATATATTCTCCTGGAATCCTTGTGATCCCAGCCTGATGGTGAGCATTTTTCTCTTTCTCTCTGTACTACCTTTCATCACGTTTTCCTATTCTTTTTGGAGAACTCTCTGAGTTAGCAGAGAAGCACAGAGTCCGTTTTGCTCAGTTAAAGGTGGGAGATGCAGCAAAAAGACAGTCTTCTTATAATTACGTTTTGTACAGATTGCCGGCATCCACATCAAGGATGATGCAGAGCTTCATCCTGGATCAAGTGTCAATCACAGCTCATGATGAAACAGCAGCTCCCAAGGTGGAGGTGCTCCCTAAGAGCACAATTTAGGAGCCCTTTCTCTGGGCAGCTCACAAGAGCTGTACTTTACAAAGAGATTCTGGACACAAGGTATTATTAATCTGCAAGGGAGAACTCTTGACAGCTCATACTAATTTGAATACATAAACAGCACTGCCTAAACAGGCCTTTGGTCTTCAAGAAAAGAACACTGAAGTGCATATGAGTTGTGCCTATCAGGCATTCAGTCTTTTGTTGGTTTGTCTTTTGACAATCACCAGAAGTGTCTGTAAGCCCCACGCAGTCCGAGTGCTACAGGCATGTACACGCTTCCCAGGTGCATTATGATCCTCTCCTTAATGGGATCCTACTTGCTAGGGAAACACTATAATCAAGAGTTAAAAAAGAATAAATTAGCTCCCACTTTTCTGCATTCCGGCTTCCTGGGGCACCTGCAACAGTTTCATAATCATGGAGAGTTTTGTGTTTGTTTCAAATATGTATTTATCCAAGCATGACTTCAGATGGTAAATATCAAATTTAATTGTACCACCATTTCTTCTGTTTTCCTCCTAATTATTGATTTAGTAATAGGGCACTTTCCTAAAGAAAGATTAGCAGCGTAGCTCCCAACTATAAACTAAGAGACACAGGCTTTACTGAAGTTTAACATTTGCTAAGACAATCTGCATCAGGGTGGAAGAATCTTATCAGGGACACACCCTGATACCTTTGTTCTCAGATGTGTGTGTAATGATGGTGGTCTTGTGACTTAAATTTCATGTGCTCACTTTTGTGATGGGGACTGGGAATGCTAAGGATTGAACCTGGTTCCTTGCATGTGCTAGACACTGAGGTAAATCCTGAGACTAATTTTATTCCTCACCCACATTTCTTCAGTTTATAGCAAATTCTAGGGAAGTCAAGAGGGGTTACAGATTTAGCCACAATAGATACACAATGCAAACACACACACACACACACACATACACACACACACACTCACACACACACACAACCTCAGGTTGGGCATATCCTTGCATGGCACTGTGGATCCTCTCAACAATTCTCTGGAAGATGCACTGTTTATGCCTATTGCAGGGTGTGCACATACCCAGTGATGTAGCCAAAGAGGTCTCATGTTCTTGATCATGGGTCTTGCTTCTGGTTCCACCACTACACTTCCTGAGGAAGCTGGACTAGAATGTCTGTACTCTGGGTGGAAAAAGGCAGGAACCCAAAGGTGGAAACTAAATGGAAAGAGAAACAAGGGACACCTGGATTTCAGAGCATCTAAAGGCAGGGTGTAGCCAGTGAGAGGCCGAGAGGAAGTGGTGCTCTGTGGCATACGCACAATCCTGAAAGGGTGGGCTAATACATAATAAGGATTTAATGTGTATGGCTTATAGTCT
This sequence comes from Mus pahari, assembly GCF_900095145.1. Taxonomy (NCBI): domain Eukaryota; kingdom Metazoa; phylum Chordata; class Mammalia; order Rodentia; family Muridae; genus Mus; species Mus pahari. The sequence goes on from NC_034594.1 coordinate 44,486,341, forward strand.
GCATGTTTACCAATCTATGTCAAAATCATTTAGAATTACATTTTAATTACTTATAGTTTTAAAGAGAGACTCTTTTTGTTAGAATTATTACATATATTTTAATAAATTAAAACACAATTTACTAATAAATATTACATTTTTATTTGTTTTTTTCTCGTATATCACATTCAGAATGCAGTATCCTTTCCCTCTTCCCCTCCCTGTCACCATTCACTTCTCCCCCATAGATTTCTCTGTGTTTTTCTTTTAATTTTTTCCTTTTTCTCTCATATGTTAAATCCTGACCACAATTGCCTATTAGCTGTAAAGTAAAAGACAATCATGCCACAGTCTACTGACCCAGAGAGGCTAAATAACCAGGAGGGCTTAAGGAGAGGATGCTAAGATCTCCCTGGGAAAGGGGAAATAGAATAGAATGGAATGGAATAGAAGAAAAGATATGGGAAGAGAAGAGAGAATGAATAGGATAGGATAGGATAGGATAGGAAATGGTACAATATGATATGATAGAATAGAACTAATAGAACAGATTTCACATTCCTTTTGTATGTTTAAAAACTTTATTTTGTGTGTGTGTGTGTGTTTTAATTTGAGTGCTTGTTATTTTATTATATCAAGTTCTGCTACCTTGTCCTTTGGTGAGGCCTCCACTGTGTTCCATATTTGGTTTGTTGAACTTTTTGATTCCATCTTTATTTCCAGTTGAATTTTCAACAATATGTCTGTATCCTTACTGAATTCACTTCTTATATCCTGGATGTCATTACATTATTTCCTTTAGCAATTTTTTTTTTTTTTTGGAGCATCAGTCAGGACTTTATTCCTGCCCTCTTTAAGTTCATTCCAGTGTTTGTCCATGTCTTCTCTAAACTCCTTGAATTCTTTGATTAGGTTTATAATTGTTCTTTTAAGTTCCATATCCTGAGATTTATCTAGATAATTTGCACTGAAGAATGTTTCTATAGAAACAATAGACTTGGGTAATGACAGATATATTATATTCGCACTTAGGTGGAATGTTGCATAAGCAGAGAAGTTTAGTGGTGCCACAGCCAAAAACTGCAGACACCAATGTGGTATTTCTTGGATATCGGATACTTAAGAATTTTCAGAGTGTTTTTATGATCCAAATAGAATAGAAAGGGCTCTATGAAAGTGAATCAGTTTTTCAGTACCTAGCCTGTCCTCCTTCACACTCCATTGTGGGTTTCTAACACTTCACATAGTGTAGAATGGTTTATGTGTAAACCAAAAATAAGCCTATTATTAATATGACAGCAGAAAAATCACATGAACTACTTGAGACATGGAAAGCAAAGGCTTGAATTACCTAAATACCTTTCCGGAGTACAAGTAGTATTGTTATATTTTGAAGTACAGAGTAATGAGACAAAAGCCGAAAGCGACTAAAGTGAGATCTCAGTGGATGAGAAGAATACTTATATCAAACAGCAAAGGACAGACACTTCCTCAGGAAAGGGAATGTGTGGAGGGAGGGAAAGGATTACTGGGAGTTTATGTAGGAATTGGGAATGAGGAAGCCAATGAAGCTGCAGGGGACTACATGAGTGATTTCAGTCCCTCCTTCCTGGGATTATTTGCTCATTTGAGACAACCTATCTTGGGAGATAGGTTACCTCAGAAAAATATTTTCTTTCTGTGGCTCACTGAAAATGGTTTGAGCAAGGAAGGTGTTTTTTGTTTTCTCTCCTGTTTTGCTTTCTTTTTTTTTTTTTCAACCGAGACACTCTATCAAGTATAAATTCAGGAATTCTGAAAAAATTTGAAAGACTTTGCTATCTATCTATCTATCTATCTATCTATCTATCTATCTATCTATCTATCTATCTATCTATCCATCCATCTACTATCTATCAGTTAAACCCATCAATATCAATTTGTATTTTTGTGAGTTTTTAAATCTTCATTAATTCTCTGTTTCTTGTTATCAGGAACCTCCCAATGCATGTTATTCCCACAGGAGAGCCTTGTGTGAAACTGACGTGGCTGTCAGTAAGTGAGTGAGGCAGCTCAGCAGACAGCACTAGTTGTCTACCTCACGTTGGCCAGCTGGACCTGAGATTATGTCCCATCTCATGCTCTCCTCTGGAGAAGGATTTCTAACTGTGCTTTGTTTTGGTTCCCTTACAGAAATGAGAAGACATACAATGAAACAGGAAGAGAACTTACCATTCTCATTGCTTTCCCAGACCTGTAATTTCTCAATTATTTTAAACAGACTTAAATTTATGAAACTAACTTTTAAAAACAACTACACTCCACAATTATTGGTATCATTTTTACTCCAGTCACGCCAGTATTTAGTAAGAGTGTTACAGGATAAAGAGAGAGCTACAAAGCTAGGAAATGGTAGAGTAGTTATCAGTCATGAATCCTTTCCAGGTTAGATATCTGAGTATGGTTTTTGCTCAGGAGAAGGATAGGTGGTTATAACATCTCTGCCTGAAAGTCCTCATGTGGGTATCTTCTAACCTCTTTCCACAGCAGACTTGGTGCTTATCAGGGCATCATCACTTGGTACTGGAATTGTCATCAAAGCCATGATGACCAATCATGTTCTTTGTGTATTTATTTTATCTATAGTGTCTTCACTCTTAGTTCTATGTCTAAGTCTTTGTATAGAGGTCTCTTTAGATACCTCTGCTGATATTCCCTCATGGGCAGAAACTTGATGGTTCTTCCCACAGTCCAATTTAATACCCAGGACTCTACTACCATTACTTTATTTGCTCACCCTATCACTTGGGGATCATAAAATTTAACAATTCTTTTGTTTGGAGTTTCCATAACATTGAAATGACAACTGTTTTGTTTTTATCCACCTGATTTAGCTTTGTGTGCTGTTCCATGGGGAAAATTAACCTTGGCTCATACTATTATAATAACTAATTAAAGTATTAATGCCTTCTGTATTGGCTAACTATTTTCTCACTGCTGTGCCAAAATACCTGGCAAGAGGAAGTTTAATGAAGGAAGGTTTATTCTGGCTTATAGTTCAGGCAGATACATGGCAGCAGGGCACATGTCACCTGTAGCCAGGAAACAGAGAAAGAACAGGACACTGGGACATGCTATAAAACCTTAAGGCTTCCCCTCAATGATTCACTTTCTTCAGCAAGGCTTCACTTCCTAAAGGTTCAAAGAACTTTCCTAATGGATGAACACCGTGTGTTCAACAAATCCTAACACCTCTATTATAGTTTGTTATGTTAATCTGCTACCTCAGTGCTTGGAACCTGAATCTTCTATTTCAGCTCATTTGAACATCTGTATAGTAATTCAGGAAGCAACATTATATTTTTATAGATCCATACCTTGTTTAAAATTGGGGATCAGTGGTTGAGTTTTTGTCAAAAGAAAATAAAGACATTAAGCTACCTTTGCCTATTGCAATAGAAAAAAAACCTAATTCTCAGAGCTCCAAAATTTAAGGTTCATACCTTGAAAACTATTTTAAACTTTGAAGAAAAACATTAAATAAGACTGAGAGTTAAAAAGAAAAAATCCTCACCACCATGTGTTGGAATATGTATATTTGTGTACTTGCAGATATCATCAACTTTGGGGTGATAATGCCATTGTGATCTTTTTCAGTCTTTTTCTAGAATGACCTGGTACAAAGATGATATGAGAGCCAGACTAGATGAAACAAATGCCTCTTGATAATGATTTTTTGTGTTCTTATGTCCACAGCACAATACTACTTAGGATCTCTATGGAAGAAGAGGAAACCCATGGGTTTCAGTATACTTAACTCTTGACTTCAAGAACTTGAGAAACCACATATAAGACTATTGAAACTAATAAAATCTAGCTAGATTGATTTTATTAGATATTAATTAATTAAAGAAAGGGATTGGCAAAGCTTCTAAAATTCAGTTGAGGATTCATAGAGGAAGAAATAAATCTCTGTAACATTTGTATGTCAATATTGTATGTAGAACTAATATTACCCAGCAAGGGAGTGAAGATTTTCAGGGGTGGGTTTAGAAATCCTTGGGTTCTTAGCAAAATTGACTTTCACTACAAGAAAAAAATTCCCCTTTATCTCTTCCTATTATTGTTTTTGAAATTTGCACATTTTTTTAGTGTATTCCAGATGCCTAGTAAGTAATTTAAAAATAAAAGATTGCTTTAACAAATTCATACAGTACTGTAATAGTCATATTTATATTGTATGATAACTAGTTTTTCACTCTCTCAATTTTGTACATACTAATTTATGCTATTAAAGAAAAATTGGAACTTCTAGTTTGCAACTGTGCCCGGGAGCAGATCATGTGCTCCAGCACTCCTCCCCCTCCTATACCCAGAAATAGCTTGGCCCCCAGGAATTATGGAACCACCAGGCTCACAGATGAGTCTCTCCCATGTCCCAATACCAGCCTAACTGGGACCGCATCCCCTTGGGGTCTGGAGGACACAGTACCTCTCTCCCTGCCAGAGACACATCTTCTTTATGGCCTATACCTGTGCCAGGGGGCAGACCATGTGCTCTAGCACCCTCCCCCGCCCACACTACAGTCAGTTGCATTTCCAGCCAGGCTGACAGATCAGGCACTCCAGATCCCCTCCCATACCCAGAGACAGCTTGCCCTAAGGAGGCTCAAAATAATCAGGCTCACAGGAGGGACAGGCTCTAGTCAGAGACAGCAAGACTAATGCACACCAGAGATAGCCAGATGGCAAGAGGCAAGCTCAAGAACATAAGCAACAGAAACCAATGCCACTTGGCAACATCAGAACCCAGGTCTGCCACCACAGCAAGCCCTGGACACACTAACACACCTGAAAAGGAAAGATTCTGATCTAAAATCCCATCCCATGAAGATGATAGAGGGACTTAAGGAGGACATAAATAACTCCATTAAAGAAATACAGGAGAACATAGGTAAACAGGTAGGAGCCCTTTAAGAGGAAACACATAAATCCCTTTAAAAAAATACAGGAAAACACAATATAACAGGTGAAGGAACTGAACAAAACCATTTGGGATCTAAAAATGGAACTAAAAAGAATAAAGAAATCACAAAGGGAGAAAACATTGGAAACGGAAAACCTAGGAAAGAGATTGGGAGTCACAGACTAAAAGAGATAGAAGAGAGAATCTCAGGCATAGAAGATACCATAGAAGACAGTGACACAACAGTCAAAGAAAATACAAAGTGCAGGAAGCTCCTAATTCAAAACATCCAGGAAATTCAGGATACAAAGAAAAGACCAAATTTAAGAATAATAGGTATAGAAGAGAATGAAGATTCCCAATTCAAAGGACCAGTAAACATCTTCAAGAAAATCATAGAATCTTCCCTAACCTAAAGAAAGAGATGGCCATAAATGTACAAGAAGTCTACAGAACACCAAATAGATTGTACCAGAAAAGAAATTCCTCCAGTCACAAATTAATCAAAACACCAAATGCACAGAACGATAGAATATTAAAAGCAGAAAGGGAAAAAGGTCAAGTAACAGATAAAGGCTGACCCATCAGAATTACACCAGACTTCTCAACAGAGATTCTAAAAGTCAGAAGATCTTAGGCAGATGTCATATAGACCCTAAGAGAACATAAATGCCAGCCCAGGCTACTATACCCCGCAGAACTCTGAATTACCATAGATGGAAAAACCAAGTTATTCCATGACAAAACCAAATTTAAACACTATCTTTCCAATAATACAGCCCTACAGAAGATAATAGAAGAAAAAGTTCAACATAAGGAGGGAAACTACACCCCAGAAAAACCAAGAAATGAATCTTCTCACAACAAACCCAAAAGAACAGAATCACACAAAAATAATCCCACCTCTAACAACAAAAATAACAGGAAGCAACAATCACTGATCTTTAATATCTCTCAACATCACTGGACTCAATTCCCCTATAAAAAGACATAGGCTAACAGACTGGATGTGTAAATAGGACCCAGCATTTTGCTACATGCAGGAAATAAACCTCAGTGATAAAGACAGAAACTACTTCAGACTAAAAGGCTGGAAGAAAATTTCCAAGCATAGGATGCCAAGAAACAAGCTGGAGTAGCCATTCTAATATCGAATAAAATAGACTTTCAGCCCAGTTATCAAAAAAAGATGGGGAAAATTCATCAAAGGAAAAATTGAGAGGTGAACTCTCAATTCTGAACATCTATGCCCCAAATGCAAGGACACCCACACTTGTAAAAGAAATGTTACTAACATTCACAGTACATATTGAACCTCACACAATAATAGTGGGAGACTTCAAAACCCCACTCTCACAAATAGACAGATCATAGAAACAGAAACTAAACAGAGACACAGGGAAACGATCAGAAGTTATGAACCAAATGGATTTAACAGATATCTATAGAGCATTTCACCCTAAAACAAAAGAGTATACCTTCTTCTCAGTACCTCATGGTACCTCCTCCAAAACTGATCATATAATTGGACACAAAACAAGTTTCAACAGACACAGGAAGTTTGAATTGATTCCATGCATTCCATCAGATCAGGCTGGTCTTGAATAACAATAAAAACAACATACTCATGGAAGCTGAACAACTCTCTACTCAATGATAACTATGTCAGGGAAGAAATAAAGGAATTAAAGACTTTTTAGAATTTAACAAAGGGGCTGGAGAGATGGCTCAGTGGTTAAGAGCACTGACTGCTCTTCCAAAGGTACTGAATTCAATTCCCAGCAACCACACAGTGGCTCAAAACCATCTGCAATGTGATGGGTGCCCTCTTCTGGTATGTCTGAAGACAACTACAGTGTACTCATATACATTATATAAATAAATAAATAAATAAATAAATAAATAAATAAATAAATCTTTATAATTTAATGAAAATGAAGACACAGCATACCCAAACTTATGGGACACAATGAAGCAGTGCTAAGAGGGAAACTCATAGCCCTGAGTGCCTCCATTAAAAAATTGGAGACATCCTACACTAGTAGCTTAACAGCACATCTGAAAGCCCTAGAAAAATAAGAAGTCAATATACCCAAGAGGAATAGGCAGCAGGAAATAATCAAACTCAGCACTGAAATCAACTAAGTAGAAACAAAAAGAACTATACAAAGAATCAACAAAACTAGGAACTGCTTTTTTGAGAAAATCAACAAGATATATAAACCCTTAGCCAAACTAACTAAAGGGCTCAGAGACAGTATCCAAATCAACAAAATCAGAAATGAAAAGAGAGACATAACAACTGAGACTGAGGAAATTATAAAAAGCACCAGATCCTAGTACAAAAGCCTATACTCAACACAGAAAATCTTGATGAAATGGATCATTTTCTGGAGAGATACCAGGTACCAAAGTTAAATCAGGATCAGGTAAACCACCTAAATAGTCCCCTAACCCCTAAGGAAATAGAATTAGTCATTACAAGTCTTCCAACCAAAAAAAAAAAAAAAAAAAAAAACCCAGGATGACATGGTTTTATTGCAGAACTCTATCTGACTCTCAAAGAAGACCTAATACCAATACTTCTCAAACTATTCCACAAAATAGAAACAGAAGGAACACTGCTTAATTCATTCTATGAAGCCACAGTTATGCTGATACCTAAACCACACAAAGACCTAACAAAGAAAGAGAACTTCAGATCAATATCCCTTATGAATACCAATGCAAGAATACTCAATAAAATTCACACAAACTGAGTTCAAGAAGACATCAAAAGTCTTGGAAAGATCAGGAATTGAAAGCACATACCTAAACATAATAAAAGCAATGTACATCAAACCAACAGCCAACATTATATTAAATGGAGAGAAACTTGAAGCAAGCCCAGTAAAATCAGAAAAAAACATGGCTGCCCACTCTCTCCCTATCTATTCAATACAGTAGGTAAAGTTCTAGCCAGAGCAGTTAGACAACAAAAGGAGGTCAAAGGGATAAAAATTGGAAAGGAAGATGTCAAGATTTTACTATTTGTGGATAATACGATAGTATACATAAGTGACCCCAAAATTTCTACCAGAGAACTCCTATAGCTGATAAACAACTTCAGCAAAGTAGTTGGATACAAAATTAACTCAAACAAACCAGTGGCCTTTCCTTAATCAAAGGATAAGTGGGTTGAGAAAGAAATTAGGTAAAGCCGGGCGTGGTGGCGCATGCCTTTAATCCCAGCACTTGGGAGGCAGAGGCAGGTGGATTTCTGAGTTCGAGGCCAGCCTGGTCTACAAAGTGAGTTCCAGGACAGCCAGGGCTATACAGAGAAACCCTGTCTTGGAAAAAAACAAACAAACAAAAAAAACCAAAAAAAAAAAAAAGAAATTAGGTAAACAACATCCTTCATTATAGTCATAAATAATATGAAATATCTTGGTGTGACTCTAACCAAGCAAGTGAAAGCTCTTTATAACAAGCACTTCAAGTCTCTCAAGAAAGAAATGGAAGAAAACCTCAGAAGATGGAAAGCTCTCCCATGCTCATGGATTGGTAGGACTAACACAGTAAAAATGGCCATTTTACCAAAAGCAATCTACAGATTCAATGCAATCCCCACCAAAGTTCCAATGCACTTCTTCACAGAGATAGAAAGAGCAATTCTCAAATTCATCTGGAATGACAAAAAAACAAAACAAAACAAAACAGGAAAACAAAAACAATTCTCAACAATAAAAGAACTTCTGTGGGGAATCAGCATCCCTGACCTCAAGCTCTACTACAGAGTAACAGTGATAAACAAAACAAAACAAAACAAAACAAACAAAACTGCATTGTATAAGTACAAAGACAGACATGGAATAGAATTGAAGACCCAGAAATAAACCCATACACCTAAGGTTGCATGAACTTCAACAAAGAAGCCAAAACCATCTAGTGGATAAAAGACAGCATTTTCAATTAATGGTGCTTGCTCAACTGGTAGTTTGCACGTAGAAGAGTATAAATTGATCCATTTTAATCTCCTGTACAAAGCTCAAGTCCAAGTGGATTGAGTACCTCCACAGAAATCCTGATACACTAAATTTAATAGAAGAGAAAGTGGGAAAGAGACTTGAACACATTGACACAGGAGAATATTTTCTGAACAGAACACCAATGGCTCAGGCTCTAAGATCAACAATTAACCAATGGGACATCATAAAATTTAAAAGCTTCTGTCGGGCAAAGGACACTTTCAATAGGACAAACCAGCAACCTACAGATTGGGAAAACATATTTACTAACCCTATATCTGATAGAGGGCTAATATCCAAAATATACAAAGATCTGAAGAAGTTAGACTCCAGAGAACCAATTAACCCTATTGAAAATTAGGGTATGGAGCTAAACAAAGACTTTTCAACTGAAGAATCTTGAATGGCCAAGAATCACCCAAAGAAATGTTCAACATCCTTAGTCATCAGGGAAATGCAAATCAAAACAACTCTAAGATTCTACCTCACACCAATTAGAATGAGTAAGATCAAAAACCCAGGCGACAGCAGATGCTGTCAAGGATGTAGAGAAAGAGGAACACACCTCCATTGCTGGTAGGATTGCAAGCTATTAAAACCACTTTGGAAAACAATCTGGCATTTCCTCAGAAAACTGCACATAGTACTACCCGTGGACCCAGCTATACCACTCCTGGGCATATACCTAAATGATGCTCCAACATTTAACAAGTACACATGCTCCACTATGTTCATAGCATCCTTATTTATAATAGCCAGAAGCTGGAAACAACCTAGAAGTCCCTCAATGGAAGAATGGATACAGAAAATGTGGTATATTTACACAGTGGAGTATGACTCAGCTATTAAAAATAATGACTTCATGAAATTTGCAGGCAAATGAATGGAGCTAGAAAATATCATCCTGAGTGAGGTAACCCAGACCCAAATGGATGCACATTGGCATGGCATGTACTCCTGATAAGTAGATATTAGCCCAAAATTTCAGAATACCTGCAATACAACTCACAGACCATAAGAAGCTTATGAAGAAGGAAGACCAAAGCATGGATGCTTCAATCCTTCTTAGAAGGGGGGAACAAAATAATCACGGGAGGTAGAGGAAGGGATGGACCTGTCAGAGAGGGAGAAAGGTGAGGGGAAAAAAGATGGGGCAGGATCAGGTATTGGAAGAGACAGGAGAGATGTCCAGAGGGCTAGGAAAATGAATAGAAATACATAGCAGAGGAGTGTAGGGAACGGGGAGACCTCTAGAAAGTCCCAGAAGCCAGGGAAGTGAGAGGTTCCCAGGACCTAATGGAGATGACATTAGCCAAAATACCCAACAGAGTGGAGACAGAACCTGTAGAGACCATCTCCAGTCAATAGGCATGGCCCCCAGTTGAGGGATGGGGCCACCCACACATCTCAAAATTTTTAACCCAGAACTGGTCCTGCCATATTGAAATGCAGGAACAGGGCTGGAGAGATGGCTCAGTGGTTAAGAGCACTGACTGCTCTTCCGAAGGTCCTGAGTTCAAATCCTGGCAACCACATGNTGGCTCACAACCATCCCTAATGAGATCTGATGCCCTCTTCTGGGGTGTCTGAAAACAGCGACAGTGTACTTATATAATAAATTAATAAATCTTTGAAACACAGGAACAAAAACAAAGGGAGCAGAGATTGAAGGAAAGGCCACTCAGAGACTGTCCCACCTTTGGATCCATCCCACTGTAGACACCAATCCCCAACACTATTGCTGATGCCAAGAAGTGCTTGCTAACAGGACCCTGGTTTAGCTGTTCTCCGAGAAGCTCTGCCAGTACCTGACTAATATATTTACAGATACTGATACAGATACTCACAACCAACCCTTGGACTGAGCCTGGGGACTCTTCCAAGGGAAGAGTTAGGGGAAGGACTGAAGGAGCTGAAGGGAATTGTAGCCCTATAGGAAGAACAATAATATCAACTAACTGAAACCCCCAGAGCTCCCAGGTACTAAACCACCAATGAAACAGTATACATAGATCCATGGCTCCAGCTTCATGTGTAGTAGAGGATTGCCTTATTTGGCATTAGTGGGAAGGGAGGCCCTTGGTCCTGTGGAGGCTTGAATTCCCATCATAGAGGGATGCTAGAGGGGTGAGGTGAGAGAGGGTGAGTGGGTGAGGGAGCACCATCTTAGAGGCCAAGGGGAGGAGGGATAGGGTGGGAGGTTTTGGAGGAGAGACCTGGAAGTGGGACAGCATTTGAAATGCAAATAAAAGAGTAAGATTTTAGAAATATTGGAAATTACAATGACTATGTGACATTTAAAAATACATATTTTAGGTAGCATAATCCATTACCTTTTAAATTCTGTTTGCTTGTTGTAGAAACAGTTTTTGAGGGGAAGAGGGTAAATACTTTTAAATACGATATGTGTTCTTATCTAGAGGTGTTTAGCAGTGAACCTTACAATAACTATCTCCTTACAAATGCAATTCCAGTCACTCAGCAAAGCAGAAACTCAGCATGCAGAGCCATCTGTTATTTCTATAAGTATTGTCTGGTATTGCTTTAGTCTGTATGAGCTGCTGAAACAAAGTACCATGGGGTGAGTAGCTTATAAGCAACAGAAACTTGCTAATAGATAAGTTTTATTTTTAATTGTTACTTAATTTATGAATCTGAGAGATCAAATAGACATTTGTGGGGTTTTTTGCAGGTGTCTTGCCGGCAGCAATCTGTAAAGAGGTGGGAATGAAAACCCAGTTCAGACTGATTTCATCAATCTGGTCCAAATGCCAGGTGGTCTATTGGTAGTATATTTAAACACAATATAATTTGGGGAAAAAAATCCTCACGTAGTGCAATCCCTGTTGCACAAGGAAGTGTAATTACATCAACACTCAACTCAGAGTACATGTCATTTCTTCCAAGAAGATGGGTTCTGGAGATAGGCTACCTGTGTTAGCTTAAGGGGCTAGGGAAGGATCTGGTCTGGGTCACACAGATATCATGGAGGTCATCTGGGCTTCTTAGCCACCTCTGGTCCTAGTTGTGAAAGTTTAGGGGAGCCCCTGGCTGTAAAGGCCAGTTTGATTATTGGCCACCTCTGGTCCTGGTTTCAGGGTCTTGATATGGACTGGCCCAACAGATATTGCAGATCACTAGGCTATTAATCACCTCCAACTCCCAGATTCTTGGGTCATTCCCTTCAAAAGAACAATCCTGGATGCTTAACATTCCTTGTTTCCCTGCAGATCTATGGGTAGAATATCCTTAGTGCTCCCAAGAGACAAATTTTACTTCTTCAACTCTCATAATTTTGCATGAGTTTTGGGCCAGCCTTTCCATTAAATATCCAAGGCATGAAGCCATAATGCCCCTGACGTCAGTTTCAAGTGTAAACTTGGTTGTTAGCAGCCATATCTGCAAAATACATTTGTACAAGTGACTTAAGTGTCTCTTTATGAAGAGGATGGAGAGGTTGATGCCTGGATGAGGAGACAAGCTGTGAGGAGATTATCTTTACATGTCACTGCTCTCTATATGTCACATATGTCATATCTCTACATGTCACTGCTCTCGATACGTAAGTACTGGGTTATCCAGACTTTAGTTTACTCAGAGAAAACCTGTGGGGCCAGCTGAGCTTGAGATTAGTATGTGTGGTGGTTTGAATATGGTTGGCCCAGGGAGTCACACTATCAGGAGGTGGTGTGGCCTTGTTGCAGGAAATGTGTGTCATTGTGGGCTTTGAGACCCTCCTCCTCCTCCTGTTTGCCTTCAGAACAAGATGTAGAACTCTCAGCTCCTCCAGCGTCATGCCTGCTTGGATATTGCCATGCTTTCCATCAGAACGAAAATGGACTGAACCTCAGAACCAGTAAGCCAACCCCACTTAAATGTTGCCCTTTATAAGAGTTGCCTTGGTAATGGTGTCTCTTTACAGCAATAAAAACTTTAAGACAGTTTCCACGTGAGTGTTGGCTTTCTATTGTTTATGCTGTTATTGAAGATCAGCCTTAGTCCGTGGTGATCTGATAGAATGCATGGGATGATTTCA
>NC_034594.1:44499742-44503063 GCF_900095145.1 Mus pahari
GCAGAGGTGGGGGGAGGGGTATAGGAAACTTTCGGGATAGCATTTGAAATGTAAATAAAGAAAATAATAAAAAAAAATAAAAACTTTAAGACAGTGCAGTATCTAGCTACTCTAAAATGCCTCAACATTCCCCTGTGCTTGGAATTGCTTTTGTCCAGCAGTGATTCCTGAGAGATGCAGGATTAGTATCACCTGGAGCACTTTAAGAACCAGTGGATTCAGGCACGCATTGTATATCAGACATTAACTTTAACTCATGAGTTTTCAACAGCCTTAATTTGGGGTGGAGAACTATAATTAGAAGCATCATACGTTGAAGTGGGGGGATCCTAAAGAGTTGAAAAGAATAGGATTCATCACTAGTTTATTTGATCTAACTTTCAGTAAAAACTATCAATCCAAAGCATAGTTTATTTGATCTCATTTCCAGGAAAAACAATCAACCCAAGGAATGCCTAAACATTATAGTCAGTTCGAAATGCTTCTTTGCTTAGTAGGATGTGAAAAATGAGGTGGGAACAAACTTTGGTTTCTAGGAGAGATGCTAGTTAGCTGTAGAAATATGGTCTAGGAGTGGCGTCAAATGAGGATAATTCTAAATGCTTATGAGAACACTCCAAGAAAATAAGTCTTGTGACTTCTAATTCTTTAAAAGATTGAATTGTTCTTGGAATATGTATTCATCTTCCTCCCAGGTATAGCAGATAGGAGTTAGTTTTCTTCAGATTACTTATGATTGCTTGCCACAATTATTCAATTAAATGTTTATATGCTTCTATGGAAAACACTATTTTTTGTTGTTGTTTTGGTTGGGTTTTTGTTTGTTTGTTTGTTTGTTTGTCATCTACAGCTTGTTCTTGTATTTGTATACAGTCTGGACACATGAAAACTTTACTCTCATGACCTTTATTAATCCTTGGAGTACAAACTGTCTGAGACTCTGAATAAAGTTGGCTAGTGAGTCAGGCGGTGGCAGCACATGCCTTTAATCCCAGCTCTGGGGATCTCTGAGTTCAAGGCCAGTCTGATATATAGAGTTAGTTTCAGGATAGCCAGAACTACCCAGAAAAATCCCTGTTTCATAAAACAAAAAACAAAAACAAAAATAAAAACTGGCTATTGCATGAGTCTTTAGTCTACCTCATTCATCAGCTCTATTCTCCCATGTCCCACTGCTTCTAGAGCAGTGACAGCAGGCATACATGCGCCATTCCAAAGGGAGGAAGTTCTGTGAGTTAGTAAATGGCCTCCAGAAGATCCAGACTTTTCCCATTTAAGTTGGCTCAAGGTCCTGCCCTGGTAGTATCTGAAAATACCTATTACATCTCTTGAGTGTGGTAACTTGTTCTCTAACACGGAAGGAGCCTCAGCTAGTGGAGATGCTCTATGAAGAAATAAGGTCCTAGTGGGATCTTCATCAAACCCATTCATTCGTATACTTGTCTGAGAATGTTCTCTTTACTGTTGATTCTTTTGAGGCAAGAATGAAGCTGAACACCTCCTGAGTATCTTATAGTTTCAGCTTTCAAGAAAGAACTTTTTCAGTGTTCACTTTCTATCTTAAAGGATGACCATTCTCAGAAAAGTATCACACTACTAGCAATTATAGTTATTATAGTCATCATTGTTATAATAAAAACTAGTAGATGGCTTCCTGAACATCATCAAAAACTTTCCTCTTCTCTATATAATGTGCGTAAGAATCTATTTCCAGTGCAGATTGTGAGTCCAGTCTAGCTTGTGATTGAATCTGATAGGAATAGTACTGGAGCACATTGTGAGGAGCTAGGATAGGAAGAACTGAGAACCGTATGATCTTTTCCCAGTGTAAAAGATTAAAGTGAAAATGTTGCTTGCTCCTGTGACTATTAAGAAGCTATTATCTTCTTGTAACAGTTTCTCTGGCTAAAGGACCCCTAGCAATGTAATTCTGGCTTCACTCACTCCCCTTTGCTCCAGTATCAGTATCATTTCTACTGAGCATCTGCATGGAGCCAAACAAATAAGTAGGGATGTCTGGCCTGCACTAGACTCAAAATCAAAAATCAATTTTGATTAGTAATGGAATAATTAAGCTTCTAATTTAACTTGCAGACACATCTTCAAGCCATCTTTTTTTATTCTGTAGAGCTCTGTCAGAAGTACCTTGCCAGTCAAACAGTGGGAGAGAAATAATGATGCCATCACGCAGGTGAATACTAGGAAGCAGACAGAATGATCCTTTCCAAACAGCAAGGAAATTATGCCATGATGTTCAGATTTAATTCAACCGATTTGCCAGGCCAGAAGTCCTAATTGCCAATTAAGACTAAGTGCTGACACTTTTATTAGGTACTGAGAATTAGAAATGAGGGACTTTTTAAAATTATAAATGTTTCTATTAATCCTTTCAGAATTTCAAACATGCTTATAGTAGATTTTGATCAAATTCACTTCTCCCCCTAACCCCTTCCAGATCTATTCCTCACTATCCTACTCCTCTTAACTTCACTTATTCTGTTTTAAAATAACCTACTGTGTCAAATTTATGTTGCAAGGGCATGAGATCATCCACTGTGGTATGACCAGTCTACCAGGGACCACCCTTAAGGAAATTGATTCCCTAACTGACTCCTTAGCAACCAAATACTCCCTGTAGTTCCTCAGTTAAACATGTGGACTCATGAGCCCACACCCCATCCATGCAGTAATGTTGAGTGGTTGATCTAAGGCAAGCAACCATGAGTTCATGAGTACAGTAGTCTTGTTTTGTCTATACTACACTCTGATCCTTCCAATCTTCTTCCTTTTTTCTCAAGGCTCCCTGAGTCTTAGTAGAAAGGGTCTATTATGTAGATGTCCCATGTATAGCTGAGCGTGCCTCAGACAGTTATTCTCTGCAAATTGATCAGTTGACACCCACAGTACAAAGAAAATTCTCTGATGTGGTCTGAGAGCTTCACTAATCTATAGCTATACACACACACACACACACACACACACACACACACACACACACACACTTAAAAGGCAATTTGATACTATAATAGTAGTAGGCTTACCACTGAATTTAAGGGCCCACTTTGTAAGATTGCTCATACCAGGCAATATGTTTCCTCCTATGGAATGGATTTTAAAACCAATCAGAAGGAGGTTGGTTAACCCCATGACATTTGTGCCATAGTTGCAGACCCTTTGGCATATTTTACCATGCCAGTCATTATTTTAGTTCATAGGGAAGAACAACTTCTTCTTCTTCTTCTTCTTCTTCTTCTTCTTCTTCTTCTTCTTCTTCTTCTTCTTCTTCTTCTTCTTCTTCTTCTTCTTCTTCTTCTTCTTTTT